>NC_054084.1:46979741-47304968 GCF_017562075.2 Anopheles merus | reverse complement strand
ATCCCTAGTCAAGTCAACGTGTTGCTGCTATGTCGAGAATTGTTCAGCGTCGTATAACGCTTAAAGGCATAGGACTGGAAACGGATACAAAAAATCTAAACGAAACAATTGCTCACAGCCGGTTTCAAAAGAGAATAGCTAGGAGTATGGTGGATGTGGGAAAGGGAAGGAGGTGACTTTGTAGAACGGTAAGGTAATAACAGTTTTCCAATCTTGTCTATGAGTGTGCATTACCGTTGTAACCGTTGTAACCCGTAGGTAAAGATGGTGACATGGTGTTTCGCATTGGTTATGAACTATAAAAAAGCCCTGTTATTCTGTA
This sequence comes from Anopheles merus, assembly GCF_017562075.2. NCBI lineage: Eukaryota > Metazoa > Arthropoda > Insecta > Diptera > Culicidae > Anopheles > Anopheles merus. The sequence goes on along the minus strand of NC_054084.1, from coordinate 47,304,646 downwards.
TACCATCGCGATAGGTCATAATAGTATCCATAAAAACAAAACCAAAAATCAACAAGGTAAAATTGCAATGGTACGAGTTTTCTCATATACATTCATGCTACGCGAATAGAAAAACGTCGCGTACATCGCTGATGGACTTAACCCTGCGGTGCTCAATTAGCTAAAGAACAATGGGGTTTGGTACGCGCAATGATTGAAGAGAGCATTCCAGTCTCCACAGCAACTGACCCGCCCAAGCTGGGCTTAGCTTGCGAAAAGGATTTACAATTTTCAAGTGGCTTGGTTTCGGTGCATTTTTACAAAAGCACAAAAAACACACTTCACTTCAATCTACCGAGACCAACGCCATGTGGCTTTTTTTTGGTTAAAAAATCATGTTGACTGTGAAAAACGAACACTTTCACAGTCATTTCTACCAGGGTGAGCTGAATTTATTCTTAGAAATTCAAGCCAGCTTATCATAGCTGACTGTTGGTGACGAAATTCGTCAACTACGCTACTATGGCAATGGCAAGTTCATCAGACCAGCCCTCTTTTGGTCGGGTTGGCTTTCAAGGAGTAGCAGCACTTGTGGAATCGTTTGAGCATGTCCGAAACTTCCAACATGCATGTACATCTCCCAGTGCGTATGCTCCACCAGCCATGATGTCATTTCTTCGAAGTTGAAAAGCTCACAATCTCGGCAATTCAACAAGCACGTAGCACCTGAATTCTCGTTCACTTCTCTACAGTCGGTTACGTGGAATTGTTCAAACACTAATCGAGATGGATGTTTATGTTGTTCAAAGATGACGATTCTGATGATGATGATGATACCGATGTGGGCGATTATTTTTGATAAGATTGGAAATGGTGGCAGTAACGCTTACAATGGAACATTGTGAAATGTGTACGTAGAAGGAAGTAGGTAGCATTGGAAATGGGAGCATTCTGTATATGTTGGTGCCGGCATCTTTTCCCAATGATGGTAAATGCAATGTGACAGTTAATGTGATCTAGCCCTTTTGGTGGTGTGACTGCCGTGTTTTTACTGCTCATACCGTGCTCATACAAAAGGTGCCTCAGGTTTATTGAATAGTACTAACGTTTTACATCACTGCATTAAACGCATAGCCCTCTTCTATGTTTACGTTTGGATGTAAAAACCAACCGCATCTTTCTGAATTGATGATTTCGACGAAGAAGTCGTCATTCGCTCGGTACCGGCAGATTTTGATTGTGATGTGTTTGAAATTTTATTTGCGAAATTCGCTCATCCGGACGTTTTTCTCTCGTTTCGATTGGGGTCAAGGAAGAAGTTGCTAGAGAATAACATTAAGAATACCTGACTTGGCTCGTAATTTATACCTGTCCATCATCCACAAATGGCACATCATGCTCAACCCAATCAAAAATTGTCATTCCAGGAAGCAGCATCGCTCAACTCTTCGGTGGAAGGCAGGAAGCTATTGAAGTGCCTTGCTTCGTAGGATGTATCGCATATCGGTGTTCCGGTTTATAGAGCTGTATTTAATATTGAACCATCCATTTCCTTCGAGAAAATGGTTGAGAGGAGACTGAGTGGCCAATGACGTATATCAATGGGGAAGGTTGAAGAAGGAATCTAGGAAAGGAATAAGCGCCTAATAGTTGTAACCGAAACGAGAAATACGCTACAACATTCTATTTCCATGCAATATCAGTAACACATTATTCTTCAATTACTTTGCACCTATTGGAACGAAGCTTCTAATATACCTAGTTCAATTAATTTGCGCACTGGATGGAACATTAAAATTTGTATTGAATATTAATTACAGCTTATGCAGAACATGAAATAATTTGATAGACAAACAAACTCGGAATTACTTTTTATCCACTTTGTAATACTGTACATTGTGCAGACGTAAGATGCATCACATTGCTGAAACCAAACAGAAGCTCCAGTTGGGTGTATTCGGTATAATTTCTTGTTTCATCCTACCATCGACAAAGTTTGTTTCCTCCGTTTATAGGCAGCTCCAGCCGTATCTATGTCAGGCTGAGAGTTTAAAAAAATACGAAGAACGCGTCAATATTGGTGTTGGTGAACAAATCGTAAATTGATTTTCTTTATTTAAAGCTAACAAACGCACCTCCTGCCTTCATACTTCATCTGGATACGTCGTGCAATATCCAGAAAACAGAATTAGGCAAGCGTTGCAGATGAGGTGAAATGTTCTGGGAAAATATTTCTTCGAGCATTAAACGCAAGCATTACGCTTTCCGCATGAACTTCGTTCAATTGAGCGCGCGCGCGAGTGTGCGAGTGCTTTAAATGTTTGCCAGGCGTACGATGGGAGCAGAGTCGAGTGGCATAAATTTAACTCCCATTCTCGGTGTTTTCCCAGAAGTGGCGTATGTTTTTCTTCTACATTCACCTGCCCCCGGATTCTATGTTTCTGGTCTTTGGGAACTGTGCCGAGATGCCGATGGCACTGGTGCTTGTTGCCTGTTGGTGGTGTGTGGTGAAGGCAAAACACCTCCTCTTCTGACGCCGTCGTGGGGTGCTTTTTTATGTAGATTCTACAAACAGTTGGCAATGACACTGTACCTATGCTTGTCTACTGTCAGGTCCAAGGCGGAGACATATAGAGCGTGGAAAGAATAATAGCTCTCTAGCAGGGTACACCACTGGTGCTCTATCTATATTGCAGAACACTGAAGGTGTAATCTTGGGCGATGGGGAAATGGCGATACAAAGCAAGGGAAAGATAGAGAAAGCGAGAGAACCAAACGAGAGACAGAAAAAACGATTTCCTGTCACCTTTGATTATGCAATGTTTGAAGAAAATTAAAAAGCAACAGAATCTTTGCTACGCTTTCCGTCCGCTGGGTTCCGTGTTGACGGTTACAAGTGGAGTGCTTCTTGAGCCTACGTGAGATGCTTTTCTCAATCGGGAGATGCACGCTGTCTTGGCATGGATTGGTTAGGTAGGTGCCGAGACATGGCAACACATGACTATCGCACCTAAACAGTGCCGGGCACTTCAGATGTCATCAGTTTCATTTGCGAGACAGCAAAAAAAAGATATACAGCCGGTGTTTTTGGCAGGGGGAAAAATATACTTCAACTTTCTGCTATCTTCAGAATCATGACATTTTTACCGTATTCTGCGTATTTCATCAGGTGCAAAAGATTTGATGGCAATTCTGTGTCCCGTGGGAGTTTTACGGAATGATATTATCGCGTGCATTTTATGTACCTTATGGAAAATTGCGTTATTCGCAACGTTAAGTGCGAAGGACAGGAGGTTTTGTTAACGAAACCTTTACGGCTCTCCGTGTGCTATCAATGATGTTCGCTGCACGTCTTAATGAATTTTTTCATTCCTTTCAATTCTCATGTACGGCATTTTAAATCTTTCTGCGTTTGAGCGTTTGCATTTGACTTCAGTGTTGAAAAAGCAGTAGTATTTTTATTCAAAAGAATTTAGCACCCTTTTCATCACAGCACGGGGAAAATCATTGTTATTTGAACGAAAGCTGGAAATCAACACTAACTTAAAAATCATTTGCATAAAATCTGCACAAAAGGCAACGGCAACAGTCCTCAGGCTAGTGAAAAGCTCAAGGTGGCGAAAATCGTCTTGATTCACAAGCGTCCACCCTCCTAGTATAGTACAAGACAGGCGCATGGAATCATTCGTTCGTTCCGTATTCAAGCTTGGGGAAATAAGAAAATAAAGCAAATATGCCGAGAACGTATCTCACCAATTACCTTTTGCGGCATCCGTTTTTTACCCAGGGAAGGCAATCATACCCATCGGCCAATCCCGTCTGGTTAGCTCTCTGGTTCTTGGTCTCCGGTGGCTCGATGCGGAGATCCCGAACCCAAACGTCATCATTCTGCGTCACCCGCACAGTCACCGCCTACTCCTGTGTGATGTTGCTCCCGCGTCTCAGTGCGCCTGCTCCAGTAGGGCTTCTAGTACCGTGGAATGTGTCAAACAAAACAGAACCAGCGGCAGTGGCAGAAGAATGACCTTTTTGCGTAAAATTTTCACCGAAAGCAACCACCACCCCCTACCTTTCGGTCGGCCTTGTTTTTGGGCGAAGACATGCCTTTTGTACACACGGATCTGCCGGGAGCTTGTTGTCCTTTAGAATCACACGGGTTTTCATCCAGCTAATGTGAGCCTCGCTCCCAAATACACTTTGGTCCGTCATGCCTGGGCGGTGAAAAGCTACCAGGTACACCGCTACTCCTTTCACTGGCAGCGCTCGTCTTGCCTTCTAAGAACAGGCGTTGGCTTTTGATTTGTCCTCAAGAGCCTCTTCCATCTTCCGTTTGCGTGATTACTGCTCCTGTCTAGAGGCTCCGTTTGTTATTGTCCTTCCTGTTTGCTCTTGTTGTGTTAGAACGGACAAAAACGGTACCTTCAAGTGTGGTACAGTGCTTATTGATGGAATTTAGACTACAAGAACGAACAAGGCAAGCGTCCGCGTGAGTAGCAAACGTCAGCATTCAAGGGATTAAGGATGCGTATTTTTATTCTATATTCGTGGAGAGAGTCGGGAGGCACAGGGTCTGTTGTCCCTTTTTTTAGAGTAAACCAGCATCTTGAACGCATCCATCCGTACCAACATGAAGGCCCGCTTGGCTGGTGTCATTGGAATGAAGTAAAAATGCTCAAACATAAACCAGCTCCCCTCACGTCGGGAGCAATTCCCTGACGGGGAAGTAGAAAGATAAACGTTAGTAACTGTATTATTTATCGCTTTTTCCTCAGAAATGCGCGCGCGTTTAAGAAGAACACTGCAGAGCGTGTTGTGTATAAAAAAAAACGGCTACCGATTCACAGCGAGAATGTGCACAACCACCGTGTAGCACACAACTAAGCCACAAAGAAACGCAGCGTCGTACTCAGAGCAGAAAGGTGGAAAGGATGTTCTTAAAGCACAAAACTTCCATCGTTTCCGACCCCGATGAACGATAGAGGCTTTGGAGGTTAAATTGAAACTCCAAAGCTACTGGTCCCTACGGGCAACGGCGTGAACGCCAACCAAGCAGAGATGGAAATCCAAACCAAGCATTCGCATTTATGTCGTGGAGCATGTCAATGTATATGAGTATGTGTTTGTTCGTATCTGTGTGTGTCTTACAAGCAGTGAGAGAATGAAGAACCCTCAGATTTTCCTCCAAGACGTGCTGAAGAAGAGAATGAAACTCTGTACAGCGTATCCCAAAGATCACACGCCAGCGAGAGAAAAGCAAATATGGTAAAGGTAGCAGGGTGTTTTGGGAATTATGCGGTATGTCATTCGTTGTATTGCGGCCTATTGTGGAGGAAAATGTGTTCTGTTGTGGGGAAAATTAAACACCGAAATGGGCGTAATAACGTGGCAATTATGTTAAAATGATTTACCATCGATTGTAGGATCTGGTGTCGTTGATGAATGCAACGTGCGAGGCGTATAATTTATCAAGGATGGTTTGATAATTTGACATCTAATCAGTTCGACACATGTTTTTCTTTAAATAACTAGCATGAAAAAAGAGTTGATCATGATTATTTGCAATGCTTTCATCATCGCAACAATATAAAATTGAATGAATGAGAATGTTGTATCGCATACGAAACAAAGGTGATGCTATTTAAGTTAATCTTTTGTTGAGATTTTTATGGACACCGACTTCTTTCACTACGAAGTTTGTTTGGTTCGTAGACTAGGTTCGATACCTATCCAATGTTTCTTCTATTCACTACCTTTGGTAAAACACAAAAATAAGCTTTTTCAAACGATAGTCACTGTCAAGATGGCTAAAACAAACTGTTAATAAACTATAGCACATGATACCAGATAAAGTTGTTTGAAATTAAGATTAAGGTAAACAACAATGACATATTAAGAGCAATAAAACCGCACGAGCATTGTAGCAATTGTAGCTGAAAAGAGAGCAGCATTGAAAAACACCTCACATGAAAGCATTCCATTAAAATGATAACATAATTCCGGGTCTCCTATGAACGGGTGATGCAATTTGCATCAAGTTAAGTGCTTTCCATGGTGAGCATAAACCATTCAGGTGTGAATCTGATAGGAAAAAGCATAATCCGCAACCATAATCCGATTGCAAAACCAGAAACCAGCGATACATTCCATCGAATCGTACATTTGCTGGAGAATTGGCGATTAGCAAAACGAGGGTTCTCAGAAAATCGATCAGAGAAGGACCGTTCCAAGGTACACACTTCTCGGTGGAACGAAATTCAGGAAAACAAAAAGCAAAAACCGCCGTCCTTGTACACTTGGCAAGACGATGGTGCAGTGTTGGGTAAATTCATCAATACCTGCAAATCGGTTACTATCCTACCCGTTAAGTAGAGGTGTCTTCGTGAATGGGGAATGGATGCGTATTGACATGTGGATCTGATTGGCTCAGTGACGAGTGTGAGCTACAAGGTATGCCATACAAAGCTAATCGTACTTTAGCACGGTTCAGTTTGGGGCTGATGCTGAAACTCGACTGATGCTTGAAGGAAATCCCTGTCTTGACGTATAAGCAGCGTATATGATATTAGTATTTCACGAGAAAACATTGTCGGGCTGAGCCTTTCCGCCTTACCGCAAGAAGCCGCAATTGTAGCAACGAGCATGATAAAGAAGAACATGAAGCTGGTTGTGTGGCTGTTGCTGTTGTTGCATGTATCCGTGAGCGATTGCGGAAGAAGCTGTTTACGAAAACATTTTGCTTTACCGATAATCCGGATTATCTTTATTGAAATTTATCGTTATTTGTGCATGACATAATTTCCTCGCTCAGTTTGTGCTTGACGCGCTTACCATGGTTTGTGAGATTTCTTACCGCTGATCAGTAGTTGCGGTTTGGATCGATATCGAATGAAAAGGGCAAGATTGCCTTGAAGCATTGGGGAAGATGGTTCGGAAGCTTGTAAAACCTTTGCTTTGTACCGTTTGTTTTCTCAAACCAGCCGCCTGGTTCCACTCTTTCATCCGTTTGCACAATGTTTTTGCAGATTGAAGGATTTGCTAGTGTTTTAATATTCCATAAGGCGACTCGAGCAATCGATCAAGAGTTGTTGCTCGCAGATTCAATTCATCTCTTGCGTCAGTTAAGATGCAGATATTGATGTATGTTTCTGTTACCAGCGGAGCTAACGACGTACTACATATTAAAGCTTAAATCGACTGCAATTTCAGAACTTGATATCTGGAGCTGGAGGTAAAGATCAATTTGTTTCGGGTACATATTTTATGGCGAAAGACAAGACACAATATGAGAATGTTCAGTATAACGGTGTTACTAACGTGCAATCAGAACTTGAATGAAGGTTGCAAAATCCGCTGCATGGTACATAAATCAATTTAAGAACAATAAACTAGATTACTTGTCCTGCATGTGTATGAAGCGCGCGTTGAGGGACTTCCTCCGGTGACCATTGACCAGTCGTAAGACTATTCATTATTTGTCCACTCATCCGTGAGTAATCACGCTCATAAAGCAAATATATCTTCTCATTCATGAAAGATAAATTTGGTTCACGGTTGCATAGTTACAGTTCATTTCCTGAATGCCTCGGTGGGTCGGTATCGGTGGTTTGTATGGGCGGGTGTAACAATGAGAGCTAACATCTTCAAGAGACATTCCCAAGGAAATTTGCGCTTAACGCTATGCACGGTGTAGGTTTGCTTAGTGAATGGGAAACAATGCTGTCGTGCTGTTCCACCTTTTGCTGTCTTGGAACGCTGAAAATGCGCTTCAATGGTTACTGGCTCTAGCATTGAATCGTAAGCTCCTGGTTGGTAGGAAGAGGGTTTTTTTCTGTCTTGTATAGCCTGCAAAGTCACCATAGGTATCCCTTAGGAAAAATTCAACCAAAACTAGCAATTTTACTCACCCGCAAATCTTGTACCGTTATGGTGGCACGACACTAGAGAACCGTACTTTATGTAACTCGTATACCCTGTCCGCATGGAGGAGAGTTCTGATCACAACGAACACAGCCTTAGAAGTCAACGGAGCCGCTTTGAATGGTCTGAGATGAAAACCATTCAGTCGTATAATCTGCACAGCTATGAAATGGACAAATGTGGTACATAGCTAGTGGGCTAGTTAAATTGTAAATGGTACGTGGCCATTCGGTGCAGATGAATGCATGCGCCACGTCTAGTCGGCATTGGTTGTGTTTCGTTTGGTATAGGCGTCTTTTAGCGCAGGATTTATGAACCTAACACAACCTCAAAAAAAAAAACAGACAAAAAATGGGTTGACAACAAATGGCGATGGTCATAAAGACTGGTAATGTAAGAATTTCAACGATAGCCATTTGGTCAGCTTGTTGTGTTCTGGTCGTATGTCTTAACCTTAAACGAGGGATACCTGGTGAAGTTGTGTGGCGCTTAAACTGAATTTAAAACTGTTTCCTGTGCGTTTGCAGATATTTATTGGTCAGCTCATGATTTTGCAGCGTTAAATCATACACGATTAAATTTAGGTTGTAGTGTGAAAGGTGGTGTATGTCATTATATTAGTCAAGCAATAAACAGTATATCTAACCTACAATGTGTATTTTTCGCCCAGACTTATTAAGCAACATTTGTTGGCATTCGGTAATCAAACAGTAATTGAAAACCGGGCACGAGATATTAACGTTTAGCAAAGAACAGCATTAACAATAATGGAATGTGTGTTTCAGTTACCAAAAAGATGTATTGACAGTGTTAACTTTTTTTCTTCTTGAATGTACAAATATATTTTTAGCCGTTACATTATAGCCAGAAAAGCAATAGCAATGTTAAGTGCGAGTGATCTTTAAAAAAAGTGTGTTAAAATCTGCTCCATAAAAAGAGTGCTTGGTTACAAACGTGATCGTCAATCGGTGTGGCAATTGCTATTGACATGAAAAAAAGTCAAATTGAGCGTGTGTTAAACCAAGGAAAGCTCTATTTCTTTTGACGGCGTGTCAGATCACAACGGTTCGTTTTGATGAAGCGGCAAGAATTGTAAACGATGCGAGGAATATCATATACTAAGTGGCACCATACTGCAAGATGTGTTTGTTGCACTTCTGCTGTTTCTATTCGAGCGACGGTGCAACGAACGACTCATAGGAGATACAGTGTCGGTGCGTGAAATTCGAGTGTAATTAGTGATTTAACACGAAAAAGGCTGCTTCTGTCTTACAGCGTGATCTAAAACATAAAAAAGAATGTCATGTATGACTGGAAACCCGTAGTGGTATCAAACTTCGCTAAGCTGCCACGTACCCAGCACTCACGAGCGAGTATGTGCGATGCTGTGAAAGTGATTCCATCATGACTAGTGGTGTTCTCCCGTACGGTGTACAGTATTGTTGGGACATTTTCCGAACGAACAGCGGCCTGTGAAACCGTGTTACTGGTACTGGTTTCGTATTGCTTGTGGGAGTATGTATCTGGAAATTGCACTTACCTCGTATGTCTGCATAGCGCAACCGGGATAGAAAATAAAATAGAAGACCGCCGCGTATCATGCGGCAGAGCATTCGCATGGTCGAGGTCGCCACGGGCATCCTTTCATCCTAAGTGACGCATTAATACGACCGAGGCAAACGAAACAGAAGACATCGAGCGTGCAGCAAAGGATGCAAATAAATGAAAAGATGAATAATAAATGAGACAACACCACGCGGAGCATGAATGGCCGCGTAATGGTGGTAGTGCAGCGAACAATTCATTGCTCACGGCGGCTGCTGCTGCTATTTGACGGAAAATGAAGCACAAAATATTGAAAATGGTTGCACGATGCAAAGATGGCTGTAATGGCGTAAAAGAGCAAAATATGCTAGCTAGATATGTGGCTAAAAAACGGTTATTGTTTGCAGTCGCATATGAAAACGTGCTAAATTGTAGTGAAAGGTGAAAAGTGAGTGAATCAAAAAAGCACCATCTATTGCAATGTAGTGCTCGTGTCTGTGTCAGGGTTTTAGTGAACGTAAAGCAAGCAGATGTGCTTCGAACCCACAGAGCATCGTAAATCAGTGTGTATATCTTGTTTCGTATTGTTTCTTTAACCGATTGTGTGCCATATCTGAAAGGCCATCCTGCCAGGAATATATTGGCTATGCTTAGTGTGTGATGTAAAGATGGTGATGTTACTAGCAACAGAGTGCACTTTTCATCAATATTTCCCGCAGTCGTGTAACGACGCAATGGATGTCTACACTGGCACGCATTTATGAATTGGCGGACTATTGGTATTCAAGGTGGAATCACCAATTGAAAGTGCAGTCTGTAGACGAGCTGCTAATGTGATCAAAAAGAGTTAAAAGTTCATGAGTTTGTGATCAGTGCATGAGTAAGAAGTGAAAAAAGTTGGCCAAAGTAACCGCCGATTGAATCGTGTGTTCCGCATCGGTATTGTGTGAAGCTGTTATTAGGTTTTGTTTGTTCCGTTCGTCGATGGCAGTGCGCGATTGAGCAACATAATAATAAAAGTGTAGTGTCTTTGTTGAATCGTTGTCGACCGTTACGCAATAGTTATTGTTAGCGAGATTTGGCTCAAATTCTGAATCTAGCGCATAAGTCAAAATCGTTCGTTATAGCTCCTTAGTATCCCAAATTGTCCTTATCCCATCATTTCCTTGAACCTAGCGTTAATTACATAGAAGTAGAATAAGGCAACAATACATTAAATAACAACAATTCAATCGTTACTCGAGTCAATGGCTGCATGAAACGATACCCTAAAGGATCTATTTAGAAAAGATCCCACTCTTTCCTGAGACTGATATCCGAAAAACAGGAATAGCAGGTTACACACTCGATACGGTACACTTGCGAAGGTCGTTCAGGCACCTTTCACAGGTAACATATGTATGAGCATGAAGCTAAAAGTATGATTTATTCTCTTGTATATTTTCATGAATCCCTGGCAACATGTGTTTTGCTTGCATCTTCTTCTTAAATCATTATATTTTTTTCTTTCTCTCTTTCTCTCCATTCATTCCTCATGAATATTGCGTACCCTTGTAAAGGCTAATATTGAAGCATAAACTACAATCATCTGCAATTATTATCCAACTTTCTTTCGAAGAGAGTTGGCAAAAACGGCAATCACGCCCGTAAAAGCTTCGCAATATTAGTCTACATTGCAATATTCAAAATTCTTGACAAACCGTCCCTTCATCTAAACCGAAAAGAGAGAGAGAAAAAAGTGTACATAAATTCCTCGATCGGAAATGGGGCTGTTGGTGGTCAATTCGACCGCGGCCTTACTGTTGGCAATTATTGCCACACTTTTCCTTCTGGCTGAGGTGCCGCAGATTGTGGTAGCATCACGTAAGTACTTGCATTTCATTTATAGAATAGCTCAATTACTCAGCAGCAGAGTAAAATTCTCTAGAGATGATATAAAAAGAGAAGACAAATCCGCCTTGATAATCGTTGTAGATAAAAAAAACGGCATTTGTAGCGAAACGACGCAAATATTGATGACTTTTAGAATGATGGAGGATATTTTATTTTGTTTCTGGAAATCAAAATCAAATTGAAGAAGTAAAATTGCCTTAAAAATCAACTTACCTATTAGCTCTCGTATATCGACACGTTTCACTTATTTATTCACAAACACTCGCGTTCAGCAAAGGCATTTGTCTATAATGTGCTACTTCGCCCGGGTCCATCTTTTGCCACGAGTGCAACAGCCATTTTAATTGGATATATATCATTGGAACTCATATTTTACCAAATGTCGCTTCAACGTTGCGCACATCGCAATCGTCGCGTTTACGCTGTGCAGTGGCTGCATGGTCGGAAAATGCACGAGTAAAAAACAATCCCCGAAAGAGTGCTTGTTATGGTGGCGGATGGAAAGAAAACATATATTAAATTATTTATCCGGATAAATGGCGGAATCAAACCGAAATGCATGATAGTTGTGGAGCGTTTCCCTTTTTATTTTTTTCGTGTGCATTTTATTATACTGCGGCAGCAGTTTTCTGCTTGTTTTGAAACGCAAAAAAGATAAATTAACACACAAAAAAGCTGGTAACAGCTGCACGCGGCTATCGACCGAATTTGTGTGCATTTGATGCATGTGTTCCGAACGATTCATATTTATATGGGTATCGCCGTAACGTCACTTATATCCGGTGCCACCGGTACCGAACATCGAAATGGAGGATAAATATAAGACGGACAAGGACAACAAACTCACACATACATACTTCACACACGAAATAACAACTTGGTAGCATTGGTCGCTGCTCGTTCGACAACTGCCAGTTGCAACGATGCTTCGTGTCAGTTCAATTCTATTTCGTCCCATCACAGCATCGATGAAAATTTCATCTATTTGAAAATACTGTTAACGCTTACAAACAATGCATCCAGAAAGGCTGCAGTAACGAAGGGAGGGAGTGTGCACTATTTCGAATCCTACATGATTTCGCTCTCGAGCCTGATTGGTTGTCACTTTGCTTCCATTTTCTATCGCGCCGTGCGAACGGAACAGCGAAAGGTAAGGCGCGAGGATATGGATGCTCGTGATGGATATTATTTATGAATTCCTATTGACAGTAGCTGTTCAAATATTTATGCAAACGGTTAAATCATTGATAGCTTCCGTCTGACGACTGTGGAGAATGGAGTGCAGAACGGCTTCTATAACCATTCGTCCGTGCATGGATGTACTTGTATGTGTGCAATATTCTCTGCCGTTGTAGAGAGTTTGCAAAAAGCGCAGTCAAACATCGGAGCATGTGTGAATGTTGAAAATTGATTTACATAGCATTAGCAATTACAATTAGCAGCGGATGGAATGAATGGGCCGCCAACGCTATCGCCGGGACATACCTCCCCTAGCAGTCCTGAGAGTTTCTCGCTCTTTATCACATCACGTCCTTGAGCTCCACGGGCTCGACAAACGATTGGCTTTGTAGAATAGGAATTATTGGTCTCATTTTCATGCTCTGTCCCGTCTCGCCACAATCCGACCGTCCTTCCGGGTTGGGTTGATTGCGACCGGTTGTATTTGTTCCGCTGTGTTACGTACCGTTCCATGCTGCATTCTATTGCTAGCGGGCAAATGTCACTCGGCGGGCATCCTCGAAAGGAGTAAAATATTGATTAGTTCATTGAGTCAGAAGTTTCTCCTATCTGAACGATCCTGCTGGCTAGTTTTGGTTCTGTTACTCGGACGAAACCCTTATCCGTCAGCCCTAATCAAGATGGGCACGAAGTAATCAATATCCTATTCAACTTTCCGCATTGCCAGTTTCAAAGGGATGTAAAATGAGCCGATGGTGGCGAACATCGGAATGGGCGGATACACAAATATACATCTAGCAGCGGAACACTTTTCAACGGAGAACGATGAACCGTTCTATCATTGCCGTTATTGTAAGCAACTTAAAGGTGCCGAAGCCGAACCTGTGTCGATGGTCTAGCCCAAGTCATGGAGTTATGTTGGCAATGGTGCTATTACCATCTACCAGAAAATGCACTTTCAAGCAGCCGGTGAACAATATGCTAAGTTGAAAAACGTCCTTATGGAGCACAGCGAGGATACTGCTTATAAATAAAGACCTGCCAGGCTATAATTCAAAACAATTACTAAGCTCTCGGAAGAAATTAATAAAAAGTACTGTTTACGATTTCAAATTAACATACAAGCTTGGAGAGCTCATTGGGAGGGGTAGGCTCGCTGTTTAGTTTAGTTTAAAAACAACAACATTCGCATAGGTGGTGAACTTTTTTTTGGAAAATTGTGTTTCATTGTCTTATAAGTTAAGTACATGCTTAATATATTTTTGCAATATTTTTTTTAACTAAAATGAATTAAAAACCTCTTTTAACGAAAACACAGTCAAAATGAACCTATCATGAGAAAGGTACTTCATAAACGTTCATTTTAATAAATTTTTTTTTCTATGTAATGATCCATCCAGATAGTTCTGATCGAACAGTTCATTATCTTTTGCAACAATACGACCTGCAGGATTATTTGGGCTGCAAATTCGTTGGTGCTACAGTGATGTTTAGCTAGCATGTTAGTATAAAAGGTTGTGGCTGGTACTTACTAAATCAACGGATGATTCGGTGCAACGGTGGTGATTGTTTTGGTACAAGCTGTGTTGTTGTGGTCAAATGGTAGTGTTCTTGTTCACGCTATACTATTAAAGCGTCTTATTTTGAAAGAACGCTAGAGTAGTACCGTGCTAGAAGATATCGTAGATTGGAGCTCTCGGAACTGAGAGGCGCAGGCAGAAAGTATTGTATAGTATACCAGTTGCCAGAGCGAGCGCGTGTAATTGTATGAGCACATGCATTTTTACTTTGGGAACCCCGTATTTGAATGGTTTACCTAGAACAGCGCAAGGCATGTACTTTCACGGCATTTGCAAAGCAACGGTCCTGAAGGAATCTTGCGTTTTTTGTATGACCACTGGCTTTGGGTGAAGAATAGTTGTGGTGAATTAAGGGACCGCAGCGCGGCAGTTGAACGGGTTGGCAACCAACAATAGCAATATAGAGCTTACTTTTCATGATGATGAAGTACCTTGACTGTTGACCATAATACAAAAAAGGGACAAGGAATGGGCACATTTTTGTCCACCCGTACCCGAAAGATGAATTGCAAACCAGTTTCATTCTCGCATGTGTTGTTACCCTGTTCGTTCCTTTTTGCAACAACAAGGAAGGAAGTGGAAAATTTCCAAACATCCAACTACACCAACCCATCATAATCATCATGCATATGTTAGCATAACGGACCGTTTCCCGTTGACCCCCGGGAATTCGATCGAGATTGTGCCTGGCAATTACCTAAAGACGGCGACGATGTCGAGGTCGTCGGGAACGATGATGAATAGCAGGAGAGCCGCGCAAAGACATGGAGCCCGCGTTTTGCTACGTAATGTAGGTGGAATTTATTCAACGCTGCAGTGACTGACCCACTGCTTACGGCGGGAACCCGCCTACGGGGAGCAAGCAAAATGAAGAATGGGCTCGCCAGTTTCTTAGTTTATTGCTTGGCTCAGTTTTGAAGGTAAACTAAGCAATAAAATGCCAGTAAGTGAAATATGAAACGGCGGGGCAGTGAAACAAACGTCTTTAAAGCCAGTTCCCGAAGTCGTAAAGTAGTTATGATGAGAGCACTTGAGTTGTGTATCTTTCCGTTTTGAAAGGGTTCAAATTTGTCTGGAAATAATAGTATATCGGCAGCACATGAGTCATTATGTTGGACAAAAATGGCATATTGCAATGAACTTTACTGAATGTATATCGTTTGTGCACAACTACGTCAAACAATTCAAATCAAACAATTGAGATTATATGTATGTAAGATTCAATTCAATGTATGTAAGCCGGTCTCATGGTACAGTCGTCAACTCGTACGACTTAACAACATGCCCGTCATGGGTTCAAGCCCCAAATAGACCGTGCCGCCATACGTAGCACTGACTATCCTGCTATGGGGGGAAATCAATAAGTCACTTAAAGCCAACCCCACAAGTGGGTTGGCAGGCCTTGACCGGCATCGGTTGTTGAGCCAAAGAAGAAGAAGATTCATTCATTTGTCATATTGGTGCCATACGGCTGGAAACAAAAACTGTTGAAAAGAATAAGCTATGAGTAATTTTCCTAAAAAACTAAAAACAACATTTAGCAGCTTTATTTGTTAGTGGAATCGAGTCCAACTGAGATATGTCACATTCGGTTATGCCTCTAGCTTTTTCTTCTTTCTTTACTCTAGATCATATAGATACCTTTACAATTGATGTCTTACGCTCACCGAGGACTTGCATGACGGGCGACTTCATTAGTGAGGCTGCCTTGCTACGAGCACCGGTTGATTGTAGTGGTTTGATTTTTGCTTCACTGTGTGTCAAGATGTACTTTTCAGAATTGATATTTTTTCATCGTCTATCTCCCGTTCTTGTAAAGCTCAGTTCAAGCTGACTAGCCTGACTGTGCACTTTTAGATTTTTGTTAAATGAAAAGAGCAAAACTGAAAAGGGTAAACCAAAAACCAACTGAATATATTTTTATGGAGCTGTTTGCTCCTTCCCTTTCCTGCCACATCGCCTTTTACGAATCTCTTGGAAAAGAAGGATGTTACATGTTATGAAATGCTAGATGTGTATATCTATGTGTCGGAGTAAGCAAACTTTTTTCTTTCTTTTCTAGTCTGTGGTTGGTGTTGCAGAGTTTCCACGAATGTCACTCGTTTATTTATGGTGGCAAAATTTCGTGCGATTTCTGCTTCTTCCCAAAATAGCTTAGATCTACTGATGAAGTTGAACGGCTTTCTTTTGACTTCCCTTCTGTTCGTTTCGCATCGAGCTGTGGGCCAAGTTTATCCACGTGTTGTTACTTTTGCTCTTCCAAACCCCATGCAGTTCTCCCACTTCAGCGAGCAAACTAACGTTGATTTGGTGGGATTTGCTTCCCTCGGTTACGGTTGGTTCCGGCTAGTTGTCGTTTGGCCGGTGACTTTTGCCTTCAACATCCTTGAATTCATCACCGTGGCACCGAGAGAACCTCATCCAACAAGGCTTAGTCGTTAAACGGGGACATAGAATGTCACAACCTGCTAAATTATTTAGGATAGTAACGCGAAGTCGCTAAAGGATAACAGCCTTTGTACTGCAGTGAATTTGTTCGCTCGACCCAAGTCCTGTTTTGTTCTGCGGCTTGATTGTGTATACTACGGAGAGGGTCGCGATGCGCTATGCAAACCACCGAGTCGTTGTATCTTCCTCCTCGAGTGAGCGACGATTACGGTTGTAATAGTGTCACTTCAGAGGTAGAAATGATGACGCCTTTCCAGCACACAGTTCTGCTTGTCAATCTGTGGAAACCTGATACGACAAGCAAAAATGCACACCTTGCACGGTTCAGATATCATGTTCGTATTTCTTTCTTTTTTTTCTACAACCGCTGGTTTATCCCATTCATCCTCTAGTGCTAGTGTAAGTATTTGCGAGGAATGGAGGGACAGATTGTCCTCGAGCATATATTCCGGACATGTGGCAGCGATAGTTACTCAGAGATAAATGTGTGATCTTTGTGAATAAATTAGTATCTTCCTTCAGAGCTCGTGCAGCTTATCGTGTCCGCTACATATGACATTCTTCACATTGTGGAAAACTGTGCGTATGCGAAAAAGTGAAATAAGATGGCAATGCTCGAATGGTAGGGCTCTTATGCGTATGGCATGTTGCTATGCAGTTGCATTTCAACATCATGCAACTACCACTAACATCTACGATATATCCATACTCTATCCGTTGATAAACTGTACCCACATTGAGCAGTACTTTTTTCTGTTGACTTAGGAGGTTGGTGCAGTATTTTTTTGTTGAAAAGTAAGTATGTTTGCATATGCATAAAACCAATGTTTTTATAACCGGCTCGTTGAATGAATAGCTTACCACAGAATTAGTTATTAAATCCTATTGATTTTTTTGCTTTACTTGTGTTATGTGGCAATGTATAGACGAAAGCTTTGGAAAGCTTGTCTCACGCCAATGATGGTATTGGTAATTCAAGAAACCTGAAAAGGCTGATGCGTTCACTAGGTCTTAATGCCAAAGATGAAAAATATTACCGTTGAAAAAGAAAGGAAAAATGTCAAAATTATTTTCTATCTTTATTTTTTAAATCAAAAAATAGGAATTGAAAAAATATCCCGGTAATTACGTGAATTTCTGAATTCAAAAACGCTGCAAGGAGTCTCCCATATACTGAAAATAACTGGTGCGCCAAAGAAGAAAATAAATGATAAATGTATCAAGTACTTTAAATGTATAAATGTATCAAGAAATGTATTAGTCTGTTGATAATGCGTATACATCGCGTGTTCCACTCGATTTATTGACAATATAAAATTTGACCTAAAAGTAACTGATGGGGCCCTTTCCGTTTGAAGTTCGTAGGCTGAAATTTGAGCCTGTCAGCTGTTTGCATTGTATAGCAGTTTTCGAGCAGCTATCTAAGTGAGTATAATATACAGGTGGGCTTATCCCAAGGTGTATGAATTTAGAAGACTGATTTGTATCGCTTCTGCTTCTAAATGAAAATTTTAACAGTGTTTTGAGTATTCATCAAGCCTCCAGAAAGCTCGTTGGAGCAAAAGTTTTCACTCGTTCTGTCAAAAAGTGATGTTCAAAATTGGTTATAAAAAAATGCTATGAGACCACCTGGACTACTTACACTTTGATTCCAGATTCCATCACCTGATCTCTTTAATGCACCTTGGGATAAATGTAAACAACACTGTGTTTTCGAGCAGGTACTCGAATCTAATTCTAGCTTTGTGGCTAGAATAATCTATACTGAAAATTGCAGGCTAGTTTTTTGTGTGGTTTTGTATGGAGTGTTTACATGATTTCAGCCTCCAACTGTCAAACTCCATACAAAAAACTAACTAGAATCGTGAAGGTCCCCAGTATTAGAAACTAACTTATGCTCTCATTAAATAAATGATTTAACAATTTTCACAAAAAATGTCATGAAAATCACGTAAATTATAAAAATGTAACACCTGCATCACAGACAAAGAGTTAAGGATTAGGAAGAAACATTTACCCAAGGATACTTTTGTATTGACAATATTTCGTTGTCATTGTTTCACTCGAATCACTTGGTTTACCTTGGTATATTGGAACAACTTTTTGTATAGAGTATTAGTATTGGATTCACTTCCTGCTTTACATTACGACCACAACGAATGGATATGGCTTTTCAGTTTCTCTTGCAACTCTTGATCAGTAGTAGGCACACTATTGACTTCTCCGATGGTTTTGTGCGCAGGTTTCACACATTCAACTATCCTATTACTCGGTTTTTTCGTATGAGAATAGTAATTCGCTTTTGGTTGTAGGTTTTCCGGTTTTGCCAACGGAAATGCCAAATATTGGCATGAAAAGCTATAGTTCCATTGGTGGATAAATGTACGTGAGAAAATTGGTAAATGATCCCAGAGTGCAATGCTTTTGCCAACATTGGTTGCAAATCTTTTGTTTGGCTTCAGACCGGATTGCATTCAGTGCGAAGCGCGAGGCTAGACGAGTACGTCACCTTGCCGCTATCGCATAGGTGGGTGCATCACTTACCGCAAAACGAAGCATCCTGTGCTGAGAAAGGATGCTAGTAATGCTGTGTTGTTTTTGAAAACGTATTCAGCCATGGTTGGTGTACGAGGTGTACTCATGGAAAGCGTAATTGCAAACCACCACGTACAGGTGCTGCGATGGAACGCCGATAAATTTGGTGTTCGTTTGGGCAGTAAGTGGAAGTAAGTGGAAACAATGAACGAATCGGTAACTTTTCTACAAGCAAGCTCACGTTATTGCCATAACTCGATTAATTCAGAAAGTGTTTCTAAACAATTTCACACATTATTTCACACATACACTCGGACGTGTAAACTACATATCACAGCGGATTGATCCTGTATTTAGCAAGATGAATTTTTGATGCTATGTTCCTTAAGTAAAATTAGTTAAACATAGAAAGTAGTAAATATAAGTTTAACTATGTCACGTATTCCATTTATAAACCTGAACATTTAAACAACACTTACTGAACCATAGTAATAAAAAAAACTAATTTCATATTTTGGAATGGTTTTCTCAGCGGCATAGCATTGTCGCGCTTTACAAATATCATGATGTCTGTCCTTTCACAGTACATTGAATATAATTGATTCGTATCAGAACAGTTATGAGAGGCAATTTTGAAGCATTGATATTATTGCTCCTCAACATTGCTTTTGCTGATATATATGGCTCTGTCTGTAAATCCTACACTAGAAATACGTTGCAAAAGCATTGAAAAGTTTGAATAGGCCTGTAAATTTGTTGCCAATTTTGCTGAATGAAAGATCATTTTTCGTCTAAGCACCATTCGTACCTTACCGAGGATTCGCTCGAACTTGAATGATTTTAATAATTTGAATTTATCGTCCTACTCGCCTGCTGATTGTGTTTGATAGAAAGGCCTGCATGCGCTTGATGCAAAATTGTGAAGCGGGAAACAAGAATCCCCTTTTATCCAACGCAAACTCGTGACCAGAATTCGTAACCGCACTCCCAACAATCATAGCGCTATGGCACCAGCTTCGATGCTTGTGAAGCATTTGCTGTTGTGGTAGCAAGACGTGCAGGACGTTGATCCAATAGGATACATTGTCAGAAATGTTGCACTGTACAGCGTGTGCGAAGGAAAACTTGCTCAAGATTCAAAAAAAGTGTATCCTCACAAAGTGCTACAGATGTCGGACAGGGTAAAGGAAGGCTTACCGAAGTCTAGCTTTGCGTGGGACGCGATCTCTCAGAAGATGGTATGCTTGAATATACCATCTTCAAAGCGGAGTCCTTCTTCTTTAGCATCATCGTCGTTGGTTTTATAATGCATACTGAACGTTTTCCTTTGCTACACACTTAGACAAGCATCATTTTGTCATTTTTTTTTTTGTCGGCATCTGATCGTTGCTAATAAATCTGGTCAATGTGCGGTAGCTTTTATACGCTAGTTCTTAACCACCTACTCGGTGGTGGGTTTTCCCACTTCAAACATTTATCCTTTCAGCATGACAAACGAGCCTGGCTTGAGCAAATCCCTCCACAAAGAAGGGTACTGCCATATTTGCCTCGTAAAGCATACCTTATGAACAGCTTGGTGAGACATGATAATAATATAAATAAATGCAAAATCCCTGTTCGACCACTTGACAAAATTCTGTCCTTTTAACTAGGTACAAATTCAGAACTTATGATGAAGAATATTCCATTCATGGAATATTCTTAAATTTGTATGCTTTTGCAATTTTTTTGCCAAACAATATTATTTTATTTCTTTTTTGCTAAGAATCATATACATGTGTTGTACTCGTTTGAATCATTATTTGGGAAGTTGCGTAAGAAAAACGCCAAAAGTAATTATGCTGTGATTTTGCTTATACGAAACCAATACACGTTGCTATCCGTAATTGAATCATCATCCATCAATCAATAGCCTTATTAACTTAGCAACAATTAGTTAATTTTACTGTCCCACATTCGATAGAAATATTAATCCGATTTACCGAATATCTCATACAGAATTTTATATACTGTATTAATCTTCTAGAACTACAAATATCCCATTATTTTATTATTTCAAGTTGTTTCGAGAAATTCTGTAATCTTCATGATTACTGTCATATACATCTACCATTGATCAATCAATTCGATAAGCATGTTCATAAAAGCAAAGTGGCTGGCTACTTCAATGGAATGCTTTAACATACGTCATAGCTAATAATTCATTTTCGTTAGCTGAATTCTGCTTAATTGGAAGGACTGAGCTCCACAAATAGTATGTTAGTGATGAAGGCAATGATGTATTGTGTTCCACGACCTGCTGCCACAAATAAGCGAAACAACTGATAGTGAGAAGATGGTTTGACATCTAAACGTCGCATAACCCCGAAAACTAGAACGAAAGGTCTGCCTCTCATATGAAAAATGGGCTAATAACTACTGTTATGGCATACCATTAGTTACTCCAA
This sequence comes from Anopheles merus, assembly GCF_017562075.2. NCBI lineage: Eukaryota > Metazoa > Arthropoda > Insecta > Diptera > Culicidae > Anopheles > Anopheles merus. The sequence goes on along the minus strand of NC_054084.1, from coordinate 47,283,123 downwards.
TCACAATTAGCTGTCGTGCCGTGACCATCGTCACCATTCAATCTTCAACCAATGAATAAGGAGGTTAGTCGTAGTAGTTGTTGATTAAAGAAATGTCTTGTCGCACCCAATGGGTTTGAGTTCCGTAGTCAAAGTTTAGGCAAAGACTTTTGTCGTATTCAATGTTGTTATGCCTCGTTGTAGAATACATGGGTGAGCGAGAAACTATGACCAGAGCACTGATTGATGGTTCACCATTTATAATCCTCGTTTGGAAGTATGGTAACATCCGGACTCTACCAGACTTGATGACTAGGGACTACTTTCATTATATTCGCCGAAACTAGCATTAGCATATACACCACAATCTGTGATTAAGCTTGGTCCAATCATTTTGATTGTGAAGTCACGCATTTTACACACTGTATTGCAAGGCATGCTTGTTGAACTCGCTTCTTCTTACACTTGCAACTTGACAGTCATGTAACCGGTAGGCTATTATCATACATATTATATCAGTGTGTGTTGTTGTGAACATTATTAAGATTTTGTTTCCCATGCAAATAGTAGTTGCTTTTATTTTTATTGTTTTTATTCTTAATATCGGTGTAGATATTCGTTGTACAAATTTACAGTTCTTTTTTATGTCATCAGCTTTTTTCTATTACCTTGAATATTGTTACTTTTTTCATTTAGGCTGAACCTATTATTCCACTCTGTGGGGAGACTACTCAATACCACCACTGTTGGCTTCTAAATGATGTAAAATTATAATCATTAGCTGGATATGAATTGTTTCTCAACGCCTGTCCGACTGAGGGCGAAGTGATCAAGTAGCTACCAAGCGTGACATTTGATACGGAATTTCCCTTCCTACCCACAGATTATTAATTGGTTTGGCGACACATTTGGGAGAGAAGCAGGACAATAGTAAGAGCATGAAAAATACGCTTTTATTGCTGTAAGACGGTGTATTTCGAAGTCCAAGCAGTAACATTACACCGGATGTAATTACGTTTCAGACCCCTGCTCTGAACTCTTCGTCTACTTTTCATTGGTCTCCTAGCTGCCTTCACGTGCACAATAATGGTTGGCAGAAGTTTGTCAGAAACTTTTGCTGTGTTTGCTGCGCAACACGACAAAGGCGTCTTCTATTTAATGAACTGAATCGAAGGACTACGCAACATTTCGTGTTTGACAGATGTTTCGTCACAAAATGACTCTCTAGCTGCCAGCGTTTGCGGAAAGTGTAATCGTTTGAGAAACTTTTCCAACTCCACCAACCTGACTGTCCCTTTGCAGGAGATGCCCTTTATTGTAGCGCGTTTGCTTCACCTTGAAATACTCGCTTCATCGTTTGCTAAACAATTCGTAGTAGCTGGTATATGCCTTTAACAATAATTGTATGGGTGTGTGCAACATCTAGAGAACTTTTCGAAAGGTTGCGGAAAGCTGAGGTTTTCTTTGATCTTTCGAGCACCGAAATGTCATCGCATCTTGCATGCGGAGCTTGGAGTGAATGTCTATGCTTATTCATTCATGATTGTAGATAGACGTGGGAGGTTTATCAACACATTTTCACTTTAAAAAAAAACTTTGAATTCTTTGCATTTTCTAAAACCATCATCAGTTTAGTTGGGAATCGAACTAGAGTGGTTTTAGAAGTTCTAAGAATTTCTCATGTCCTTTTTAGTTTTTGCATGACGATTGCATCATGCGGAGATGCTTCTACTGGGATTTATAGGCATGCAAAACTAGAAAATCGGCAAAATTGTTTTCATGAATCCCTACGGTGCTGAATTATTAATTCGTTAGAAACGTGGCCTCTAGTACTCAACCAAAAAGCTAACGGATCGTGTGCTACTGTTCCACCGCCATTTTCAAGCATTCATTGGCATCTACGGTAAGCTGGGCGTCATCAGCAAACGGAGGATTCGTGTTTCCGTGCGAATTTGGACCATTAGTCATGATACATTAAACCGAAAAGGATAAGAAATGACTTTCTGTGCTGAACATTTGGAGAGGATTTCTTCTTGGAGAAGATACCGGAAATCGTTTGCCTGTTGGTTTGTTGAAACGGGTTGGCGCGGAGCTCGATTCGTGTTTGTGTGTCATGCTTGACAAATTGAGTGGTGAAGGAGTCTTAGGCAAGCGGACGTTTTAATAGTTGGCTACTATGTTGCCTAACACGAAAGGCTGCTTCAGCTTTACCAATGATCGCTCTAATTTCTTATCTTAAATTCCCAAGCTGACTCTTTTCAGTCATTCATGTTAAAAGGGGGATGAATATGAAAGGTCCCTCTTTGCTGGTTTTCACAGTCACAGTCAGAAGACCAAGACGCGATGTCTACTAATTCAATCGTTTTTCGGATCACGTGGCGATATCTTTTGGTGCTTATGGCAAATGACTAAGTGTTCCGTTATTCACCAAACCAATATATATATACTTATAGGGCAATTATGTTAGTTGGTAAGAAACAGAATTAAGCATGTGAAATATTGTCGTTGCAGATTTAGAAATTTTTATACCGAGTATGTATGTACTTAAAATAATATATTTTTTACTTTGTTGCATTAAACAGTGTTTTATTCATAAATATCTTTGGTTGATTTTTTCTATACGTTCGCATATTTTCAAGCGTTGTTTAAATATGAAGTAAAACATTTTTGTAAATTCGCATCAGTGTTCATTTGAACATGAACAAAAAATCAATTCCCACTCATATTAAGCCTCAAACGTGGTGTCGCACTTCGTGTTCGTAATAATAATCGCATGGATATTCAACATCGTAAACGTCTTCTGGCTGCAAACTAATGATGTAAGTATTTTGACACAGCAGCCGGATCCATATCCCATGAAGAATTTCCTTCGTTCTGTTGACACCTTCAGCGATGCGCTACGACAGTAACTCCCGCACGCACGTTCGGGTCTCGTGCCTGTGCCGTGTTCGATATATGTCAATCATCGAGTGGATGATGTAGAAGTAGTGATTCGTCGTAGTAGTTCTGGTTTCCTTGTGTTCGAGAATGCTGTGAATGTGATCGACATTGGATAGTGAAGGTAGCAAGTGCTGCTAGGGAAGATATGATGCGAGCCACTTCACTAAGAAATGCTTCAAATTTCATCAGCACACACGATGGAGAATGTTTCCGGCCAAAGCGTGCGCCACCAGGAAAATGCAATACCATGGTATTAGCAATAGACCGAAATGGCTAAGGTGGAGCAGCAAGACGCTTTACACATGACGATCATAATCTCCCTTTGGAACGTGATGCGCTGAAATATGTTCTGGCAGTATACAGCTCTTAGAATTCCTTTCACCCGAATGGGATAACCCTCCAATTTTCTGCCTTACCCGTATCCACTCTCCGTTTCCGGTGAGTGGATGTGAGAAGGATATTGCCATTTTTGTGGATCCATCATGTCGAACAAAAGCGAACGTTATTAGTATGCTGCTGTCATTGATAGACGATAAGCTGTGTATTAGTGACTTGACTGAAGTCTGGTAACAGGTAGGTTACAAATTTCCGCTTGATGAATCTGAACCGTTCGTTAACCTTTGGCTAAATTGTCTAAATTATTCGGACTACTTCACAAATCCAGCGATAGCAGCAACTGTGTGCAATTTCTTTTGTTTGATGCACGTTTTCATGGACGATGAGTACAGTGAAGAAGGCACGGATTGCACATGTACAAAGGTAACGATGTGCTTATGTCATGAGGAAAAAGCATTAGTTTTGACAGTTGCTAACATTTTATTTACAGAACTATTTCTAACATTGATAAGTGCTTTTAGAACTATGGTTAAATGTCTACTTTCTTCTTCATATGTGGAACAACAGTCGTTGTCGGTGTAGACCTGCTTATTGAGTATAAGTATTATTACTGTTAGAATTGTCCATAATAGAATAGATAGCTTTGTATATGCGAGCACTGGTCAAACGACGCTTACGGACATAATGTTAGGTATTGCAACATGACAACTGTATCACAATTCCGGTCAAGTATCAGCTTAACATACATATATAAATAATAAGCTTGCAAAAGCGCTTTACTGTTTTCCAATCATTGTAATCAGAGTCATCGCTATGATGCAAAACCGTGATATAATTTTCTGAATCGAAAGGAAGAACGATGCATATGGGAAAACCATTTGTTGGCTTTTTCGTTCCTTGTGTATGGAGCAGCTCGGTTGATTTATTGAAACAATTTTTCATGACACCGGAAGGTGTTAATTTCAAATATTGTATACCTTTCATCGAAGCTTCCCGTTTCTGCAATCGTCCAAACTTCGAAATCCTGCCTACAACCTACAAACTCCAGTATGCGGAACTGAATATATCTTCTTGATTTTTTGTACCTATTTTCTCGATGCTGCTGGGGGAAGATCGGAGAATCGATGCCTTTGTTTGACGTTTGGTGAAAAATTTATCGAATACAAAGGCGATTGTAAGGTGAAGTTGGGTGGTGTGACGGGTCCGGAACACATTTTTTACCGTACCGATTCCAACCCTGAATCTTCGGAAGAAGAGGTAGCCTGCTGGCAGGACCATATGACGCGCGGTATTGGATGAAAAATCGAATAGAATTACTGTCACAATCAATATTTTCTCCCACCGAGTGGATGATGGGCCGTTTTCTTGGTTTTGTGCGAAGTGGTGTTGATGCTGGTAGAGTCTTATCCCCAACGATGTCGACGCTAGTTGTGGCGCTAAAATATGAAGATAGAGTAAAGCAAGATAGGATCTGAATGGAGAGCATATCAATACATGCGCTCCAACATTGGAGCGAAAATATTTTACGCGTTGTATGCTTCACAACGCGTGGATGTTGTGGAGCAGCCAATTGTCTTGGCATTTTGTGAGGCTTCACTTCATTCTATGTTTGTGTGTATATGTTTGTTTCCTTTTTCCCTCAAATTGCTGCAAAAGGTGCTGAAATTGACAAACAAAAGAGTGGTGCCTACCTTTTCGTTTCGCTTACACCCAAAACACGGCGATGAAAGTTTTCCAGCGCTCGAGGAAAATGCTCTTAAAATTAGAACACAGCAAATTGGATATCGTATCCTATGCTGTATTTCGTGTTATGCGAGATGGGTTTTCCTCCTTTTTTTGGTTAGGATCGTTGACGGTGAATACTGGAAGCCATAGAATGATTGGATCAAAACTGCCGAGTATCGTCATCTCATCGGTTTTATAAAATATGAAGCCTCGCTGCATTAGGCTCAGTTAGCTGGTTGCTGTGTGAAGGTTGAAAGCATGGTGCGTTCGGGCAGATTGGAAGGATTTAGCCCAAATACGATGGGTTGGTTTCTTCTCGTCACTCGCCCTTTTGCAGCGGTTTTATTGCAATTTTCCTCTCTACAAAGCGTTCTAACGCCACTTGTGGACTGTGGACTGTTTGTTGAATAAAGCGCTTGGTCGTGCGACCAACCTCATGCATCGCAGCTCGTTTTCAATCAATGAAAGTTTGATTCAATTTGGGCATTTTACCACACGATTTAAAACCACCGTGTTATGGCTTTGTTAAGGCACACAGGGTGTCCCCTGTTGACACACGCGCAAACGTGCTAGGGATGTGTAACTGTGTTGTAACTTTAGGCTAACAATGTTACAAAATAATAGGACTTGAAGGACGAAAATCTCTGTGCACGCTGACAATCGGTTTTCGTGGTTTATTCATTGAATTTTCGTTTGTTAAAAACTGTGTTGTGTTAGTCTGTCCCTCCAGGATAGATGAAATACCATCAAAAGTTTTGTAAGATTGTTTACGGCTTGTTGTAAAACTATTGGTTTACTGTTCATAATTATATAATTGTTGTAACTATTTTGCAATATTTGCACTGCTTTAATTTAAATTCCGAAAACATAAAAAGATATTGTTTTGTAATATTTTTTTGTAAAATATTTTAATTTGATTTTTTGTATTTTACTTTTTATTTGTCTTTCGTATTACGACTTACGACGTCTAAACTAATTAAGTAATTTGAGTCCTTGATACTGGTGGACAATTTTGATAGGAATCGATTCCACCCTATCTTTTAAGAATCGTCTTTTAACCTCCAAATTTAATCTCCAGTCGCTTGTCGCGCGGCTCCACGGAGGTGACAAAATGTCGCACATTTTGTCAACTTTGCCAAAACTGCTTCTCAACTGCAAAAAGAAGTTTTTCTCGTGGTCGCATCTAAAATCTACACATGAACGACAAAAAAATTCAAACCTCTGAATATCATCGATATGTTGTTTAAGAAGTACTAAATAATTACATAAATCAATTAAAAACATGAATTTTAGCAATATTACCATAGCAATGGGTCACAAGCGCGCCAAATAGCTGTTTGTGGTTGGCTGTTTCGTAAACGTAAAATTTTGTCACTTCTGGTTAACTTTGATCAACATGATCAACAACCTGGCAGCTCCAGATTACGAAATTTTGAGAAAAGCTCAAAAAAGTGACAAAAGCTCACGTTTTGAATAATTTTTCAGCATTTTGTCACTACCGTGGCCTCGCGCCTAATGATTTTTTTAGGATTGTTGACATTTTTGAAAAATGGTTTCCATAAATTTGTTAAATATAAGCCGCTAAATATATAATATTTATTATATCTAAATATTACTTTTAAGCTTCATGACTAAAACATTTCCCTTGTTGCTAATTACATTCGAAATATTTTGACAGGAAAATTGCATCCACAGTTAAAATGATATCTTAATAATCCCTGAGAGTCCGGGCACTAGTATGCATTTAGAATCTTGTCTCTCTCTCTCTCTCTCTCTCTCTCTCTCTCTCTCTCTCTCTCTCTAAAACCCGAATGACGCCATCTAAAAAATCTCTTTACATTATATTTCGCTCATTTTTCGTCTATGCTTGCAATTCTAGTTAGGTTTGCATCTTTGCACGTCATGATGCTTCAAAATATTTTTCATCCCAAGAGCAAGCGGACGTAAATCATGCCACAAAAAAACATTCATAGTTTCCGCGACTCGAGACGATAGTGCAGCGAAATTCACATGACAATAGCTGACGATAGAAGCCAGGATGCCGGTGCTCGAGTTGATTGTGATTGTAGTCGGTGTTCTCGTATTTGGACAGTGTCGCTGGCCGGAATGATTCTTTCGCGGTTTTTGCGCGATGCGGCGTGAAATTTTTCGTCCTTTTCCGCGTTTGTTTCACACAGGGCGTCGTGCGCGGAAGCCGTTTGGACGCTACCACAAATTTTCGTGCATTTTTTGCCTTTTATTTGCAACCCGTCCGGTAGGCTGAACGTTCGTTTAGTATAGCTCTGTTTTCGAAAGTGGCCGAGATTTATCTCTTGTGCAGAGCTTAACGAGCGAGGCAAACGCAATTCTTTTATGTTGCTTCAGCAGTGTGAGCAATATCCTATTATGGTTATCTTTTTTCCCCTCCATTCGCTCTAGGCTAGGTACCACGTCTCCAGCGTTGTCGATTTTGTTGTATTTGCGAAAAACTGAATCGATAGCAATTAGAAGATGTCCGTCACCAAAACAGCTCTGGCTCTCTAAGCTGCTCAGAAATAGGTTAGCTTTTGGGCTGTTAGTTTCCAGCTGCTCTGTCCGTTTCATGTCTACGTTAGCCTGTTTCGTACAAAAACCTGACGACATCTCTTTCTACACCAGGCGAGCAGTAGTTTTGCAGAGGAGCTCAAAATAAGCCACATTGCGTCGAGCACATTCAGTGCGTTGGAAAATTCGTTAAATCTGCCGAAATTTATTTATTTTTCCAACTTGCACGTGAATACGAGTATGAGCGTTTCCGTGTATGAAATGACGAACGAAAACTAAATTCAAACATAGTGGATTCAAGTGAATGTGGTGTATCTAGTACGATCGTGAGAGGATTTTGATACGGATTAGAAGAAAAATGGAATATAAATTGGAACGTGGCCAACGACATCGTGTGCAGTACTTTCAGTCAAGTCGATTGTTTTTATTATAAGAAAACTGCGGTCATTTAGCGAAACAAACAAAACAAACAACAAAAATACAAAAATCTAAATGAAATATAACAAAACTTGGTTTATATCATACTAACCGTGAGTATCACGACTGGGTATCAAGCAAAACGAATTACTTTCTCGACTACATTGCAAACCAATTATTACAATACCTGCTATCAACCATGTATGATTTTTTGGCCACTTTTTATATTTATTTATAATTTTTTAATTCGCATCAATAAATATGGGATTCCAATAGTAGTATGTGTCGCAATATTTTATTTGCTATATTTTCTTATGTTGTATGCTCTAGCATATGATTTGACTTACTGACCTATACTATGTCAACACTGGTTGGAAATTGATATATTTATCCTAACTAACCGTTTTTTCTGGGCTACCTGATAGCCTCCAACCAAAATTGTCTCAAAATAGATCACTAATATGGGTTCGACGCATGATATCTAGACGTGACCATTAGAGTCACGACCGCGCCTGATGGGTTGTCCGCATTAAATTACACAGACCTTGTGGTTCCGTCGCTCTCCTCCATATCGGCATTGGCGCCGGTCTAAAGTGAAGGTAGACCACGTGTCGATTTTTTCTCTCTCTATATCGTTCTGTTGCAAAATCCATTTCCCATGGTGCTGTCAGTCTATTCGGTCCATGGAAACATCGGGGAGTACCTTCGAGCGATGCGTGAATGCGACATATCATAAATAATTTATTGCAAACCACACCTCGCTGCAAGTTGCATCCCGTCAAGCTGTCCCCGAACGCGACGGATATTCGACTAGCCACAATAATTGGGCGGGAAAGGTCCTGTACTACCTCTTCCTTTCTGAATTCTGCCTGCAGCTAGCAGGCATGGTATGCGCAAACACACGACCAACGCAAGATGGAGCACACGCATGATTTTAATGCGATGTAGCATGTGTGGTGTGCATTTTTGATGCACTCTTCTCTTCATGCGCGCTATGCTTCTCGATCAACGAATATTCACGCTGCACCCGGGTCATTCAAAATTCGACTAGCTTGGAGTGCCAATAATGAGTGAAATCACTTCATCGATAATTGATATTAAAACGTTAATATAAATACATGAGTGAACAAAGGAATGACAGAAAATTCTTGCAATTTCCTTGCAACACCGCCCCGACCCCGAATACGATTTATTGGCTTATAGCTGTGTGGCACGTTTTCGTTGAGGCCGAGAATTTATTGTTTTATTAGAAGTGGTGTTGTTTTAATTGAATTTGATACTGTTCTCGTGTTTTGTTTTCGTGACGTCTTCATGTTCGTACTCTCATTACCATCACGATGAACCGCTCAGAACATATCGTACACTGATTGTCCTCGATTGTGGGGACCACTTAGCAGCATAATAAGCTTTAATTTTGTGTGATTCGTATCGTACCTCCGATCCCCCTGATTCCAACAAGAAAAAGCACATGAACTCGATCGATCAAAATTGGCGAACAATTTTGTTATTATTTATTGGTGTTTATCGTGTTACCAAATCAAGGTTTCGGCTTGACTCTGGCCCTACACTGTCTTACGAATTGTCGAAATTTTGTGTTTTGCAAAATTGTTAGAATCAAATCAACTCGATGATAGTATTTTATAATTATAATTCATGAGGGCGTGATGCAAACACGTAGCTCGGCGACCATTGAAGTATCTGTGCCAACTTCAATAACACCTCGTTCGATTTATTAGGGCCACACCAGGGGACACCGGTATTTATGACGTATTTTATGAGGTCAACCATTTGCTGCTGTGTCGTGTCTCTCATCATCTACCGTTTTATAAAATAGAAAAAAGGAAAAATGTATTTTCTAGTGGTGGAGACTGCATGAGGAAACTTTAAATTTGGTACAATTTGCGACCTTTAGTTCGTATGGAAAAAGGAGGAGGAGGAGGAGGAGTAAGAGAACTCTTGATGGTTTCGATGCTCGCATAAGAAGCACTACACAGGAGCAAAGTACGCGTTTATACGTAATGGTTTTGGCTGAACAGTAGGGAACGCATATACAATTCCCATCTTCCACTAATAGTGCAGTGCATTGGGAAAACGCGCATTGCATATCCTCACACCCGTCGCCAGCAACTTCATGCACCTTGCATGCAAACCACGATATATGCATAAATTTTAATAATGTCCCCCTCGCTGGAACATGTGCATAACGTAAATTTAATGCATTTTGAAAGAGGTACTACAGCCACGGCTCCCATTATGATTCCAACTACCGCCTCTATGAAGATACTCCGTTCGAGGAAGAGACCCTTTTTTGCCACTCCGATTACCGTTATCCCCTTTCCATAGCTTTTTACGGTGTATCTGGACAACTGTCTGGCCAAACACCAGGATCATTACAGAATATTTAAAAGAGAGATAGAGAAGGAAGGCGAGAAAAAGAGCGACCAACAGTGTGATAGCAAACGAGCGATATCAAGAGAGAGAAAGAGAGAGAGCGAGTGAGGGAGAAATAAAGAGAGTGAACCGATGGTGAAATGGAATGATGCTGTGTTGAAAACCCGATTGTCATGCTGCACAAGCTGCTCGCAGCGTATCGACGAAAGACCACCAGCTAAGCGAAAGCTGACCACAGGATTCATTATCATTGTTCACCATGGCGATCTGATCTTGTACAGCCGGAAGTTTGCTGTGGTGTATAGCAAAGCGGGCGCAAAACCATTGCCGGTCACTGCTGTTGAGTATGTGTGATAGAACATCGTTGAAAATAGAGTTCTGACCGGTGCGGAGCTGGATGTGGCGGGAAAATGTTCCGTGAACATCGTCGCTTACATGCAATATTTTGCGTCAGCTGCTAACTGGATCGTGAAAAACGTAACTTCAATGCGTGGTTAAGCACCATCAAACCATGCTTAATTTGACAGTAAGGGGTTTGCATTTATCTGTGATACGATGATTATAATGGAAGCGCGACACCGCACGCCACTATGCGACGAAATTTGTTTATACATTTGATTTTCTATAAGACTAGCATTATTACATTAAATATTGGTTTTTATCAGATTTTTCCGAAAATCATGTTTTTTGTATTTCTTTGCTAACGTCAAAATGAAACCGGCAGTTAATGAAAGTGTAAAATAAGAACTTGTAAAAATAAATATTGATGCGATCTATAACATTTTATGCTATCCCAATATGATATTTGCTATCTATTATAAATAACTAATGTATCATTCCATGATGTCTCATTAAAAAATATCGTTTTGTTTTGGTATTCATGCAATGAAACCTACGTTCAGCAACACCATTGTGTACTAGCACATAACCATTCGTACTTATTAACATTGATTGCGTTTGATTTTTATACCAACAACGCAGCCTGTACAGAATACGACGCCGAAATACCAAAAATAGCTTTACCCCAAACAGTGATGAGAAAACATGATTGTACCTCGCATGGAATCACGCATATACGCGCCAAACATCACAAGCTCCAAATTTTATCGTCACTCGTTACACCGCTAATGGTTTGGTGTATGGTTGTACATAAATGTGATTTCTGCATCAAAAACAGACGGTTTAGCGTGCGAAGAGGCGTATAGTGTGGAGCTACTGTCGCCTTTCGTTTGGCACAAAACAAATCTTTCTTTTAATGGCCAATCTTTGGTAACGAGCCCATTTGAGAAGCGTATCCTTATATTCTCGGAGCCTTAGGGTCAGTGGAGAGTAGGTTTGAGGATACCGCCGTCGGTTTATGGTTGGGTTTTGTATATGCAAGACACGTGTCGATGCTAATGAAGCCAGAGGGCAACGTAAATTCTGCAAGGCACGTTACCACGGGTAACGGTTACGTCGTGCCGGCGGCTGGTCGTAACGCTTAGACACTCAACTAACCGTCTCCAGTTCATCATCCTACAGCTGAGCCTGAAGCTGGAAACAACGTTTGACCCGGCAGAACGTAAAACGTTCTAGTGTAGTTGGCTGGGTCCGTGCGCTTGCGCATCGTATGCTCTTTTGCCGTTCGGTGTGTTTCGCCCCAGTACAACACATTCGGGAGGTAATTAAATTATGAATCTAATTGATTGCGCTTCAATTAATTAGAATAATTTATAATTCAATTTGCTGGGCAACTGAGAGCAGAGCGCCAGGGCGGCAGCAGAGCGGTGTTGGCGCATATTTCGCTTTATCGCTTCGATGAACGCATTCAAATGCAATAGTGGTTTTGTGTCGGATGGGGTCTGTGTACCGTCAGTATGCTGTACCGAACGTGTGTGCGTGTGGCGGACGTGAGCAGCGCGGTGATATGCACAGTACTACGACGAAAACAATCGACTATAACAATGAGATGATGAGCTTGCGACGCATCAAAACAGCAGTTTCCTGCTCTGCTGGCAGGCAACAAGCTGGCCTCTGTTCACGGTAGGCTGCCTGCGGCGCAGAATGGAAGTTTAGTGGCAGTATAATTCAAATTACCTACCGAAGAGAATCGATTACTGGTTAGGACTCTTCTTGGAAGCCTCATGAATGGGGTGACTCTCATGTTCCATTGATATATGCTGACAAACCAACGTCGCCCTACTATCGATGTAAATGTGCATTCCCGTATGATGGTGTTTATTAATCGAGTAGAGAGCTTTACGATTCGGCACAATTTTACCGTTCAACCCTACTGGATAGATGACTCTTTCGCAATTCTTTTTTTAGATCCACAAAGCTAAAGCAAATGCAACGATCGATATTCCGAGTTATAAATTTATGTAGAAGATTGCATATATTAATGGATTAAATAAATATTTTAATATATTAGATGCTTTATAGTAATGCTCTTTATAATTATGGCGGTCCCGTGGTACAGTCATCCACGAATCGCACGACTTAACAACATGCCCATTCTGAGTTCAAATGTAGAATGAACCGTTACCCCTTACCAAGGACTGACTAACCGGGTGTTTGATTCTGAATAAGACTCGAAAACCAAATAGAAGAATACAATTATATTGGACTTTCTCTAATCCAAGAACGCTTCAATTTGAAAAACTCCTCTTATTTAAACTTTTTGACAGTCCCTCCATTCCTAATACATTTTACCCCCTCTAATTTGGAAATCTGTACCTCTCTTACTTGTGCAGTTTTTTATAGCAACAGTCAGGGAGCTTACTATTGCATACTAATTGTACTATCTTCTCCTCCTAGCTCGTATGAACTTCTCCTTCACTGTCAGCGTCTTTAAATTGAATCCCCCTCTTATTTGACAGTCTCATCGGCTCTCAAATAAGATAAAGTTGACAAAGTACAAATTTTGTTTAGTTATGCCGACTTTTTCATTGTTTATTTTTATATTTAGCATCTATAGTTTCTAAACATCCACAAGATCTTCTAAATGCCTATTGTTACGAATTCTATCTCCATTCTCCCGTTCACAAGTTTGATATACGCAAAGCTGTTCGCTAATATTATTGTATATGGGCGTATAATCTTTCTTGCGTCTTGATAGAATTTTCTTCAGATAATGCTATTTTGTGTATGGTTTACTAATATGTACCTGAGTGCCCTCGCATAACTGGCAATCGTACGCAAGTATAGAAGGACATAAATATATGTATTAACATCAACGACACCATCTCATCGTTTTATTGTTTGTTGTTGCATATAATACGTTAAAAATGAGAATGAAATATCTACATTCTTAAAGTTTCTTTTACATTTTAAAAACAGCATTTATGGTAACCAGTGCTGCAAAATGTCATGAGTATCACGAGATTTTCATCAACGAAAACAATGAACATATCCGTGGTAGCTTGATGCTCATTGTTGATAGTCAATAAAAGTGCGTCATGACATGCTGAACACGACATGTGAATTCTTGAGTCCAACGCGATACTCTGACTGACAAGCTTAGCATAATGCCCGCATAAGCATAATAATGACTATTGCTGGCTGTGTACAGTGCTACCAAATATCACTGTTTCAGTCACCAACGCTCATGACTGAAACGAAGCTCAAGTCGACTCACGTACACAAGTGCGATGATCAGGCGCAAGATGAACATAGTCGTTGTGACGTGTGACCAGATTGGTGACATTGCAGCAAGCACCTCTTGGTCGGTCACTTTGACGTGACTTTGTTTGTCTGTGATCAATTTCGAAATGCCACTGATGCTATCACCAGCACTCGTGATTGAAATGAAATTCATTTCGGTTCACGTACACATGTGCGATGATCAGAGGTAAGACGCACATGGTCGTTGTGGCGTCTGATCTGATTGGTGATATTTTGGTAACCAACTCCTGGTCAATCAGTTTGTCGTGATTTTGTGGTATTTTATTATCGCGATAGACTTAGAACATACGTGGCGCGGGCGAGTGGTGTTTTATTAACCATATGCATATGATTAGAAGCAGTAATCGGTTCTGCTAACTGGTCAAATGATCCCGCATCCTACATATATTGCCAGACTCAGTTTGCTGATCCAAACGTTTATGTATGAACTCTCGTAAGCAGTGCACATGCAAGGATTACCGCTTCATAATGTATTTATTATTTACTCTAGAAAAACACTTTAGACCCACAAACAGCCGGCACCGGAATTTGAGGCAATTTGGAAGAAGGGAAGGAAGAGTCAGTACGACTTTTAGCGGACATTGCCTAAGTTTCTTGTCCAGATGACCAATTTTACGTTGTTCGATGGTAAGGGGAATCCTATGTTAATGGTGATCTCCGGAGGCGGATACACAGGCTGTTGTTGGTGGCAGTGGATAGACGCTAAGTGTCAGCATGCCGTGCCCGTTAGAAAATCCGTACCCGTGTGCGGTGTCAATTGCGCCAAAGGTGGATTATGAAAGGTGCTGGAATTTGGTGGCTTTGTCTAGAATAAGTGCTTTCGGATATGAAAATAATAAAACCAGGATATAAAACAAAAACTATCTACCTTTTCATCCATCTACAAAACATCTTTTTATATTTGCACTATGGAGAAACTAACAAATTACACGCCTCGTATGCTAAGAATATCACCGATTCGATTAAAATTATTACACTAACAACACAGTGAATGAGGAGGTGCCGCTGAAGTGACTTCACATCCGAGGAGCTCTGCTTGATCGTTTTCCAGCCGAAATCGAACTCCGACGCAAGTACTGGAAAACTGCCTACTTTATCTTTTTGAGTCGACCGGATTCTTAGGCCGGTTCCTTGGCCAGACACTTTACTTCGTTTTGCCAAAATTCTCGATCGGGCCGACCATGTAAAAGGCAATCTCTGTCAGTTGGTCGAGTTTGCCGTTCATGAGCATGGTGTAAACCTTGATAATGTTCTCTTTGTTCACCAGCTTGTCGGCATAGCATAGAATATTTTTTTACTCGTATAACCTTTGTGTACATCAGTGTACTGAAAACAGCTAATTATTTTTTTCGTGTTTTTACCAAAAAAGATTATTTAAACAGTTGAAACTACTTTCTTAACACTTGTAAATATTTTAATTAAACAAATATGCATTCGCTAAATTTATTAAATTGTCTTTTTTTGGTAAAAACGCGAAAAGGATAATTGGGTGTTTCTAATACACTGATGTACACATCAGTGATGTGTATCAGTGATGTCCTCGGCGCGGAACAGTGTGTTTGAGAAATGTGCCGCAGATTCAGCATTGCATCCGATGAATTCAGGTATCATCAACGTTTTCAAGCATTGTACCGCATTCTTGGCATTGGCTAAAACAGATTCGGGAAGGGGTCCCGCGGTCTTGAGATAAAGTGTGAAACCCTGTAATATTAACATTTCAAGAGGCATATCAAGCGGAAAACGATTTGGTTTGTTATTCGAAGCTAGGAGATAAAATTGCAAACGGTTCGTGTTTCATACCATTTAACATATCAGCATGTCGAAGCACACGTAGAATGGTATCGAAGTAACGGCTTCATATTTTGGAACCATGCACCATCGTTGGATGCTGGTGTCATACTTAGCACTCATACTTAATTCATGGTAAGTTTTGCTTCTTTCTTTCACTCGATTGATTGATAAATATTATTATTTGCTATTTTTAGGAACGGTTAATAATGTAATAAGCTCGAGCGAATTTTTTCCAGCTTAGTTCGATTGCGTCTCAACAGCTTCTACCGTGTGATGTAGCTGTTTCTCCGAGTGTTGCCGGTTTCATAGGATACCCGCTCGCTGTCGGATACTAACCAACGCTGGATGTATAAAGGAGTGCATTGCCACGATTACGACGGTGCAGGCCATTTGATGTGCCGGCTGATTCTCTGACCGATCCAGTTTTGACTACCACATTTGCTCGCTTTGATGTCACCATGCTGTTGCATGCTATCATCGAAATAAGCATCTACTTGGCTGTGAATCCACTGGATTCGATATCGCGTATAATGGACCCAAAACATTACCGACACTGAGCATTATAACATTTACCGTGGCGTGCAGCGGATCCTGTAGAACTACAGGACGCTCCAGGAAATAATTCCCATCCTGGCAATGAATGAGCTGTTCGTAGTGTTGCACATATTGCATTGTGCTAGCACTTTTCGCACAGTTTGGTCTACGAGAACGGTGCGCTTTTTGTGCTAGTAACGTGATATGCGCTTTGATTTTTTGAGCCCTGTCCGCTTTTTGAGCACTTGGGGTTTGGTATCCATTTTTTCCACGTCCACGTAAAACTTTCCGCACAGTCGCGTACTTTAAGCGCTGTGTTGTAATGCGCGCATATTATGATGTGCTGTGCGCATGATGCGCCGTTTCCAGCGTTTCGAATTGCAGGCGTTTCAGGTCACAGAATTTTTCACGGGCTATGCCGGCAAGCTGGTGAACAAAGAGAACATTATCAAGGTTTACACCATGCTCATGAACGGCAAACTCGACCAACTGACAGAGATTGCCTTTTACATGGTCGGCCCGATCGAGAATTTTGGCAAAACGAAGTAAAGTGTCTGGCCAAGGAACCGGCCTAAGAATCCGGTCGACTCAAAAAGATAAAGTAGGCAGTTTTCCAGTACTTGCGTCGGTGTTCGATTTCGGCTGGAAAACGATCAAGCAGAGCTCCTCGGATGTGAAGTCACTTCAGCGGCACCTCCTCATTCACTGTGTTGTTAGTGTAATAATTTTAATCGAATCGGTGATATTCTTAGCATACGAGGCGTGTAATTTGTTAGTTTCTCCATAGTGCAAATATAAAAAGATGTTTTGTAGATGGATGAAAAGGTAGATAGTTTTTGTTTTATATCCTGGTTTTATTATTTTCATATCCGAAAGCACTTATTCTAGACAAAGCCACCAAATTCCAGCACCTTTCATAATCCACCTTTGGCGCAATTGACACCGCACACGGGTACGGATTTTCTAACGGGCACGGCATGCTGACACTTAGCGTCTATCCACTGCCACCAACAACAGCCTGTGTATCCGCCTCCGGAGATCACCATTAACATAGGATTCCCCTTACCATCGAACAACGTAAAATTGGTCATCTGGACAAGAAACTTAGGCAATGTCCGCTAAAAGTCGTACTGACTCTTCCTTCCCTTCTTCCAAATTGCCTCAAATTCCGGTGCCGGCTGTTTGTGGGTCTAAAGTGTTTTTCTAGAGTAAATAATAAATACATTATGAAGCGGTAATCCTTGCATGTGCACTGCTTACGAGAGTTCATACATAAACGTTTGGATCAGCAAACTGAGTCTGGCAATATATGTAGGATGCGGGATCATTTGACCAGTTAGCAGAACCGATTACTGCTTCTAATCATATGCATATGGTTAATAAAACACCACTCGCCCGCGCCACGTATGTTCTAAGTCTATCGCGATAATAAAATACCACAAAATCACGACAAACTGATTGACCAGGAGTTGGTTACCAAAATATCACCAATCAGATCAGACGCCACAACGACCATGTGCGTCTTACCTCTGATCATCGCACATGTGTACGTGAACCGAAATGAATTTCATTTCAATCACGAGTGCTGGTGATAGCATCAGTGGCATTTCGAAATTGATCACAGACAAACAAAGTCACGTCAAAGTGACCGACCAAGAGGTGCTTGCTGCAATGTCACCAATCTGGTCACACGTCACAACGACTATGTTCATCTTGCGCCTGATCATCGCACTTGTGTACGTGAGTCGACTTGAGCTTCGTTTCAGTCATGAGCGTTGGTGACTGAAACAGTGATATTTTACAGTGCTGCTCCTGGTCCAGAAAATTTCATAAAAAAGTGATTGACTAAAAGTTAATTCCCAAATTGTCACCAATCATATCACTCGTTAGAACCACTTGAGAATTTCACTTGTGATAATCGCATTTGAGTACGTGACGCTGACAAGGTTTTTGTTTCACTCAGTTTTTTTTGTGATATTGATGGTGACATTTTGCAGCACTGATGGTAACATAGTTTCAATGTGCGGAATTAATTTATAAAAAAAAATATATAGGTTGGTCTAAAAATGGCTTTTGTTTATTATGGATTTTTTTAAACATTGTGCAGCTTGTTTCAATATCAATTTTAGTACAATAATGCTTCAGTGTTTTGAACACCATTCTAGTTGCTAAACTCACCATGCTCCGGTGGATGGTAATCTTGTTGTTCCAGAGTTTTCAAAAGCAATAACTCGCTCTGTCAGGTGCCCTGCCTACGGTTCGGCTATGTTACCCCCGAGAGTTCTTCAACAAATGGAATAACGAATAAAAGCCAACTGTGACGGGATGGGTCGTCGCGGTACTCAGTTGGAATGCAGATGCGATTTGGGCAGATTGCAACTGCAAAAACTAAACCGCCGGTAGCGCTCTCATCCATCTGCCGCACTCTTGAACACATCAAACCAACCTTCGACTACCATCTAATGATCCTGCGTTCGTGGTGAAACGCTTCGCCACGTTAGCATGTGCGTTTGGCCAACGTAGACGAAACAATTTTACACACATTCTATCGTGCCTCCACGGGCAAGCTCGGACGCAGCTCGTACGATGTGCCATGATGCACTCCAGTACGATGCATAATTTTGAATTCATGCACTATCCATGAACTCTCCACCGTAGTAGCCGTCGCCTTCCAGACGAACGACTGCTAGTTGGACATATCGTAAACGAAACTGGTTCAGAGCCGAACAGAATATTCGAAAGTGTGAGTTGCGTTTGATGTACAACACATAGCAGAAAGGACCATCCTTGTACGCATACTTCTTTAGCTTAATAACACCTCAAAAGTGCAAAAAAAGATACATTTGCATTATTATACCCACCGGCTAGTTGAAATACATAATAGGGTTCCACGTTTACATTACCTCTATATTTGAAACACCAGATTCACGAGTGATAGCAAAATTATTATAAAGTTATTTAGTAGCTTCCGTAATGTACATAATGTAGCCTAAAGTACATTAAAGAATTTAGTATTTCTTCATTCTCCAGAGTTGGAATTGGTTTGGATGGCTGTTCAAATAAAACACACTCTGTTTGTTTGGTCATGCCAATCATTTTAATTGAACAGTTATCTGTAGGTTAAGTTTGATTAAATAAGTTTGATTAAATAACAGGGCACTAGCCTATGTCGTATGAAGAAGTCGGCCGACATCATATTCAATGAAATTAAATGAAACCCAAAGAACCAAAGAAAACACGTATTGTTGAAATCTAAGAGCATAATATAATGGACATGTTCTTCTATGAGAGATCGTAAAGCAATCAATATACCATGCTTGTTTTTTTTTACTTATGAATGATGCTGTCTCTATCAACGGCCATTCTCTTTGCATATTAAAGCGATGTTATTCCGGAAATGAATTGTGTACATAACATAGTTTTCTATATTGTATTTTTATATGATCCATGTCTGTTGTTACGCCTGGTAACAATTTGGTGAGTAGCTGGATAGACTTTCTTAGAAATGGCTTGTTTGTATATAATATGTATTTGCTCAGTTTAAAAATTAGTCTTTCTTCGGTCGATTGACTTTTGCTACTGGCCTAACTTTCTCGATGGCGCCTATTTTTACGAACAGCTGATCAGTCTTGACCGCATTTGACCCTATTTCGCGACCGCTGCCGAACTTTATCCTAATTGGCCATATTTTTGATAATCTAGCTGTTTCGCCTTTGGGATATCTTTTTGTCCTTATTTGTTTTACAGCGCCATCTGGTGCTTTATTCGTATATTATTCGAGCTGTCCTTGACAGCTCGTTGTTTTATAAACATTACGGCTGCTGATCTACACGAGGTAGATATCGTGCCAACACATGTCCTTAGTCAAGTATAATTGATAACATATTTTTAAAAGTTGTTGAAACAGAGCCAAATAAATATTATGTAACGTATGTAAGCTACATACGCCGCAAACTAAAATAAAAATAGCAAACCAAAGAAATCAGCAGATCACGAGATTCTACTCTCTAACAGCTTGAACATTGCTAAAAAAACTTAATTTTTATCTAGTTCTTAGTACTCGAATAGTACTTCGATGTAATTTTTTTCTCATCAAGAAAATATATTTCACCATTGGTACTCTAGACACCTTCTGTAGTGTTACATTTGCCATATCTGAGTGATTCTGAAAGCAACAGATGGAGAGCATAAATCCATACTAATTCATTATTCGAAAATAATATATAGCTGCTACTTCTAACTGAATCATTCCTTCAACAAACAGTGGGAAATTATAGGTCATTCATCTATTAATAATTACATTGTTCTTGTCTCCCAAACCTTTATTAGTCCGGCAATGTTTTGCAAATCCGCACATGTTATGCTTTAGTGTTCAACATTATGAACCATTCAAGCATGAATCACCATCACCGAGTCAAATAAAAAACTAATGAAAACCATACATTAGAAATCAACTAGTGTTAATTATTATTAACGACTGATTCGATCGCAAGGTGTTGTTCCCAGTATTTATCGATAGAGGGCGACACGGCCCGCGTTTAGTGTGGTCAACGTTCAACGCTGATCGGGCCCGAGTATTCCCGAACGCTTACGATCGGAGCTGCAGGAGAGAACAAAGTTCATTCTTTCTCCTAACCCCGAGACAAGCGACGGATTTTTAGCTTCGCAAATAAAAATATCGATGCTTAAAAAACGCTTGATTTGATAAAAACAATTTACTTGGGCTGAAAGAAAGAATCCTGTTGCAGTTTGCAACATTCTAAAAATCCTAGCTCGTCTAGGGTCATTAAACTCTTTCTTACTTTCACATGTTGCCAGCCTAGAAAGTTTCCTGAGGTAATTCGGATTCGCTGTGCAGCAGAGCAGGGTAAGAAACAAGGCAAAAATGGTACCTGAGGCAATTCGGAATCACTATGCTGGAGTTAAAGATAAAAAAGAGACAAAGTGAGGCAATGTGCAGTGAAAATAGTTTGTGTGTGTGCTTACATTAGAGCTACGGATTAAGGACATCGTGTCGTTTTCTTGTTTTTTGTTCTTGTCTCCCAAACCTTTATTAGTCCGGCAATGTTTTGCAAATCCGCACATGTTATGCTTTAGTGTTCAACATTATGAACCATTCAAGCATGAATCACCATCACCGAGTCAAATAAAAAACTAATGAAAACCATACATTAGAAATCAACTAGTGTTAATTATTATTAACGACTGATTCGATCGCAAGGTGTTGTTCCCAGTATTTATCGATAGAGGGCGACACGGCCCGCGTTTAGTGTGGTCAACGTTCAACGCTGATCGGGCCCGAGTATTCCCGAACGCTTACGATCGGAGCTGCAGGAGAGAACAAAGTTCATTCTTTCAACTTTGTTCTCTCCTGCAGCTCCGTTGCCGGCGATGTAATAGTTCTTGAGGAAATTCGGAATAAGGCCGGGCTGAAGTGAAGTAAAGTAGAAGAAGTGACACTAAAAGGAACCACATTCGTAGTGTTGTAGAAGCATACTTAAAATATTTACACTTTGTTCTATTGGTGAAGTATATTTAATATTTGTGTTAATGTTAGTGAGAATATTAATGCTAGTCATGGCAATTTGCTCAGCGAGAAGTGAACCACCATTCTTGTCCACAAAGAAAAGCAATAAGACAGGGGTGGGCAACCTAACAGGGCAGAGCAACCAGCTAGCGGAGAACAATCTAGATGTGCTAAATTGTGCTAACACAATGGCGAAACTTTCGGCTTTAGGTGGTCACCTAAATAGGCTAAAATTGTGTTGGGACAAGAAAAGTAAGCAACGAGAGACAACACCGAATCGGAACAATCAGAGTGTTTTTATAGCTTGCAAACACTGGGGGAGAGTGTTAATTATTATTAACGACCGATTCGATCGCAAGGTGTTGTTCCCAGTATTTATCGATAGAGGGCGACACGGCCCGCGTTTAGTGTGGTCAACGTTCAATGCTGATCGGGCCCGAGTATTCCCGAACGCTTACGATCGGAGCTGCAGGAGAGAACAAAGTTCATTCTTTCTCCTAACCCCGAGACAAGCGACGGATTTTTAGCTTCGCAAATAAAAATATCGATGCTTAAAAAATGCTTGATTTGATAAAAACAATTTACTTGGGCTGAAAGAAAGAATCCTGTTGCAGTTTGCAACAACTAGTATCGTAACATTTATAAACAACTGTTTTAGTTTCAGCAGTCTGGGTGTTCCGCTTAATATGTTTTTATTTGTTTATCTTGATAACCTGAATTTTCTAAACAAATAAAAACAGAACAAAGCTTGAATGTGGGCAACGTTAAACAAAAACAACACTATACATAGATGCATTAGCGAATACTACCAATGCAGTTCTCGATGACAAACGAGAAAGACGATGGCATCGGTTCTATGGCTTCTTGTGTAGAGCAGTAACAGCAGAAACTTTTGTAATTGATTTCGTTTCATACCAATAAAACTCCTCAACTCGTGTTGACTCGTCGTTGTTTTCGTCTGAGGCGCCTAGAATACAATCATACTAGCAGGCGATAGACACCCAGCTGGATGTGTATGTACAGAGTATGACAAATAAAAAGAACATACCAGCAGAAAAGCTGCTAATGAATGGACACGTGGGTCCTCTAAGTTTTCTAATTACTTTTCAATCTTCTCTCAATTGTTTTTAGCGTATCGAAATGTGTAAGACGTCCATGCTCGTCTTCTTTCTTACTTTACTTTACGTTACTTAATCAATCTGCTCATACAAATATTGCACCTTTGTAACCTTTGACTCGATTCGATAGATCGACTCGTTTAATTGTAATTCATAATCTGCTAAACGATTAATCTTATCCAGATTCCGGATTTTCATAATCGAAAATATCGAAAAAATAATCAAAAAAACATCAATTAATATTAGCAAGTATGTATTGAGCTTTTCTCGCTTGATGACATTCAAACGCTTCAGAAAAATCTTGTAAAATTAATGAGTCGGAAGATAATGAAATCAAACTCGAGCACGCTCCCGAGTTGAAGCACGGCAGAAGTTGAAACGGTAAATGATCCGTAATAATAAAATAGTTTCACTTTGCCTCGCAGTGTCGCCGGATCGGTACACAATTAAAACTTGTAATGTTTAAAATATTTCCATTAGTGTCCGAAACATCTTCTCTTCTCAGCGACGGAAAGACGATAGCAACGCCGTGGCTAACAGTAAGTAAAGGAAACTCCGACTCCAACGACAAATGGGATAGAATAAAAAAGAACTTTCGCACCATTTCGCCTCGTTGCTATCAGTTGCCACTAGAGGTCTTGCTTTTATGGCCAGTTTAGGAGCGGTGTGTAACGGTGTACAGAGGAAAGAAAAAGAAAAACAACCTCAACAAAAAGCGGAAGGGAATTAACATTCTCGTTTGAAAGCATCATCCGCTTGGCTCACTGGATGACTGTGGTGCAAAAGGCAAGTAAAAGCACACTGGACCATTCTTCAGCATATCCGTGGCGTTTTTAAGCGTTCGAGTTGATATATTTTACTGCTTTCACTCCTGCACGCAATGAGCTATGCGCGAACCCAGCGAATATTCTCGGTGCAATGAGAAACCCTGGCAGTTAGTAAAGTGAATCTACTGTGCGGTTGGCTCACTATATGAAAGCAGCAAGAATTTTCTGTTGCTGCTTCTGCTCCTGCTTCTGCTGCTACTACTCAACAACTTCTGCTCGTTGTACGGTGCAAATTTAAATTTTAATTACTTTAACATTAGACCCGAGGAACGGCGAACAGGATGAGGAGGTATAATTACCACGGTAGGATTGAACAGCAGAAAAGAAAAGAGCAGAACATATAAGACAAAAAACAACGAAAATTCTGCTTCCCTGCGATGGGAGGAGAGATGAGACAATATCATAAGCATCTCTAAATTTCATAAAACGTAACCACCGAACCACCGTCAGCCACGTTCCATCGTGTTTGGTGGTTGGGATTTGTGATTTTCAGGATTTTAGTAGCACTTTCCGGTGCCAACTTCGTTTGGCCGCGACCAAAGAGCAACCGCACCTTTAACACTCGAAGTCGCTTGCTAGAAGATCGGCTGGAAAATTGGTTAACCAACGGCAGAAATAATAGGAACAGTGAAGAAAAAACCGTAAACCAACATACCGGAAACCTTTTGCCAAGGTCCAAAGTACACTTTGTCTGCTGGTTCACTGGTATGCATTTTACGTTTTCGTCATAGTTTTAGTGCCCGCACCGTGTTTCCACATGACTCGCAGCGTCTTTAGCAGAGTGCTCGTTTTTCCAAAAACCACAAGCAGAATTTATAATCACCGGGAAAATTAAGAAGAAGGGCCAAAGTATTTTCACCACAGTATCATGGTTTTTGTAAATGCGCGCATGTAGGAGACGGGATCCGTTGTGCAACGAAAGACGAAGAGGCTGTGAACGGTATCGGTATGAGATGACATTTGGCCAGCCGCCTGCCTGCCGGTTCAAAAATCTGACGTTACGACTGTGTGTTCTGTGTGTGAACTCTACCATCGTGCGTTCGTTGGCAAAGGCAAAGGCGACCGAAAATTAAATTTCATTTTTGATTTCACTTCAACTTATCTCGAGCATGGCACACGACTCTGGTTCGCCTCATTTCTCTTCTACGTTCTACTTGCTCTCCTATCGAACGCTGCCGATGCCGATGGTGTGTAACTTTGGTATAGTAAGTGTGTGTACGGCTCGCTACGGCTGGCAATGGTCGGGATGCTTTTAATATTTAAAATATTCATTCATGAGTTTCATGGCAGGCTTTCTTTCTCCTGTTTCTTCCTCCTTTCGCCCTAGGAGTATGTAGTAATGACGAGAAATGCGCCGTATAGTCACCGTAAGCAATGTAGAATGTTTTCGATGGTTTATTCAATAAATGTCGTCCTACCATTTACAGTAGAATATCAATTGGAAGAATAACAAATATAAACCTTATGGACACAACGCAGTCTCATATTAAGCACGTGTGTTTTTAGCTTTGCGTTCAGAAAATGTATAGGTTTTGATATTTCAATCATTATTTGTAGCGACATTATTAAACTGTTTTACAACGTGTACGTCTTTAGATCCTTTTGTTATTTAGATTTATACTTTTCAACAGGGCGTTTGTCGAATTTCTTAGAAGATCATATTCATACACTCATTTTTAATAACCTACTTATAGTTACAGGTTTATAACCTACATAAGTTACAGAGGTTGTTGCTTGTCCCTTGTAGTTGCGCTCGTAGTTTTGTGGAATCTTTACAGAAAAAAAACCTTCAACATTAGGGTTATTATCAAAATCTGCCAAATCTATCGGATTCAATCAATAAGCGATGGCAAAACAAAAGATAACCATTCCTGGCAACTCACCGCATTTGCCATCGGCAGTTTGCCCTTTACTAAACGCACGAACCTTGTACCGCTCTCAGTAGCGAAGGTGGCGCTGGTGGAAAAGTTTATCCGTCCATCGAATCCTTAACTACATTATAGAAAAGTTTTCCTGTCCTTTGGCATTTTGCACTGCCCTTCATTTCTTATGCTTTGCTTGATTTCGATCCTGTCCTATGTATTTTACCCATTCGCACAACTTGCCTTATGCCCTAGCCATTATCAGACTATTGAGTGCAAGGACTTTGGGCACTAAAACCCATGGGCTTAAAGAGTTAGCAAAGTGTTAATCCACAAAAGAATTCATCACACAATCCCTTTTGCGAACCACTGCTTATATCTGTACGGAATAATGTGCAGAAAAGGGGAAAGTTCTTTTTATTTCTTCTTAGGACGTCATTTGAATATATCGTGCCATATGACAGATTTGCATGATATTTATTATGACAAGTTATTTAAACAGTGTGTCGTTTATATTTATTCGCAATTGTTTGACAGTGATGAATTTAGAGTATTGGTTACTTAAGTTGCCATGCACTCTTATATCACAATTTAAGTAAAAAACTACTTTTGAGATTTATGACCATTTAGCTAAACGTTCAGCCGAAATTGTTTCTTCCCAAGCAACACAGGGATAGACAGAAGCCATGTTGGCATTTTTTCTTTATACATCGCACCACTTCCAAACGATAAAAAAGTTATTACGAAAGGAAACCTTGATTGGCTGTGATTTATAAATATGATCTGTATCCGTGACTTCATCCCAAAACTCCGGAACACACTTTGCACCCCTCATATGGTCTGCTGAGGAGAGTTAATGTCACTGGAAATTACGGTACGAGATGGTGACGACAACTATGCGATGTCGATGATGTTGAACTGATAGCAGTTCCAGGCTAGTGGATACTGTGGCTGGTTCTGTACGCTATGTCGTACTGTCGCTCAGGCCAGTCTGTTGAGGAAAATGGTCATTTTTACGACTGTTCCGTTTAGCCGTTTGCCCACGCACACGGTCCGAAATACGGGTCCGGCTGAAGGTTGGCCAAATTTCGGTGATGTACTTTCTTTTCTTCTACTTTTCAGCTCATGTGCGTTTTACGTTTATAGGCTTCCATATTTGTTGACCATCTGTGTGCGGTCGGTTTCATGGTGGAACGATATTTTGTGCTGTTTCTTTTCTTTGTCGCTCCAATAAGCTCCAGCTTTTTTGTGCTTTTTTCGATGGCAGATCGAAGTGCTTTCATAGCCATGTCTTTGGTTTTTATAGTCACTCGCCCAACCAAAATAGAACCATCCAGGAACGGTGCAAAAATAGTCGTAAAATTGGGATTGAATAGACGTGAGTTGTGGCTACACGAGGCAAGAAATAAAAGGAAACGAAGGAAACAAACATAAAGGACGATTTAATGCAAAAAATATGGCTACAACCCAGGACAAACAATGAGTTGCTACCGAATATAGAAGATGAAAGTATTTTTTGGTTTTATTTTTTTCACTGTTAACCACACTTGGCCAGGTGTGAAACATTTATGTTTTATTTGATGCTTTTGTCATATTGTTAACGCCTTGACAATTTTACTGTAGCATTTAGTGGCGCTAAAACATGCTCGCCGAATATAACCTCAATTCGATTACATCGCGTCTGTGCTTCTTCTGTTTCATATCGTATCTTTTCATTATGTCGTTCAATAGGTGTCGGATCATTTATGATTGTAACACCTTCCCGTTACCCTTCACATACTACCCAAACAGAAGAACATTATCTGCATCTAGATAGTGAACACAACCAAATTACTGTTTTGTTAAGAGTTTCAATGAAGGGTTCACTGCAGCCTTTTCATAAAAAACACAAATTTTACGGTAACATCGTTCCTTTGCGAGAACATTGCTCTTTGAAAGAATATGAACTCCAAAGAGCGTTATCACGACTCTTGGTTTATTATGAACATCTACCATTAAGACAAGCCAACAAAAAGAGTCCCTAGACTAAGCCCCTGGACTAAACGTCACGAGTAGAATAAAAAGAGTAGAGCAAGGGGTGATTAACATGCTTTTCAACTACTCCCACAGGGCGAATGCTCTACGGTAGGTTTTACAATACACGTTTTCTTTACTTTTTAAAGATATGTACCGCATTCGCGTAGGTTTAGCCGGTTGGTAGGAACGATAGCCCTAAATAATAGACGTCAAAAGGCCACATCATCACAGGCAGGCTAGTGGATGCAGCTCAGCAGAACGATGGCTGCTAGCGTTGTGGCTGAAGCCTGTTTTGTTAATTTTGATTGCCTATCTCAGCTTTACCTTGGGTTTAATTTTTTTAGCTTTCAACATTCCAGTTTAGTATGCTTTTAATAAAAAGAAGTCTTTAGAAGCTAGTTTTCACTTTGGCTTCTGCGAGAAGCAACATTTTTGGTTGACTGGCATTGAGTCTAACGCCCAAGTGTGTAGGCGGCAAGATTTCATGGTAGAAAAAAGGAAAAGCTAAGGGAAAAACTAACACGAGCATAACAAAAATCTTCCAAAGCAAACCTTTGAAACAAGATCTATACGATCCGTGCGCGAAAGTATGAAGTTGTCCTCGGTTGAGGCGTCCTGTTCTCAGTTGCATCCAGTACAAATGGATGGACGCTTTAACTACGTCTAGCGAAACTCGATGGAGTACAGTGCACAAAGTAGAGCCGCTCAGAAAAAGTCAAGTCGAGCTGATTTTTTCCTCTTCTTTTTTTTTTATTCGTCGTTCCTTTCCGCTTTCCTTTTTTTTTCCTTGCAGAAGATTTATCTTTCTGAGCGGAAGAAGCCATTTTTCAGCATGAGCAGAATGAGCAGCGGGCACGAGCCGTGGATCGGGTGCAAAGAGCGAAGAGCACCCAACCCATTACCTTCATGCCGTTGGTACTAGTGCAGGTGGTGGCATAATACATAATGTTCCCAGTTCGCCTGTCTCTGGTGGTGCAGGACGTTGCTTTCTTTCCTGTGTGCTGCAAAATGCTTTTAGTTTGCATTTCTGGTCAAACGGTTGACGGTGTGACCGACGGTAGAAAAAGAAAGGAAACACTCCCGAGCATAAACCACCAACAAGCGGAAAAGAAGGCAAAGAGCAACAGTGATGAGAGTAAGAGAGTGAGACACAATGAATGGATTCAATGAGCGAAATCCTGTGCACACAAACGATTCTTCCGGAAAGAATCACGAAGCCTGGCACAATTTTAGAATACTACCTGCTATCAATGAGGAAGAAAAGGAGGAGGCCAGACCCTTGTCGGCTGTCGGGCACGAGACGTTTGGGGGATTGTGATAGCATTCCTTGAGTGAATAAAGATAAGAGAGCTAGCTGCTGGCACCAGTAGAGCACAGTCGAGGGAAAGTCGTCCAAGCGGCCTTCTTTTATAAAGAGGATGCGACAAGACATCGCTAGCGTAAATGAACGAAAGCAGCTAAACCAAGCAGGGCTCAACCTAAACGAAGAGTAAGAATTTTAAAAGATTGATAAAACGAGGTCGAACGGAAAGGAATCCATTACACTTTTCACCGGAACGACCATATCATCATTGAGCAGCGAATGAAGAAGCATTAGTCCGATTGTACACTATGAAGTGTAATAGCAGGGGTTGGAAGCAGCAAAGAACATGAAACCGAAGGGTAAAAATGGCAGCCGACGTTTAGCGAAGAAAATCCTACGCCATCGAGAAAGCATTAGATTCACCTTTCCTAGTTGTCTAGAGATATATTGCCATCTGATTATTTAGTGACATGCACAAAATGAGATGGCTTTCTGGAAACAGTTTTGTGTTAATAATAACCATTAGCTATTCGTAGTAAACTTAGAGCAACATGAACTGATTTGCAAAGTAGTTAACAGATTTTATGAAAGATACTAACTTTTGTGCACAAACTTGCATGGTGCTCAAGCACAAACACAAAGTTTGTAGATACTTAATTTGAAACAGGTAAAGATTGAGAAACAAATGTTGAGCTAAAATTTAATGTAGATGACTCACGATGATTTTAGTAGTAACAGGGGTTTCCAAGTCACTTTCGAATGCGCACATAATTATTCACCGTGTCCAAGATATGTTTAAGCAGCTGTCAAATGGTATATTTGCTTCATAATGAAATTTTAGTTTTTATACATGATTTTCAACACATAACAAAGAACTATCAAACTCAATCCAGCATGAGATATGTTTAAAATCATCCTTAATTAAAAATGAATAACTATGATAATAGAAATGAAATATCAGATTCCTGTGAATTAACATCTAGCATGTAGGGAAAATCAATGTTTTCATACGAAACTGATTTGGATACCACTGTGTTACTAACAAATGCCCTTCGCTTGGTTTATGGTTGAAAAAATGTTGTGTTTATGCGTTTAACTCCTTTGTAAATTATGGACGCTTTTCTAAACTACCACAAGGCTACTATAGATGAAAGCATGATCTGGAAAGATTACTAGAATACGCAAATGAAAATAATACTTGGTCGCTAAATAAACTCTCACGAAAGCGACCAAACTATCAATCCTGGAAAACTTTCGGTGATGTGATCAATTGAAATAATATTACTTCAATACAATATACTATTATCCATCTGAATTGATCTGAACATTTTCGGAAAGCATAACATTCCCAGCGGCCCCAAGAGCTAAAATTGTAGAGTTCATAAACTTCACACTTAAGCGTAGTGGTCTTTAACAAATCTATTGCAACCATTCCCAAATGAATTTGTATAGGTCGCGATACGCCTCGAGGTCAAAAGCATAAGATATTAACGAGGCACTACACGGTTGGTTGCCAATCTTCATTATGCTATTTTTTTTTATTACCAACACTGTCTCCAATAACAGACCATCGTACTAGACTTCATCTAGTATGAAGCAATGCCGGTCTAGCGATACAGTACGAAATTATCCTTGGTCGTTATTATTATGATATCGAAAAACGATGTAAGAATGAAAGAGGGTGTTCTAAAAATATGCGATGTTTGGACAAAATTTTTGAGCTACCAAGAACTATAAGTATCACTGAAAGAGCTATAAGTATCACTGAAACCTTACATATTTTATCTGAAGGGAAAATTTTGGCATCAGGTAATTATCTGTTGATGTCTGTACAATTATGCTTATTTCAGTTCAATCGTTTACTGTGCATCGTTTATCCTGAATGAAAACATAACTCTTCTGCTCGTTAACTTTGGTTTGCAATCACGGTCAATTCTATGGAGACCGTATTCTATGGATTCCGTTTCCTTCGTTCTTGTTGCTGTCGAACGGTTGGGAGCAGCTTCATGGGTTTCGTTTTTGGGTCACCATTTGGACGAAGGGTGCCTGTCACCGATGTTTTCACAAAGATCCCGAAACCTTCAAAGTTCTCTACTTTTAACAACCCCTTAGAGTACAATGGATGAGGCACCGGAGCGCAGCAGTTTGTTTTGCAAACCCAATCGACCGATTGGGTCTGAGAATGACACCTTCGATACTCGAATACACATCGGTAAACAATGGATAATGATTATGGAGGATTCCCACGACGATATTCAACGTCATCGCACGTCCCTGGCGAATTGAAAATGGCTCAATGTAGCAAAAAAGATGATTACTCCTGTGGCAGAAGAGATGCGAATCCATTCATATTCAAATCAACCACTGCCAAACAAGACCCCCGGAACCGAAATGGTTGCAATAATCGGGCTCATTCATGGTGATGGTGATGAGGTTGTCTTTTGCGTAAACACGACGCTACAGGGATTTTTCACTAGCAATCAAAAGGGAGCGTACAGATAGGCACGACAAGCGCACTTAGCGAAAATAGAAGCATAACGTTCAAATTATTTTCACGAGAAACGGTTTTCTTCGCTCGTAAACGGGAAACGGGGACCAACCACCTAACGAATCGCTAGTTGCTAGAATGCATACAGGAATGTTCCTTGTGGGCTGATGTTTGTTATCAGTTTACCATCCTACTATCTGTCGAATTAGATCTAATTTGTGGCATGCAGGCAGTTCAACGATGTTCACGATTCATTTTATAGATGCTGTCATTTAAGATAACCAGGAATTACAAAAACAGATACAGCCACAGTCAGCGAAACAAATGAAATGCAAATCGTATCTAATAAAACATTAATAATTTCAACATATTTGATTTAAGGTTTCCAGCATGCCGAATCCATTCTAATTACTTTACTCGAACAGCGTATCTTCTTCTTCTTGTGGCTCAACAACCGCTGCCAGTCAAGGCCTGCCTGTGTCCACTAGTGAAGTGGGCTTGGCTTTTAGTGAATTTTGGTAACCGTAGCAGGATAGTCAATCCTACGTATGGGGGCACAGTCTATTCGGAGCTTGAACCCATGACGGGCATGTTGTTAAGTCGGTCGAGTTGACGACTGTACCACCAGACCGGCCCAAACAGCGTATATTACAACAAATTGTACGTTGAATACCAATTAATTTCGCTACAAAACCTCCGTTTGACGAGACACTGATTAAATTCAAATACTTTAACTTTTCTCGTTTTGTGGAAAGGAAACTACGGAGTAAAATCACATGGCACGAATTGACATTCGCCCAAAGAAATACATGCTATAGCAGTTTTTTTCTTCGTAAAATTTACATGAAGAGAGAGGATTATGGTTTTACCGTTCCGCTGGAAATCCAACCACCGCAAAATGAATTCGATTTCTATCAGCGTGCGAATTGACAGCAAACCGACCAGAATCCACTTGACGAAGGTTTTTCAATCGTTTTTTTTTCTCTCTCTCTACCATTTACAACTCCACCGTATTCCCAGCGGAACAAGTAAGTAAGCTGGCAAATTTGTGGTAAGATTGAAATCGGTTCATCTGTTTGAATATCATTATCCTGTCGATATCCTTTGGCCGCAATCAAGTTTTCTTTCATTTTTGTTTGATTACAAATGTTGCTACTTGCTGCTCGTAGGAGCGTTTTTAAAAAGATAAAAAATAGATCCCTTCTCAAAATCATCGACATTGTACGAGCAACATCGACAGTCAAGGCCCTCAGTGAGCAAAGATTTCGTGTTTCGATGTTGATTATGGTGAGCAAAGGACCTAGACAACAACAAGATACTATTGCAAGAATCCATCCCTCGTCTATGTGCGTGTATTTAGTACACCAAACACGACTTTCAGTATCTTGTTCTACTCGAATCGCTGTGTGCTTCTATCGCACAAGGTTAGTCTGTCGAGCGGTTCATGCCAGTTTTACCACAAAAGTAACTCCTTTGCTAAAGGGAATGAGTTCGTTGTTAGATCGAAGTGACGATTTGGGTCGTAAAACACGAAAGTAAAACAATTAACGCTGTAGGAATCGTTAGAACCTTTTTTTCTGTTCGGTCGTTTCCATTTGTTATTTGCCCAACGGGTGTTCTACTTTTGACGCATCTCTAGTGCTGGGAAAATAAACGTTAGAAAGGAAAAAAACTCTTTCGTGCTACTACTCAGTACGCTCGGTGCGAAACCGATCAAGCGGAAAGTAAATCTACATTTCAATTGGATAATTTGTTTGCATTAATTCATTTCGAGTGAAATTAAATCGATAAACCAACGCTTTGAACATTACTGCTAATTGGATGATGTGTAAATTACTCACTACATTTTGTCGATTCGCAACTGTTTCACTGGTGGAACTAATGTTTGTTAAAACACTTGCTGGTTTTATAAAGCTAGCACACTTTCTCGCGACTTCATATTTAGCTCTCTATTAGCCCATAGTTTCATTATTTCTTTTATTGTATTTTGCTATAATTTGTGTCAGCACTATATTCATCGCATCAAAAGGTGTTTAAAGCTCATTACACATTTCGATAATAGTGCGCTCATTTTGTTATTTTATGATTACTCAAACCATTTATTGTGCTGTAATATGTCGTCTCGCACCAATATACGGTGGAATTTTCAATTGTATATCGTTGCGTTCATCTAAGTCACAGTTTCACAACAACAAATTCAGGCCTGTAACTTCATTGCACTGCGATTTCTCAGCTCGTTAGGAATGAGTAGTTTCATTACAGTCGGAAACCCAATTCTACTGAGCTTCTCACACCTCAACCGAGTTCGCTGTGTCACTTATACAACTCGTCAGGCCATTAGAGACCAAACATCACGATGTTGGCCTTCCGATCGATTGCTCGTCGACCTTCTCGCCGATGTTCCTAGAATAGGTTGGAACTGTTGGTCACAACCACTTTGCGTGCAGGGCAATTAAAAAGTCAAACATTATCCGTTACTAGCTGCAAAGGCTACATACTACCCTCAGGCGCGGTAGTAGGTCAGGTCCACTTAACAAAACACGCAACACGGTGATTAGAGAAAGTATACAGTACCTATGAAAGATGTGCTGGCAAGGTATTTGCTACGCCCCGAGTTGTACAATAACATAGGAAGTAAATTCAGTTCAAGCCTCATCAAAAATTCTCCCTGTTTCAAATTTGCCAGCCCAACACTTAGAAAGTACTCGGATTGCAGGTTCTTTCGGAGTGATGTTCAATTGTTTTTAGTAAATAATTTCTTTGTTGTTATTACAGGATAAATCCGATTTTTGTTATAGTTCTAATTGGCTACAAGCCAATTTTTTTGCATGGTAATATGTATGGATTTATATAATTATGTATCCTACATACCCTAGCGAAAACAACTTTTCAAGATTTCTACCGTTTGTAGGAAACTACTTCGGTATGAGCAGAGAAACTTCAGTTCATTTTCCTTCCTCTAGTATCCTTCTGTAGTCAGTGAAGCCTAAAGTAACTCAACTGACCTCCCGAGAAACGCCAATGTAACAAGACAGATGCAAAGGATGAGATTTATCTTTCGGAATGCACTTATATAAAAGATCGTAGACCATAAAATAGAATAAAACATAAATTTTGTTAATGGATGTTTCGGTTCATCAGCAACTATTCGACGAACGCTTTCGCTCCCAGTATGGCAAAAAAATGTTTGCCGATATATGATGAGGGAAAAAAAAGAATTGAAGTAATACTCCGCAGCTTGGTGGCCCACAGCTATCACCCAGAGCATGGAATGCAACGGCTGGAGACTTGCTTTCCACAACCCTGCCACTTCTTCCCATCGCTGTCAATTTCCAGCATCTTTAACACTACTCCACACATTACGACGTGCGAGAATGGAATAGAACATTGAAAATTGAAAAGGAACGAAAAGCGCACATGAAGGGCTGTTCATCGAGAGTTGAGACACAATCCATACAACCAAAGCTAAGGGGTAGAAGGGTGCATTTTAGCATGTGAAGAAAATCTCCGAAGCATCGCTGGTAGACGGACCCCCTCCTCCGGGCCACAAAACGGGATGCGTCTGCCAGCAGGTTTCCCACACATTCAGATCGTTGCAGAAAGCATCATCAGTAGAAACTCTAGCAAAATCCATCACTGACCAGCCTCGCCAGAAGCTGGCGCCATTTGCTGCTGCACTTGAGAAATCAGAGCGCTTGACTATCTGACGCTCTCTTCCTATGTCCGGTGTGTTTTATTCTGCACCAGCATCAGCTGTTGCAGGAGAAGGATGAGCATTTTCTGAGAGTTTCCTTGCAGCAAAAGTTTCTCGTAGCGTAACTAGCTTTGTGTCTTGTGCACGAAATCTAATACTACAGCTGAATCCATCTACCGTCCAGCTATCGGATGACACGGAAAAAGTGAACACATTAAAAGCATCCGGTCCTTGGGCGGAACGAATCCCAACGGGTAGCTTCGGCATGTTCGGTCGTAACTCCCGGACTGTACCGAGAGGATCAGCAGCTTGGGGTTTCACTGGTGGGACCAAGAGCCCGGCAGAAAGAACGTATGTTGGCGGATAAGTTTGCTATTTCCGGCCAATAGACACAAACTGGCGCACCGGGAGTGATCCCGAAGACTAGTCAAAGAAGCGCCAGTTTGTGGCTAGTGGGAACCGTCACCGTTAGAGTACTGCCGTTCGTAATCTCACCCAACATTCAGTACACCTGGTTGCTATCTGTTTTTAGATGTGCGCTCGAGTGGCCGAGAAGCTGTTAAAAAATGTTTGTACGGGCCAAACCAAACCCGTAGTACAACCCCGTCGAACGCATCAAGGTCTTGTGCTGTATATCGCATTTCTGCACTTGGAGTGCAAAGTTCGAGAACGTTTATCCTCTTGCACGCTTGACCGTCACATGCAATTTACGACGAGCGGATGCATTATATAGAGTCCCTGGACGAAGCTGGAATCAGGATTCTGGGATCGCTCGACTGCTTCCCCAGATCACAAATTCATGAGTCAACCATGGGAACGGGGGAAACGGTATGAAGTATCTGCCGAGAAACACTCTGGAACTAGCACTGGAAGGAAAGGGAAGTCTCGTTAGACACTGGTGCAGTCTCGCTACACTCAGATGCCCGTAAGGCCATTCATTTATTGATCTTAGTCCATCGTCAGTATTGGTAGCTTTGCTATACATACAGTGCAAGCTAGATTAGTCGATAAGATACTAACAAGCAGGTTATGATGGAACACGCATAGTGTATTGCAAGTCATACAACTGGTACTCAAAAAGTTATCATTAGTATGTCTGGTAAATCCGTGTTTTTTATCCGTTTGTTTGTCGAATAAACAGTGAACTTTATTTCAAATATTGGTGTCTTTAGATTTTAATGATGTTAAATAGTTTGCTTTTCAATTCATTTACCGGTTTAGTTTAGCATTGATGTGTACTGGGTCTATTTTATAATAGTAGCTTAAACTTTCCAAAGCTGTATTTCTGGCCAAATTAATTAGTAATTAAACCTATTTACAGATTCAAGAGAGAATGATCAACTTAAAGTGCCACCTTACTATGTACTTAATATTACTGCTAATAAAAAATAACGATATATTAAAGTATATTTTATTCATAAATACTGCTTGTGAAAACCTATTTACCAACGGATGGAAATGTTCTATCAACCAATAATATATAAGTGTATTGTAAATTCATGTGTTACCTTATCAAAAGATTTCTTTTCTGATTTTCCTAGCTTTGTCTTCTTCTCGCAATATCCACAACTGAAACCTGCAGGAGGTCCATTGTTTTATTGGGAAATCGCCAGTGGAATGCAATCACTTTTAATGACCTATCAGAAGCACATAAACATTTTATCAACAGCTCCTTCTCGTGCCGCCTGCTATCGAAAGGCAAAGACCAATGGCATTTGGCTAGTGGCCGCCGATGGGTTTGAAAATTGCCAGAAAGAACATTCGATGTGCGGAGAACACAGTATGAAACATTATTATGATTGTGTTCTCTCCTTGGCCCTGTGCCTGTCGAGACCGTTTTCAAAGCTGAGCGATCGTGTCGAAAATGCCACGACCAACCTTTTCGGAATGGTTCTAATTTCCGGACATTTTGCGAAAAGCCAAGACCTTGGTACTCATCGTTTAGTTTCTGTCATCTGCCATTTGGCTATTTAGTTGGCAAGCGCGGTTGAACATGTCAACCTCACGGCTCCAGGCACGACTATAACGTTTTTGCCAGATCCGCTGCTGTCATTCGTACCGGACGAAGAGTACGTTTTATTACTATTAGGATTATGTTTGCTTCTTCTTTACTCCCTTCGTTTAATTATCGCCGTCATTGACTGAACGATATCAATAACGTTTTCATCAAGCAATGATTGAAATTGTTTCATTAAAATTTTACTCATTTCGGTTAATAGTCAACACATTTTTCATGTTACAAGAAAAAATAATTAAGGGTTTTCATAATGGCCCAAATGGTCATCTATTTGAAATATGTTGTTGTTTTTTTGTATTCATGAGTAACGGTCCTAAAAGGCCATTTTGCTAAATAAATAAATTGTTATTAGTAAACAATTTGTACAATTCTACGATTTTGGAAAATGTATTTTTCTGTGTTTTCGTAGACCTTTCTCAAGCTTTATATGTACCGGTTGTCTACCGGTGTAAAATAGGAATATTTTTTTTTTCTTTTGGCTCAACAACCGTTGCCGGTCAAGGCCTGCCTGTACCACACTACTTGTGGGTTTGGCTTTCAGTGACTTATTGATCCCCCCATAGCAGGATAGTCAGTCCTACGTATGGCGGCACGGTCCATTTGAGGCTTGAACCCATGACGGGCATGTTGTTAAGTCGTACGAGTTGACGACTGTACTACGAGACCGGCTAAGGCTAATAGAAATATATCCTTAGAAATTCACTTCCTCTTATCCGGACTCTTATCTAACCATCTTTGTAGCCAGGGCGTCCAATTCTATTACTCGTTACTGCTTTAACCTCATGCGGATTCTGATCTCTATTGCAAATAGATAATACACTTCAAAAGGTTTTTTTTTATTTATCGTCAGCAAGCAGATATTAAACACATTAGCACAGTAGCACATTATTCTACCTTTTCAAGAGACGAATGTAGCTGAAACGTTCAAAGTCTCTTTTAGCAAAATAAACAACAAACAGTTATATTCTACCTTTTTACATTTATACATTCCTCATTCCATCATACATTCCTCATTATGAAACACTTCTCAGACAATGCGCAGCCACTAAAATCTAATACAGGCCCACATATCCTGACCCAAATGTATGGCTCCTAAATGCAAGAGCACACCGAGAATAAGTCAGCGTGAACTACAGGAATGTAAATGTGAAAAGTGTGAGGTGACTTTTCGAAGCACTAGGAGGACACATGCTATATTGTTGATGGTTGTCATGAAACAACTAACACAGGCTGCTAAACCGTTGTCAGTCTTTGTCAAGAGAATTTGCTCCGTTTGATCTCACAAAGAATAAAGAAGTATGAAAGAAAAAACAAATGAATATCTCTCAAGGATTGATCTCGTGAAGTGAATGTAGAAAATATCCGTTTGTTATAAGAAAATATTTCATAACAATGCTCACGTCTGAGTCAAGCTATCGTTGAAACACCTTATAGTGCACATGGTTTAAAATAACGAAAGGACTCGGACTATTTCTTGCAAGTCATTGCTTATGATTCACTAATTAGTCGTCGAGAACCGAAGCGAATGCTGAATTAACTGACACAGCAGGGTTATATCAACACGTTTTTCTTTGGCTCAAGTCTTACGCTGGCCAGCGGACGACTATGGCTCTTCAACATAATTTCCATATCCTTTGTATTGCTGCAATTCAGCCGGTACGTAGGGTCGAATGAATCTGCACGGGGGCTTTGTAATAATTCTTACCCATTCCTCGGCCGTAACTTTGTGTTGTGTAATGAAGCGTAGCAGCTTCGTTCGCGTCTGTCAAAAGCATTTTCTCTTTTTTTGCATCCTTCTTACGAATATCTCTAAGTCGAAGGAAGAGATGCTTTGCCTGCTGTTGCTACGGGAAACGCTGCAATGAGTTCGCTTACTCCCGTAGCTAAGGGATGTTCGTTCGTCGCATTGCAGTGCTGTGTTGTGTCATTTTGCTACGGCTGATCTGCAAACACACAAACACACCACTGTTCTCAGCAACAACAACAAAAAATTGCTAGGTAAACTTGCAAATACATCAAGTACACGCAGCTCATGTGCCAGTATCATCTCGTCTTCAATAGCTCGAGCTCGGACGAGTGGTACAAAAGACTGCTTAGTGGTAAATCCAGACAGGATCAAAAGCTCTGTAGCTGTTTTATTTCCAATGGTAAAATCGATCGCAAGTTGAAATGAAGAACATATTCTAGATATAAATACATGGTACCTTGCTTAAGTAGCTTATTTTTTGTTATTAGGTATGATGAAATTATTATATTCTTTTGTCGCACATCACATAGCAGGTTTAAACTCTTCTAGTTGGAATTCTTTCTGATTTGAAAGCTTTGTTCTTTCTGGTTTGCTTTTCGCTTGTCATCAAAATGGAGTAGTATTACTAACCGTGCTTCTACATCTCTGGAGTACATGCAAGATATCAAATAACTTTTCATATTTCGTTTGCCTTTCTTTTTTTTGCAAAAATATCAGCCGTTCTATCTGCCTTTGAATTGGCGTGTTGCTAACGTGGATGTGTTTCTGAGTGTGCTTCATCTCAAGGATGTTGTGCTAGATCCATTTGTTTGAGAAACCAAATCGCATAGATCGCTCGATCACAGTAGAATGATGCAACGATATTACACCTATGTTTGATGACACGGTTCAGCAAACAATTACCGAATGAACGATGCGCACGGTGTCATGTAGCATCAATCTCCTCTTTTTTCATGCTACACGGTCGTCATCGTCATCAACATCCTCATCATCGTCAGTGATTGTGTTCCATTTTGCGTCAATGCATCAGTGCGCAACGAGCGGGTCGTGAAATGGGTTTCATTATGAAAATTGTTTAGCTTTTAAATTTATTCCTTCTTCATCGCATCAAATACGCCAGCTGCTGCTGGGGATGGTGTTGAGAAGTCACCCTTTTTATCGACCGCACAGAAGAGGAACGGGTTGCCTTCCTCTTAAGACTACAACGCGAGCTTCAAGTGCCAACTGCGTCAGTAGGAAACGCGCGGCGTTCGTTCGTTGCCGGTCTGAAAGCTGCGGATAAATTCATGCGCTAGCTGCTGCATCAAGTGGTGTCGTGTTGTTTGTTGCTGCTATTCGATATTTACTTTTCACAAACGTGCAACCATACATCCTCGTGATGAACGCGCCACGACGGAAACGACACGGTGCCAATGGAGTACTAAATCCCTGTTAGACTGTTAGTCCCGCAGAGCGAGTAGGAAGGCAAATTCTTTCAGATTCTACCAAGCGAGACGTTCTTGCAGGTAAGATTTGTTCATCCGGCAGGGTTTCCATGTCGTCCCCGTTTAGCGAAAAGCACTCTCTGTGTGTATCAACATCTAGTGAAAGATCTCGTGCCAGACACGTGCTAGCACGATACCGCTGTGCACTGGTTTCATAAAATATTTGCATACGTAGCAAATTTTGAAGTATTGTTGAAAATTGTTTCACCGCTTAGCATATTCTTGCCAGATGCCTTGAAGTTGGTATTGCATTCGAGGATGAACGGATTTATCAATATTTTGATCGCATAGCTCGTGCTGATATTTCATTTCATGTTGGGGTAAAATTGGTGCCTAGTTTTGTTCGCTTTTTCAAAAATAAGGCTCTTTAAATAAACTGTACTATATTTTAAACTCGATCATGTGTAAAATGTCTATATCTTAAGTGTTTTGATGATACTCTACAAATAATG
This sequence comes from Anopheles merus, assembly GCF_017562075.2. Taxonomy (NCBI): domain Eukaryota; kingdom Metazoa; phylum Arthropoda; class Insecta; order Diptera; family Culicidae; genus Anopheles; species Anopheles merus. Next base: position 47,242,289 of record NC_054084.1, on the reverse strand, counting down.
TTTAGAATGAAATATCTGGAATATCAAATAATTACCAGTAAATTAAACTAGATCATCACGATATTTTGATAAATTGGTATATATATATAGATATTCTGATGCAATGAATCACGATCGGGAACACATGGCTAATTGAATTAAAAATAAATATGGTAAAAATAAAGATGGGCTCGATAGCTATCAAAAGCTTTTTTGTTACCCACGGTAGCTAAGTGACTAGTGATACCGCCACTTGTCAGAGACGGAATCAGAATTGAAAAAGAAATTCATTTCCTCTGTCCACCGAAGCAAGCAATTTCAAAGATGCTCAAAAAGCGAGCACCACGAGCAAGCAAGCCGTTCTTCGCGTGCACATTTTTTATGCCGCTATGTCACGAAAAGCCTTCCAACCGCCACTTGCTGCTACCATTTGTCACACCGAACGACACTATTCCGCCTTTGTTGGCGTTAACATCTTGGATCACACCTCCAGGGAACGTCGTGTCATTTCTCATCTTGGGGCTGTGATAATGCTTAGTGTGTTGATTGTTATGATGCGCCTGTGTCTGGTACGGAGCTAGTCGCCTAGCCAAGGCTACTGTATAGAATGTCGTATGGCCTTTTGCACTCCAGTTGGAACTTCGTCAGTTGGGGCAAATCATCCACCGTTGGTGAACGCTGCTACACATCATTATTGAGATGGAAGAAAAAAATGCTTTCCCCATTTCTTCGGCGAGCGGTGTTCCACCTGTCACTTTTGCCGTATGCCCACACACAGCATCGAACGTGTTATGTGGATTTTAGTGTGGGTGATGTGTGAGAAAGCGCAATAGCTTGTTTTGGGCGTTCTTATATTTCGCATATCAGTATTAACCATATTTCAATAAAGACGACAGATTGTGCCTGTTATTGACAAATATGGCAACACCTTAAGCGATAGCATAGGCTTTCGTGTTTTCCGCTGGCTGCATGAGATTGATGCATTGGAGATAAGTTTGTAATCTTTTTGATGCATGTTTTAAAGATATATCTCTTTGATTTTTGAACATTGATTTTTTTCCATAACCATACTTAAGTTATGTTACACCATAGTATACCATAGGTACAGACGATAGGTAAAATGAATTCAAGTTTCAGTTTCAGTACTTGGCATACCTTTAACAAATGTTTATTTATTCCGGGCTATTGCAATTTTAGTTTCCTATACCTATTTTATATTAACTATGCTTATCTTCGATATAAAAAAAATGCAAACAAATTGGTACCACATTAGATAGTGCATAATTTGCACCTTATTACTACAGTAAAACCAGTCTCGTAGTCTACGATAAGATATACATTTCTAGACCCCACGTCCAAAGGAATGAGATAGCGGCATATTTTTTCAACTTTCTTCCCTAAACGCACAAGTTCACGTATAAGTTTCTTAACGAGCACTCACCATCAAAGCTGACCGTCAACTCTAAGAAACTAGCTTACATGAGGCTCTCCGCAATTATCGATGTTGGACGGGAATTCCATTCCCAATGTTGTACGGGTCTCATTGCGTGGCTACTTAATTTTATGTTTTGATCGCGTGACGGTTTGATTACGTCATATTGCCAACCGTGCTTTGCGCTTTAACTTTACCAACTGAGACAGCAGATTTTAGACGCTTGAAAATTTATGTTTTTTTTTTTTTTGTTTCAAACAATCAGATGTTTCAGTCTTGCCAACAGGGAACACCCAGGGTGACTTGGTGGCTAGCCAAAGGTGACGAATTGGCAGGGGAGCTCTGACTGTATCAGATTTTGGGTGGTATACATTTTCGTTCGGCCGTGTTTGCTAGTTTTTCTAAAGCTAAACAATTCTAATTATAAACGACCTCAGCACTACTACTTGATAAAGCTAGAAATTAGATGTGGCTATAAATTGTGGTTTCCCTCCCTGTTCATTTCGTCAAAATTTTGTGCTAAAAAGCCCTTTCAGTCAACGCCCATTAAAGCTGTTCTTGAGCTGCCAATATTCAGGGGGTACCTAAATACTTTTATAGCACGGGAAAGGATTGCTGTCCGTTCGAAACCCTTCCCAAATAGATCGTTTGCCCTGTGTAGAGGTGTTGAAGCGTTGTATGATTTACTAACTTAACTGGCCGTCGTTTGAAATATCCCTTGCAGTGGGGTTTTGTGCTACACTCCCTTTCGCTGCTGATAAGAAGATCAGCAAAAATAATGACGTATTTAAATTAAATGTACCGAGACGGTTATGATAATGTGGACGTGAATGTTGACGAAATGAGCATATAATGATTCATACTTAGATTTTAAGTATAAAATAACTTTCGCATCGTGAAAGAAGCAGATCGCTGAGAATGGGGTACATTATACTAGGAAATTATTTTATTTACTGTAAACAGGCTCCAAAATTCAGTGCATGTCTGTTTGTAAAACGTATAGATTAAGTTTCGAAGGGATGTGTGCATTAATGACGTGTTTTGTATTTGTTCTCGATCGCAATTCTCGACTGTGTTACATTGGAGTGGTCACAGCCCAATCCGATCATGTTTGCTTAGCATGATTAAAAAACGAGCAGTCTGTGCACTCCAATTAATCGCATTCATTTCTGGAAAAATGGATCACCCTTACTTTTATTTCGACTCAGGCACCATTATCTACGGTCACCCTTTTAACCTTTTCTTAACACATCTACAGGAACTTACCAAAAACCGTTATAGGTTCTGATCCCTCGCCATGATTGCTTACACTACCTGTCATGTATCCTTTTCACAGCAATTTGTTTCAAATTAATTCCGGCTCCCATTGGCTGTGTCCTACACGCAGTTTATCACGCCACTGGGAGTGTGTCTGTGTGTATACATGTGTGTTATTCCTGTGTATCCGTATAAAACGCTCATCAACACAAACTCCCCCTGGAAGCCAATTCGCTAGGCGCTTTTGACGACATGGATTTGTGCGCTGTTGCCAGTGTGTTGGTGCACGGGTAATTGCGGTTTGTTTGGAAATAATCCTCATTTAATGGTCGACAATTTCGCTAGTTGTAGCCAGTGTCAGCCTTTCTGAATTTTCGATTGTTCATAGGTAGCACCCACAACAACATCAACAGTCCCTTCGAGGCAGCACGTGGATTGCTTACACATAGTGCATCGCCGGTTGAGAAGATGGAAGATGAAAACAGAGGGTCCTAATCAAAACTTGCCCGAACTAATTGCGGTTGATCAGCAATTCTGTTTGATCCTACCTTGTCTCGACATTAGCAGCAAGCGAGAAACTCGTTCCGCTGGGTGCGCGCTGTTTACCTTTAACCTTCGGGCTAGTTATTGCTATCAGTACATCTCTTGGTGTACTGATGGTTGGGCTTGGGTGCTGTGTGTGACCAGCACACTTCCACAACCAGTCTCTTATGTTCTTTCTTCTCGCAACATAGCTGAACGAGGAAGAGTCTTTGAAAATCTAATTTGAATAAAAATGGCTCATGGAACGGAACGCTCTACAACGGCGTCATTGTCATCGCCTACGTTCCTGCCAAACCCGCATATTTTTATACGGCAAATGCTGCCTGGTAGCTTCCTCCTCGGTTTAGGAAGTGGAGACGAGAAAAAAGGCAAAAGAGAATTCAACGAAAACCCGGCATCATCGTGGTGGAATGCAAATGGAAAGATGGTGGTGGCAATTATACTGAACATTCATTTGATTGCAAAGCAAAGCGAGATGATCTTCTTATCAGCGGTCCCGAAAAGCTGTTGAAAGAGCAATGGGCACAAATCTCTATACCAGTGGAACATACAAATCCGGTTTACTTTCTTTGTCTCAATCATTGCTCTTGCCCTCATCTTCAAGGGAGATGGGGAAGATCCCTTGTTGTTTTTCTTCTTGCTTTTGTTTCACTTTTGCTCCTATATCCCACCTTCAGATCAGACACGCCCCGAAATTCGAATTATATTCATCCGGGTGCGTTTTCTTTGGAGTTTTTCTTTGTGCCAAATGAAACAACAAGATGAAAACGTAATTAGGTCGACATTATCTTTTCATTTTACCAAACAGCCGTGAATACCATCCGTTCCTCGGCCACCCTGTCCCGGTTATACATGCGACCTCACTTCTTGGGTTTTTTTTTTTTTACTTTTTTCTTGCAAAATCTGGTTTTCTCTGTCGCATTTGCTTCAATTGTGTTGCCAATCTCCATCCACGTCTACTTTCCCGCCATAATGTCGATATACCGGTAGATGCCTGGTGGGTTCGAGTTTTCGAAAACGATCCTTTTACAGCTTTGTGATTAGGATGTGGGTTCGACTCATTATTTGCATTCTCTTGTATGAGTTGATAGATTTTGTTGATTCCTCGTTCTTCGTTAGCTGCAATGCATATTATGTCAGGACGTACAGAAAGTTAGAGGTCATTTAAAAAAAAATGACAAATATTATTTGATCATATTTAGGAACATAGTTAGTCATTTGAAGAGTTGGAGATAGCTACAATAAAAGTACGTTAGTTCAATTTGTATTCAATACAAATAAATAAGGTTAAAGAAATAATACCAGATAGATAAATTGATTCTTTTCTTTATGAAATCTCATTTTACTCCATAAACAATTGAACATGAAGTTACACTTTTACTTTAAGACTGTTCATATTTCACGGAGATTCTTCACATAATGAGTTATTATTCAAGCAGATTTAATATTATACGCTCGACACTTTCCACTGTGCAGTAAAATAACGATATGCTCCAATGATGTTTGAAAGTGTGCTTATGTTTTTGTTTTACTTTTTATGTCTTTCCTTCAAAAAAGCCCAACGCCGGAAAACCGTTAAACCGATTCAATATTCACGCTATACGTTTGCATCGTGCGCAAAGTCTAGCAGCGGTTCACCTCAGGCACAGACAAAGTTTGATATTAAAAATAAATCCATTGTCTCAAAAGATGAAATTGGTGTTAATCTGCGTTTAATCCTGCCTACGTATGCAAATTTATGTGCTCGGGATATTTATTGTCTCGACCATAACGAACAAAACACGTTCCACTCAAGTGTGCAGCTTTCACGGAGAAGTGTTGAGAAACAAACATAAACCGAAAACGATTAAAATCACTTTCGCTTCGCTTGAGCGGCATGAAGAATGTGCCGGCCTGAGGCGTCGAACGCCAGATTTTCTGTTGTTTACGTGAAAGAAAGCTGGAATCGATTAGTACACAAATCTCGTATAAAAGTCATCAATCTTGCGTCGGTTCGAAGGGGGAACAGTTCGCACAAGTATCAGTATAAAGTTGCCGGTAGCATTAGAATTCCACTGTAAACCATCGGAGTGGAGTAAAAAGTATTGTGCTTTGTGCGCTGAGAAGGGGTGAAGGGTGTCGTGCAGCAATTTAGAACCCCACATTTCTAAGCATGTAAGGTTTCAATCGATTCGTTCGAAATGATAAATAAATATGAATGTGTTAGATTAACGATTTCCAACACATCCCAATGCCCATTAAGCTGGGTGTTTTTTTCCAGGATGGCTAAAGACAGGTTACTGACACGACATGTGTCATCAATTTCCATTCCGATTTCAATGCTCTAACCCAACATAACCCAGCAACATTCTATTCCCATCCTACCACTCATAGCTTTTCATGCACACACACACACACACACACACACACACACACACACACACACACACACACACACACACACACACACACACACACACACACACACACACACACACACACACACACACACACACACACACACACACACACACACACACACACACACACACACACACACACACACACACACACACACACACACACACACAAAACACACACATTAGAAGAAATGTATACAATAAATATCGCGTCGTAAATCTTTGTACGCAGTAAGACAATCCATTACATCTGCCCCCGAATGTTAGCTTTTATTTTGCGAACAAACTTGCTCCTAATGCGCTAATGATAGGCAAGATTCAATTCGTTCAATAAGGCGGACTATGAAGCTAACGGTACTACCGTTGTGTGGAAGGAACATTGCGTAACCACTATTGTGAATTTATCGTCGACTCTTTTGTATGTGTGTGATATATCGCTTCACCGTTCAACCGTAATGTGCATTCTCTTCTTACCGTTCGTCCGACTATTACAGATGGAAATTTTTCGGATTTTCCATTCATTTATCTGACACGTAAGTTATTGCCGTATGCGTCCAAGAGTGGTGCATCGGTCACACTCAGTGATCTTGAAAATATTGTAAATGTTTATCTGATGGTACTTTATACCCATTTGACAGGAACTTGTTTTATGTAATTGAATTCGTTTTATTCTTTGTTAAAAAAATTGTAATAAAACGTTTGGTTTGTTTATATTTTATTCATTCATTTGATTTTTACTTTTTAAAAGTTAAACATATTAGTTATGGCCTGGATTATGTTTCGAACCAATTATACTTTATCAAATCTATATGTTATACTTGTGACACTCGACTGAATCTATTTAAATTTTCAATTATTTCATTCATTATTTGTACCCCCGAACAGATTATGATTTACAATTCATCTACATAGCCTTTTTCTTGTTCATATATCATCAAATTTCATTGGGTGCTTTACCGTTATTGCCTACTTCACAGATCCCCCCGAGATTATTAAGAAGCCAGTCAATCAGGGCGTGCGTGTGGGCGGTGTGGCAACCTTTTTCTGTGCGGCTCGAGGCGACCCTCAACCAACGGTGATATGGCGCAAAAACAGCAAAAAGATAATGAGTAAGTATATGCATCTTTTCTTGTCATATATATTCAACAAGCTTCATGTAGCTGTAGCTGATAACTTTAAACATTGTTAACGCACCAGTCACACATGCATTTCTCTTACATTAGTCATTAATCATCATACGTCAAGTATAATGCAGAACGTCACATTTGCTGAGATTGTTTCCGTAAAATCTGTCATGCGAATTGCATGAGGAGCCATATTTTATCCACCTTTCTCTCGCTTGCAACCTATACTTACAGTGACCCAGTCACGATACACGGTGTACGACGCTAATGGAGTTTCAATGTTACGTATCGAACCGGTGCGTGCTGGACGTGACGATGCACCGTACGAATGTGTGGCAGAGAATGGCGTTGGCGATGCAGTTTCGGCCGAGGCGACGCTGACCGTTTATGAAGGTAAGTGACAAGTTACGTATAAAGTGCAGAAATTATGTTCTCCCAAGCAGCAAGAAGGCGCACACCAACAGCTTCTGGATCTTACAAATTTACCGGGTCGCAAGTCCTGAGAAAAACAGAGACAGAGAGAAAAACGCCACATCGAAACGTTCACTGCACCGATGAGGCTGCATCGAATCGTGGCAACTTGTGGCTAAACTTTTCACGTTCGTCCTTCTACAGGGCTTCAGTTTCACTGTGGATACCATTTTCAAGATAAACGATTTCAACGCGAATTCGCGCTGTTTAAATTATGCAGAAAATTTGCCAACGATGACGATGCCGTCGACGTGAGAAGTGATTTGCATGATTAATTAAAAGTATTTCCTCATATTATGCTAATCAACCCGAATGATGTATTTTCGTCTTTTGGCAAAGCGTTTTAAAACTTGGACGGATGGCCACCGATAATAGATGCATTCATAAGATGCACTATGATAAATCAATGCAAATTCAACCATAGAATATACTTTAAACTATGTTTAGTTTCTTCATAGAATATTTATTCGATTATTCGATGTTTGAGAATAGATCAAACGTAATATTTTATAGTGTAATCAAAGATTGTTGCATTTAAAGTTAAATTTTACAGTCAACCATACAAACGCAATTATTAACACGGTATATACCACACAGTCTGAATAAGTGTTGTAGCCATCTCATAATATCTTTCATGCGTCAGTAATGTGCTCAAAAACACAAGTATCCCAAACGTCATTTACAGTTCTCTTCCCAATGTTCGTTTTAAGTTTAGCAATAGTTCATCAAGGTCTGCGTAGCCAATTAGCTTCGGGGAAGGGCACATACAACAAAGATCAACTGGAATGATACGAGTTGTAGAAAAGCGCTACCCAATTATAGTATATTGAATACATATGTAAATTGTATTCCATACAAGCAATTAATTCCTTTACTATGTTTTACCTCGCACAATTACTATAGCCCCAAGATAGCAGACATACCGTGTTTAACATGCCAAGGGCGGCTCATAGGCATATTTTTTAAACCACATATTTGCAACATTATAAAAAATGGGTTGCCTCATAAAACCTTTTTCTACGTATTAGAACTCTGCGTTCAGTGCTGTGAACTAAATGCGTCTCTTAGCTGAAGCTTTCAACAAACGATAGAGAATATTTGAAACTAGTTCTTCGACCTTGTTGGAATTTCAGCAATAGGACGCATAAATTATGCCCTGAGGTTGGCAAACTTCTTGCCTCCATGAAAGTGCGCGTCCAATGTTTGTTCACGGGGCGCAAGTTTCTTCACGTGGCAGTAATTTTAGCGGTATACACCACCGGTAACGTTCAACCGACATTATCCATTTATCCAAGATGACAAGCTCATGCTGTGCTTTCCGTTGGGTGTGTGAAATAGCAACAATGTGTAGAGAAAATCGGTAGAGGAAGGTAGAGCGAGTTCTGTGAACAAAAACAATAAACCATCTGTGGGTGAATATCACAAAAAAATCAAAAAAACTTTTTTCCCGCCAGTTCACATTTCCTTTCAATCGTTTGCTTTTTTTTTCTCTCTCTCCGGGATATTTTTTGTGTTTGTTTGCGTGGGGTGGTTGTTTCCCACAGAATTACTGGCCCTGCTGCACTCTGTCGAGGACTATCTAAAATATGCTCTCTGTGAGCATTACTCGTTTTCTTTTAAAAAGTTATGAAACATTGGAAGGAGGATAAAGTAAAGAGAAAAGAAGCAATAACTCTACACTTTTTACTCGATCCCCTTTTTTGCCAACATTATTGTGTTTAATAAAATGCAAAATTGAACAAACCACTCATGTATATGAATGGGACTTGATACTGTTTTTTATGCGTTGCCTCTAAGAGTTTGCGTTCAACTTTTTTAATAGATTTTGGAGGAAATTATCTTATTCTGATATATTATCATCATCTGCTTAATAATGATGATCTCATTCATTATGCACAAATGCGTCCTAACATAAACAAATTGAAGAGTTTAGCATACTCCTCAAATATAAATTAAAAACAACAACTTTAATTACACTCCTGACAAAACCCGTTGGGTGCATTCTGTTTCGTCTTTAGAAAACTGCTTAACATCAATTATCACAATGTAAAAAAGTACTAAGGCCAGTCGGGTGGTACAGACGACAACTCGTACGACTTAACAACATGCCCGTCATGGGTTCAAGCCCCGAATAGACCGTGCCCCCATACGTAGGACTTACTATCCTGCATTGGTAACAATAAGTCACTGAAAGCCAAAAAAGTACTACAGCTCCTTTAAAAACAATAAACAAAAATAAACAAAAAACTTTTTAGAAGCATGATGATAAAAATTGAACTTGACTACAAAAAGTCATTCAATTTTAGATTTCTAGCTTCATACAAAAAACTGAATTGACGAGCTAATCCAGTCCATATTCAATAGTTGTAATAACATGACGAAATCAGTAACGGGCTTAGTGGTAAACGCATCAATTGTTATGTTAGTTACGTGGTAGCATAGATTATAAGACATCGTGGTCGACTGAGATTAGCATTCCCCGACACTACACTTCAAAGCGCGTTGTGTCAGTCATGATCATGAAGGAATGAGCAATTTAAATTTTACAAGACTATATCAAATATTAAACTATTAAATATACTCTAGTTGATTATTCTGTATATTTAAACAAACATTATTGGTTTTACCTTTTTTCAGGTATGCAACTAAGCCAATTATCATCTCTTTTGTTAACTATCACAACATCGAGGCTTTCTCTCAAAATCCCATCGTCCGCCAGCCATTCCACAATCGTTTTCCTACCGATTAGTGAATCGTCCAACCTTGGTTTCTCTCTCAATGATTTATTCATAACGCACTAATAGATCCTCTTGCATCAGTGACTCAAAACAGTATCTAAAAGCAACTCGCTAATGCATTGGGCTTTCAATCATTCAAAGACGATTTTGTAAATAAATGTGCTTTTAGTTGCTCAGTCGGGTTATTCGCACACACAAAAAACTCAAAAAAATACAAAAATGTCACTAGCTCTGAGCTTTACGACCAGTACAGTTTAATGTCATCCGTTCCACAAAACGATTTCTCAAAAAAGACAACGATACCACTCAGGACGGCATTCGTCCAACTGAGTTCACTATTTGTAAATTGTTTTGCACTGCATCCATTTCTATTTTAATTTTTAATTTCCCATCGCATTGTGCGCTCTCCTCGATTATTGTGTGCTTTCGGGTGCAAAGCAGAAGCATTCGGATGGTTGAATTTGTTTCTTTTCATTTCAACCCAATTCTGCTAGATATTGTGGCAAGCAAGCACGGTAGGCAAAGTTTTTGGATAAAAATAGCCCTCCACGAAAGAGTGTTCTAATTTGTATTGCTATCAGAAAGTATATTGAATGTTTTATTTCTCGAAAATGGGACTTGAAGAATGCTCGTTGTGGTTTAATCTAATATTGTAGAGTTCTGTTGTTGTTTTATTGGCTATATTAGCGCAATTATTTAGGTTGCTGCACGTGCAAATCATTGTAAATTCAAAGTGAGCGATCTCATTCGTGTATAAGATGCAGTTCCATTATTATTCACAATCGCTTGCGTTGAAGCATATAGCAGCTATGTTTTATCTAACGTGTTTTTAATGCTGACTTGATTCTCCAAGTATACTCCAAGTATAATCACAGATGTGTTTCTGCAAGCGAATGTTTGAACGTTTGCAAGTCGTTCGATCGGCGAATAAATCAACTGTTGGCATGATTTCCTTTTTTCCCGCATTCAGTCCAACCACCATCCGAACGCAATGTTATTGTCAATGCACGAAACGAAACAATTCGCACAGAATAGCGAAACTGGTCAGTCGTGTGAATGAAAGATGCAGCACACCAAAGCGAGACACTAATCCAAGTCGGATTCAAGTCTTTCTGATTCCGGATTCGAAATATTCACTTCCCAGTGAAACTTCTTTTTATGCTAATGTTGTATAAATTTGCATTTATATTTATGTGCAGTACCGCGCAAGTGTTTCACTATAATTCTGGTCCGTAACGTTTTGGAACATTGGTCCAGGAAAATACTTCCACACCGCGAGACCCTGCTGGCAAAAGACGCAAGATTTTGGAGCAACGTCGGTGCAAAGAATATTGCTTGAAGATGACTCCTTAAGCACTACTCACAGAACTGCTCTTGGTGAGAACCATTGTCCCATTTAGGTTTTGGTTCATAAGTTGAAAAAGTCGATGAAAAACAGCACAAACATAGTAATGTTCAAGAGGCAAAATCGCTCACTGTAAAAGTTTTTTCAACTGAAAATTACAATCCTGCAGTTGACGCCTTAGAACGACAGAGCCAACCGGGAGAGAGAACATTTGAATATGCATCAAACGGTGGCCGAACAACTGTTCCTTTTTCACTCTTTGCTTAGTGCTTTGGAAATGAGTCCCTGCTTTTCACCCCAAGGCATTCGGTCGGGCACCAAATGAACAACGCTCGGAATTCAACGTCTGACCATACGACACCACTGAAGTAAGTGCCGTGAAAGCGGACGCCTGGTATTTGGTACGGACGGCACCCGCCGTTGATTCACGCATTTAGTCAGAGGCGTTCTGAAACGTTGGAAGGCTTGCTATAAATGGACCTTCACTTACAATATTCACTGTTGCTTAAATGAAGAAATTTGCATTGTTCTTACATGAAAGAAAAGTTTGGTTGTCGTAGAGCGGAAGTTGCACAGTTCCACCGACTTGACGCTGGACGCCACTTCTTAAAGAAAGTGTACTGTTGGGGATGTGTGCAAGCGAGAGGAATGAGCTGTACAAAAGAATAACATTTTATACGAGCAATTTTTCTTCCCGACGGTTATTTTGGACTGCATATAGAAGACCAAAAGACAGCGCACATTTATTTCGCTCTCTCCCGGGATTTAGGTGTAGCATTGCTTGAGTTCCACCAACAGTTTAATTTTGTAGTGGGGACTCCATATTCAACAACAGAGTACAGGATGGTGTGTCTGTGTGGAAGCATTTTTCTACCGTGAAAGGATTGGTTTTTTTTTTAATTTTTGTAAGTAAATAATGAAATCAACTACAAAGCCTTTGCGGGTCGTTTTCACATATTCAGACAACAAAGTTTTTTTTAACTGTATTTGTATTTAACTGAGGCGTCGTTTAAATAGTCCGGTAAACACAAAAGTGTCAAGTGCTTTCTTTGCTCTATTGTTGAAGAAACCAACTATAGAGAATAATCGTTGCGGTTGAAAAAAAGGTTTATGGAAAGACATCCACAAGAACACTTTTGTTTCAGTACTTGAAAAATACATTTCAGTAAGCATTGTGTGCTTGAACCATTTAGGTTTAAAACAATTCAACAATTTTGCTTTTGTCCTTGACAACATGCTCCACATGGGTTTAATTCCTGTATAGACCGAGCCTCCTATATGCAGGACTTACCATCCTACTATGTGTACACCAAACAGTCAAAAATACTCAACCCCAGAAGTAAACAAGACATACCTAGACATTTTAATTATTGTATCAAATAAAATGAAGAGGTTGTCCATGTGGTATAGGATGTTTTACAAACTAATCAGTAATTGTCCAATAGAATGGCTCCTACTTACATTCAGCTTATTTAGTTATGTTTTCTAACATATTTAATGCGTTTCTTCTTTGGCACAACAATTATTGGCGGTTTTAGTCTGGCTATACCACAAGTGGGCTTGATTTTCAGTGACTTATTGGTTAGCAGGATAGTCAGTCCTGCTTATAGGTAATTCTTGCTCTACCATTTGTGCAATAAATTCATTTTTACTGGTTTCTGTTTTTTTTCACATTAAACAATATTTTTAATGTGTTAGCCTAGGTCACATTGCTTCAACCACTAGAAGGCATGTTAACTGGAGGCCAATTTAATGTATGATTATCATTGGCACACGATGCACGCTTCACAATTTTACTTTTGAACAGTTCGCAATGCCATTTTCAATATTTAACTATAGTTTTGGTAACTTACGGGATTGTTCCCCCACTGGAACTTCCGTAAAGCAAAATTATTGCCCTACACAACACACAACCATCGTGATAAGTTGGACTATTATGCTTGTCGTTACGCTAAAAGAGGAAGGTATGTTCGAAAATGAGATCGTTTGTTGTGATAGTGTCGGGAACCCCGGGGCGTAACTAGCTCGTTGGTCCTCCACCCAGTGCCGCGTCCTTTCTCATTTGGCAACGAAACTGTTGCAAACGATCGGTTTATATTACCGCCTGTCCTAGGAAGGGCTGGAAAGAAGCTACAATCACCGAAGAACGATAGTATGAGAATGGTCATCGTAGATGAAGAGATATGTTATTGACTCATGAAACCGCGAGGTTTTGTTATTTCTTTTAATTCGTTTTCTCATACGTTCATTTGTAAGACTGTTGAATCTTTGGTACAACAGTGGGTGGTGCTATCTTGTGGCTGCAATACGAAGTTGCAGCCCACGTAACTTAGCTAGCCAACGATAAAGACGAAGAAAAACTTGTAAAGTAAATACAGCATACTACACGACCGACCGACAGACGTGCGAACATGGAAAATCCAAACAAGACCTTTTGCTGTCTAGCCAGAGAATGGGTGCGAAATATCGGTAGCTTTGTTTATTGCGCTACAAGATGTGGGTTTGCGTGAAGGGTGAAGCCATGGTGGGAAAAGAGAAAATATTCCTGCAAGCGAATGCTGCCATTACAATTAATTTCAATTATGCTCGACATTAACGTTGTTCATGTATTATTTTGTTTCAATTACATGTAGACTTCTTCGAAAAGTTTACCGGGTTAAACACACTTTCCTCTATCCTGGAAGAAAACCAAATCTCACGCAATAAATTACTGTTCTTGAAACTTCAATAAATGTTACGTTACTTTTTCACATTTTTAGCACTAGTTTTTTTAGGAATATTTGAAACATTATTTTTAGTTTCCCTCAAAAACTTGCCTTGTGTTGAAGTAAGCTAATTAAAACCAGCAACAAAAAAACATTACCCCTTTTTTACAGTTATACAGCCATCCACTTATTCATTTAAGCTATTGCGTTAATAAAAGTAAAGAGACATATTATTTTCTCTTCATCCTTTATAACATCAAATTATAACAGTGAGGTTGACATAGGCAGGTAATTCCTGTGATTTGGTTTTGTCTTTTTCAACCCAGCGTGTGAGCAAATTGCCAGCAAGAAAGAGCTATATACCTCTCTCACAACTGTCAAGCACATTATCTCGAAACATACGAGATCTAACAATTGGATTAATGGAAGTTTCACTCAAACGGCCACATTAAAAAGGCAGCAAAACAAGATTTTACACTTTGCATGCCCAAATATGTTTACAGCATCATTTACCACCCTGTATACCCAAAGATGAAACGAAAAACCTTGTCCTCGTCGAGCCATCCTAGGAGGAACCATCCATAACCCATGTTGTTCCATCAGTTTTACACTGGAAAAAATAATTCACTTTCACAAAGCATTCGTAGTAAAAACTTCTTTTGGTGGAATATTAAAATACACCATTACTATAATTGTTAGGTTAGGTTTGCACTGCCTAAGAACGTTAGTATGTAGTGTTTGTTACGCTCCAATTCATATCTTTCGTTTTACGTTGTGAAGCGAATGTGACTGATTTGAAGCAACAACATTTTAGGCCGTTAGATCAATGTAGACTAACGTGAATAATTAGATAAATCTCAAGACGTAGTGCGAAGTAATCAATAAAATCTAGAAAAGCTGGTAGATAAATCAGCGGCTTCAACCGCTTGCTCTAATCTTATCCATTCCAGTTTGCTCAGCAATTTTGCACTAGATGATTTCTGCCATAAATCACATGATAAACAAACCGTGGTAGGTATGATTCAGATTCGTCATGGTTTATCTTTTACAGCATCGCTATTAATTAAACCAGATCTAGGATTGATTAATCTCAAGATAATTAACTAGTGATACAACATTTTGATACTTTGGTTTCCTCGATTCATTATTCTGTTGAATGGGTAATATTGTAAAATGTAATAATTAAATGTATTTATTGTAATGTATCATTTTTGAAGAACACCTTTATGAAGTGTTTTTTTATTGATCTAGGCTATCTCGGTTTAGTTTAAGATAATATATAGTTTTATACTTAGTTTATTTCGACAAACGTGTTAAATTTTCCAAGCTTATATATTTATCAGTTGCTTGTCTATTGGTCAAAACGATTTAACTCAATCTTATTTCAAATCTTTTAAATGCGTTGTAATTTGCCTCGGATTTATTTTCTAACGATTATAGCGTACCATTTGGAACACAATGTAGTGGAAAATGGAAATGGTGAAAAGTTTTCCCAAATTCATTTACGCGTCAAAAGCAAGTCTCAGTGGTCTTTTATTTGAAACGTTCTTCTGAGGGTGTGATCATGATAAACGTCTTGGTGATCCGAGGATGCCGTTGACACAAAAGCGAAAAATAGGCAACATTGTTCTTTTATCTGAGATCTCCGTTCATGGAATGTGCTTAAATGACAACAAAAAACGGTCCATCCCACACTTCTGCAATATAATTGCTGTAAACTGGTTGGTTCCAGAAATGCTACCGCGATTTACTAGCGGACTAACTGTTTACCCAAAAAAAGTGGATTTACACGACAGCGTCATCTTTTGCTCAAGTAAAATGTTTCAGCATTGCGAGAATAGGTAGGTCTATTATAAAAACATTATTCAGAAATTAACTTCATAAACAGCCCGCTGAGGGACTGCTAAGCGGAAACTCAAACAAAAATGTATTGTTTCCCTAACCCCTGGTTTGGATTTTTTGTTTTGTTGCCGTGTTTTTCCCAACTTAAACCATACTCGTTCACATCTCCACACAGCATCAACAGCAGCAGCAGAGCGTAGCGTAAGCTGGAGGCTCTCTCCAGCGCTTCTTTGTTATGATTTTTGTTATGATTTCGGTTATTTGTTGCCCTAGGACATTACGGCCAGAACTGGGCGTTTTTGGGTCCAAAGATTATCATGCCGTAACGCAGCACTCTCGCCGTGGAAAAAGTTTCATCAGACACTCCGAAAATTTACGTACGACGCCGATGGTGGTACAGTTTTCGTTTGTGTTTAAGTTGTTGAAACTTTCAAAGAAATTATCACAAACAAATTATACAATGGATGATTTGTGTGCTTCAGTTTGTTTAATTTCACTATCTGTTGAAGAAACAGATACATGTTCAACATTATCTGCGACTGAACGTAAATTCGGATGAATACAGTTTTCAATTTTAACTTTTTAAGCTACAATGCGTATGTATCAACTCCTTTTTTACATACGTTAATTTCAATTCAAACATTTTGGAATTCCAAGTATCAATAGCAAACATTTATGATTTTTTATGCTATCGCTTATGCTGCCTGGATCATAATTAGGTATGTGCTACCAAATTGTGGCTTCATTATCATATCCTAACTTCATCCTTCTATTTATATTCTTTGAAGCGTAATGCTTTAAAACATTTCATACAGTCCACACGAAAAAATTCTGGTAAAAGTTTAAAATGTCCAAAAATATCGTCAACAGCTGTCAACCGCAGGGGAGATTGCACAAATTTCTGGCAAATCTCTCACACACTGTGAGTCAACCACCATGGTGGTTGCTTATGGTTCAACGTAGGGAAAAACTTGGCAAAACTGTGCTGTGTAGTGTAGTACGAAAATATTACTACCCCAATGGGCAGTGGTGTGGTGACGCAGAAGCAATGTGCTCTCATTTTTCACTTTTTGCCTAGTTCACAAACGATGCCGTTGAGTCTGACGTCTGGGCAACGTTAAGTGCCATCAGAAACGGTTTTGCTACTTTGTTTGGTGCAGGACCTTAGGTGAGCGCCAGATATATTCCGACCAGAACGAACCCGGGAGCAGGCTGCATGTTGCAGTGCAATCTTTACGGATCGTAGCATTTTCCTGCAAAACACCGTAATTTAATTCGCTCTTTTCTTCATGTCGCTTTCATGCTCATTGCAAAGTAAACATTATACTGCATCCATGAACAATGGGCCCGTGCTGAAAACAGCAGTCAAAATAGTCTAGTAAAGAAAGTGCATTACTGTCAAGCACACAATAGTGGAGTGTTTGACCATTCCAGTGTATTTAATTTACTCTATGGTTTTATGTGGTATCTTTTAAGATGAATGTAACGCGTGAAATCTATTGTCCAAAATAGGGGTTTTCAGGCCGTATGCTCACAAAATTCTACTGAATGCACCAAAGCACAATAACTAAATTTTTTTTTAAATAGAGTTCCATCGTGACACGATGCTTTTAACTTTATAATAAAATCAAAAGCTTTGTGATGTTATCAAAATCAAGCAGATATTTGTGTAAATACATCAATATTTGTGCACCTATAAATGTTCTTGCTGGTCTGGCGGTACAGTCGTCAACTTGTACGACTTAGAAACATACCCGTCATGGGTTCAAGCCCCGAATAGACCGTGCCCCCATACGTTGGACTGACTATCCTACTATGTGTTATCAGCAAATCACTGAAAGCCAAGTCAAGTAGTGGCACAGGCAGGCCTTGATCGACAACGGTTTTTGTGCAAAAAAAGAAGAACATAAATGTTCTTGAAATAAACAGAAATAGTATAATCATAGCCGGTCTCGTAGTACAGTCGTCAACTCGTACGACTTAACAACATGCCCGTCATGGGTTCAAGCCCCAAATGGACCGTGCCGCCATACGTAGGACTGACTATCCTGCTATGGGGGGAGATCAATAAGTCAATGAAAGCCAAACCCACAAGTAGTGTGGTACAGGCAGGCCTTGACCGGCAACGGTTGTTGAGCCAAAAGAAGAAGAAGAAAAGTATAATCATTGCGACATACATCCTTATTACCCTTAACATCTATTTAACATTCGATTATTTATATTCGTACAATTACACGATTTTTGTTTTCTTTTTTGGTTCAACAACCCACTCAATCATGTCTGTCTAGTAGAGGTGGGCATTTCAGTTCTTTTAAGTGAACGTGAGTGAACCTAGCCGTTCGTTCCTGTGAGCGTGAACATGATTTCGGTTCTTTCGTTCTTTTGCAAACAGCATATCTGTGAAGTCTGTCAATCGGTATACTATTCCAAAATCGATAGAACTACAGATTAAACCGTTGGTCTGATCGTATGAAAAGCAAGCCAATATTGACAATCTATCATTTGACGCGAAAGCGATTCACACAAATGGTTTAAAATCGACCATTTCTAATTTTTCCCCTAAATTTGTGAATGTTGGAAGGTGATGATCATCATGCGGTTAATGATCATGAATGTTTACATGATTTTTTTTTAATTTTAATGTATCAAAAGAACCATATGGTTGTTTTATTGTGAACCGGTTCATTCATATTTTTTTCACGTGAACTGAATGAACCGTACGGTGCTGGTTCATTTGGCACACCTTTATTGTCCTCTGATCTTTAACGCATAAGTTAAGGAGGTTTATTAGTAGCTTGCAACCAAATAGTCAGTTATTACTCAGACTTATTACTAATG
Organism: Anopheles merus; assembly: GCF_017562075.2. NCBI lineage: Eukaryota > Metazoa > Arthropoda > Insecta > Diptera > Culicidae > Anopheles > Anopheles merus. Next base: position 47,223,616 of record NC_054084.1, on the reverse strand, counting down.
TGTTAGTCTAGTTCGTTATTTTTAGTTGAATGAAACGTTAATCTTTCATAGAAGGCATCGGTATATATTTTTTGTCACATTTTATTAAACATAAATAATGCCACGGATAAATAACCGTACGGATGCCCTTATTGATTTACCTGTGTATACTTTCAATATGAAATGGAATAACCATGTTCAGCATAGCATTACATACATGATATACCATATAAAATATTTTACAACAAATTAATAACAGTAATATAACTTGCAACTATCATGAAAAGACTCACATTCAAATGTAGTTCTATGAGTTGTCGGATTCATAAAATTCCTTTTGAATGCATCTGTAGACAACAGCATCAAAAGACGTTAATATATTATTTGCTGCTGTCAAGCCCGTCATGGGTTCAAGCCCCAAATGGACCGTGCCGCCATATGTAGGACTGACTGTCCTGCTATGGGGGGAAATCAATTATTCACTGAAAGCCAAGTCCACAAGTGGTACAGACAGGCCTTGATCGACAGCGGGTGTTGAGCCAAAAGAAAAATATGTGGGCATATATGTGCAAATTATGTAAATCTTACTTATAAAACTCACGCATAATTGTGAAACTTGATGCCATAGGATCTAACATGATTTCCATCGTGGGTTCTAACCTAAATTATAGTGTAACTTCCCATACTAAGCACTGATGCTACTATATCATAGTCCTGTGGAGGTTTATCTCATGTGGATTTATCGCATGTACGTAAATTCGTGACTTAAAAATACAAAGCTGTTCATTCAATTTTAGTCTTGGGTGACAAGATATTGTTGGCAGCTAGATTTTCTTTTCACTAGAAAGCACCGTAGTCTTTTATTTTCTGTTGCTAGTTACAATCTATCCCATTTGATTGCGTGTCGGGGTTTTTTTCTATTCATATCTGCTCCATAAATTATTTCCGCCTTTACACTGAAACCGAAACGGCGTAACGCGTGGAAATGTAATAATCATCATCTTGCTGTACATTTCCTTCTTGCCAATGATTTACGCATCGTTCTTCATTTTCTCGGACGGACAGATAAAATGAAATGTCCACTACTCGGTTTGCTTTTTTGCGGGTGATAGCGCCAGAACGGGCCCGCCGTATGCCAGCCGGAGAGTTGTGGCTAGAGATTCTTTTTGACATGGCATCGCATGATTTATTTTCAAGCTAAGGGACGGTTTTCTCCAATGAAGCATTAAAAACATCGGACCCTATGAGACGTTTCTTGAAATACAGCAACATTCGTACATTGGACACGTATCTGGTGTGTCGGTGTCCCTTTCTACATCAGCAGTGCCAGCCTAGAGCCGGCGAAATATGTCACGCCGAGTGTTTGACGTAAGCCTGCCCGTTTGTCGGGTCAAACACAGCAACAGACGCTGCGTATCCTATTATCTGCCTCCTTTTCCTGTCGTGGTATCTGTCCAGTTATTTCTACACTCTGTCGCCCATGTCGCTGGAGTTGGCCGAATGAAATGTGACATGGTGATACCTAAGGCTGGTTCTCGCTTGTTCTCGCAACGGAGATGGACGGGAAGCTTTCAGTGGTACTGAATTCGCATTTTCTCATTAAATTCAGTAATAACCTTTAACTACATAACGCGGTCCCACGTCAGTTGGTTTGCCATATTTTACCTTGTATCCTGTGGTGACGGTATTTACAGTGATTAAGGGACATTTGATAATTAGTTTCGTAGAAAATTTACAATTTGAATTGTAATAATGGAACCGTCTTTCAAAAACATTCACCAAACAAAAACATATTAAGATCACTACATTCTTGTAATAAAACCATAATCAATATCATGTATACGAAGATCACTTCTGTTAAAAAAGCAACAAAAAAACAATTGTCAAACATTGTAATTATCGATAAGATTCGCTTCTCGTGTATTCTTCTTGCCTGTAAATGTCAAGGCAGTGCTGTACGTTTTTACCAATTCCACTGTATTAACACACACGCACACATGTACACTCATAAATAGATGTAGTAACTACGTTTCTTTAATTTTTGCGTCCTTTGCAGGAGACAAAACACCGGCCGGATTCCCCGTCATAAAACAATTTCCCACGATTCGTGTAATTGAAACGGGCCATACGGCTGTGATGCAGTGCAAGGCGACTGGTTCACCTCCACCAAAGATCTACTGGCTGAAAGACATGAAGCGCGTTGATATGACTAATCCACGCTACAGCATCAACAGTGAAGGTAAGCAACTATTCCATACTTCTTCTTCTTCGTCTTCTTCATTTCTTCCGCTACGCAGTGCTTATGCTTTTTCGCCAAATCATCAATAGGGTTGTAGAAAGACGGCAAATACTCTGACGTAAGTAATACCGTCTAATCTAATGGTTCATTTGGGTTCGGAGAAACCAATTATACGTTTGCCCCCCTCCGTTTCTATACCACACATGCTGTACCGTGCAACAGTTCGGGATGCGTCGTCGAGAGAAAATTGTACGAACAAACTTCCACTACAGCTGCTGCTTCCATTACGTTTACGTTCATCCAGTACACGATTAGATACACTGTACAGGCGAACGTAAATGAGATGCTTGTTCATTACATTTATTATGGATTCGGTGCGGTTTCCCCAAGCGGTTTCCCAGCGATTGGACCAAAGATTGTCCTCGCGCATCGACTACAACAATCCTTGGTATCGTTTTGTTTGCAGCGTTTACACAGTCGCTTCCAAAGTGCCCGGGCTTCGCTCGCCTCGATGTAGCTGCAGGAGACCAAAACAAACCGAGAACTGTTCGGACACCAAAGTCGATGCATCGCTTAATATCGAATCGGACCTGAACATGGCTGCAGGGCGAACTAGTAAATAATTAATGTTACTTACAAAGCTGTTCCTGCCATCGCAAACCGTATACATCTTTATTCTTGCTCGACTTTGCCCGCACGCATAACTGTGCAAATGCCGTGTACACACAGAGAGCTTCTTTGCACTTACCACAGTGCAAACACGTGCAAAATACACCGTCCATGGTGCGGTTAGCAGTTGGAGCACAAATTTACACACCAAAATGGTTTCGGTGCTCTGTCTCCTAATGCAACTGGCACTGCTAAGAAAGTTGGTCAGAAAATGCTATCTTTTTGACCATCGTTCTTGGTTGCCCTAAAACCAATGAAACACGGTGCTTTCCGAAATGAAACACACACACACGATGGGTACTACACGAGACTGTATGTTTATCCATATGGTTGGTGCAATGTTACCTCAACCAAAAACAGGCTAGCATTTTTCGATGTAATGTAAATGAGACCGATCTTCTTTACGGTACTCCCATTTAAACATGTTCAAGCGTAACATTTCGTTCGAGAGTGACATGTTGAAGGAATAATTAATGTAGGCCTTTCAGATATAGCAAAATCATTCGAACTCCATCTCTTAACCGGTACATAGGATACATTACATCTTTAATTAGTTTTATGATGGGTTAGTTTTTTCTTCTTTGAACTTATAGTTGATTGATTTTTTATAGGAAATATATATGAAGCTGGTTACTGGTGCCTTTACCGCAGTCAGTGTTGTACGTTGCGGTTTGATTCAACAGCCTGGTAATGTAATGGCCGTTTTATATTGAAGAGCACACTATAACCATATGTAATGTAAATACGTACAGCGTCTTATGCGATTCACAGTTCCGTGTTTGGTCCGTTTCGGCTACCTTTATGAATTTTCCACTACCCGATACGCCCGGTCCGAATTTTTCGGTATCGTGATGCATTAATCATGGGCGAAATTTTCCCATGCTAATTAATGAGTAATACGAACCGGTCGTCCGCTCTATCGCCAACCGTACCACGCACCACCGTCCCCAAACAGCCCTAGCTCGCGGGGTGCACTGATTGGACGGGTTTTGTAGGCCCCACAAACCAACCCTTCGGTTGGATCGTTTTTGTTTATTTTATTTTTTGTTGTTGTATGAAATTTTCCCATCGTTTTACCCTTTTAACCAGGGTAGACCAATCGGTATGGTTCGATTGACGCGAACGATGATGGTGTATTCCGGGGGGAGTCATATTTTTTGCCACTTTTTTGTATTGAAATTATTTATGATTCACTTGGCACTTGGTCCAGATTTAGCTGGCAATTGTAGGGACTGAGTGAACGAGCGTGAGGAGAGAGAAAGAGGGGAGGGGGGGGTAGAGGAAACCTGGAATAAAACAAATGCGGTAAGGTGGGGGAGGTTGTTGCGCATGTTGCGTTCGGTGCGCCTAGTTTCGTTGTTTATTTGCAGGCATTGCTGTATTGTTTATAAATGTTGCCAAATTTATGTCAATAAATCGCTCCCCACGGTTTGGAAAAACAGGACAACACGGTCTGCAACATCGGCGGTCGCCAGACGGCACAACAAAATTGATCGTTTTTGCTTTATAGTGTACAAAGTTGTTGCGACTCGATTAAACTTCCATTTGACGTAATCGCACCAATTCGATTTTTTGTGTACCCGTTTCAATAATCAATTGGAGGTTTTACTCTAAAAATACACTATAGTTATAAACAAATAATTGAAAAATGATTTGTTAATTTTTATTGCTCGACGTACACAACTATTAAACACTGCATCAATAAAATATCATTCAAGTATTTCGGTATGTATGTAAACATTCTATACTACCACAAAGAACCATAGTACTTATCAAACGGGACGCACTGCCAGCTATTCAAAGCAGAACAATTATTTGATTATGTAAAGTAACATTTCATTACAATGAACGCCCATCCCTAAACATTTAAATCCAAATTACATTTCCATTAACATGAGCCTGCCAGGCTCCGGCTGTAATCGTGAAATACACCTTCGCTTCCACTATAACGCTCCTACTGCGGAGTGCTAAAAGCTTCACGAGAAAACTGCTCATGCTTCAGCCGCTCTTGCCTGGACCTGTTTGAAAAAATAGACAGTGTGCTAGTGTTTCTGATTCCGAAACATACAACACCCCCGGAAGGGCATCGTAGCAGTATCTGACAGCAACAAATCATAGACAGCAATTTCACGGCAAGATAACAAGCGCCACACTCCAAGGCCACCTTCCCCCCCTGCCGCCCAAACCCCCTCGGAAGGTTTCCCAAAATTCAACCCCTACTACTACACAGTAGTAGGCATGGCCTTTGAATCTCCTCCAACAGCGCCACCACATCCCGATGCAGTCAGCACAGTCGGCCGCAGCGGGCAAAGAAGCTGTCTGTACGGTGGCAGTGACGGAGAATCTCGGCAGCCGCCATACACTGTACATTTCATCCTGCTAGGTTAGGTGTGGGTTTTTATGTTTTCCTTCTGTTTTTTTTCGCCGCCTCCACTTCTCCAATTTTAACTTCCCCCCTCCCAATCCCGGCGTTTGGGAAAAGCACTCTAAAACCCTGCCGGCAACCGGAACGAACCAATTTCCATAAAAGTTCACATATCATCATCGTTAAATTGCTTTTCCCTTTGGTAACTTTCGTTCTAAAATTCACCCGACAGCAGCGGTAGTAGCACTTGGTGCCCCTCTCCTCAAACCAACCCCCTCCCCCCACCGCCCTTTCCGCAAACCATCAATTCATTTCCTCCGAAACCCCCTCTCCCCTCTCCCACAAAAAGGTCCACTCGACTGGATTCCGGATGGACTTCATCTTGGACCACAGATTGGTTCGTTATTTTTCCAAAGGCCGGAAAGCGCGGTGTACGCCGTGGTGTGTATGTGTGTGTGTATTTCTACTCCTCCTTCACATCGGTAGGGCACAGTCCAGGTTGGCAGAATAGATGGATGGGAAGCAATTTCATATAAATTTGATTTCCACCTTTTCCCGCTTTAGATGTAGCTGCTGAGCTGAAAGAGATCTCTCACACGCTCTGCCCCAAACGCTGGCAAACGCGGGCCCCAAGTAAGGGTGTGCATGAGGTATGGGAATATGTACGATTTTTTCCCCCTGCTTGTGCTGAACAAGTTTATCGCCCGTTGAGCAACGCCCGAGTACCTACGTACTGCTTCCCGTCCCCACTCTTCCGACATTAGTGCCCAATTAAACGAACTGCCTATTCGCTTTTCTTAAATCGTTTTACCCCCATCCACACGGGATGGCCCGTCGTTCGAGGAGACTGATACTTGGTGGTTTTATTTTTTTTATCTACCACTAGCATTTCTCTGTTCCACCCACCACCCTCCCATCACACCTTACCGCTCGTGGTCAACCACATTCAATCACATAGCAGTGGTGTGTGTGGTCAATGGTATCATTTGCAATTCCCTTAGTAAAATAACCGACTGCGGGACGGTCAGCCTACCGAATTTTCGTTCGTCTCTGTGTGAGTACGACCAAAGCGCCCGGATATCCTGCTTTACGGTTTGACAAAGCTTTCCATTTTCGGGGATGGTGCGAAAAAAAAATATTTGCAAAACGGCCCAATGCGGAAGCTCGTAGACCGTAAATCAAGCAATAGGACAAATGGTGAGAGGTGTACAGGGGGATTTTCGTGTCGGGCTATGCAACTCCGGCTATGCTACATCTTCATTCTTGGCATGGAAAATCGTCGAACAGCCACTACTGACTGACTAGTATTATTGGCACTATATTCACGGACAAATTAGCTATATACCATCGGTGGCATTGGTTTAGTGAATTTTATAACGTTTTGTTAATCCTTACTCAACTCAATAGTCTGTTCGTTCTTTCTTGGTTACACAAATCTATAGCAGCTAACGAAAACTAAAAATAATCATTTCGCTTATCTACTATAACGATAATTAACATGAGGAGTTTTTGTGTTCCTGTTCCTTGGACACGAGCAATTACATACATCTTGCCAATATAGATATTTTTATTGCTTTTCAAAATAATTTGCAATGTTTCCTTTGCATAAAAGGTCACCTTTTTTTCTTTCTACTTGTTATGGAAAGGGAAGTAAAACGCAAAAGAAAATGAAGTTCCTATGCGCCATAACGTAACACACGACCATGTTGCCGGTCGTAGAATGCAAGTAACAAACAGTTACTGTGCGCGAGTATGTGTCGCCTTTAGAGTGCAATGTGTGCGCATGCAAAAGGTAGCAGCAGCGACGAACGGTTGTGGTTAGTGAAACTTTTCTGTTACTTACCATCGTTTCGCGTACATCTCGGGCGTCCATTTAGCACATCGAGAAAATCCCATGCATAAATAACGGATAAATTTTCAGCACACATAAATTATGAATTTTTATGATAAAAATCCCACTCGCCACGCTGACGCTACTCGGATGTGCAGCTTATTTGTAACTGGCCTCTGTGCCCGCTGGTGGAGGAGGATCAGAATACCGTCAGCCATGCGGCGGAACGAAAGGTCGCAAAAAGTAAAAGTACTAAATGTGTCTTTCGGTTCACGTAACGCATTCGCGTAGCCGATCCGTGGTGGTGTGACGTGGGTGAGCACAATATGTGCTGTGTTCTCCATTTTCCAGGCATATCTCTGAGAGGGTGGGGTAGGGTAGGATGACACTCTAAATTAATGATTGTTCTGCTGCCCTGGTGGAGATCGAGGTAAGACTGGAACCTATTTCCCTTGGGCAACGAATTGGCTTCCCATTACAGCGGAAGAGCATTTCATGTGTTTGTGTTTGTGTGTATGTGTGATTTGAATGTTTTTACTACATCAACAAACGCATGTTTGGGTTGCAGTGAGCGAAGGCGGAGTAATATAAAAAACAAAAACATATATTGCCCATTAATGTGCCACTCCATTAGAGGTCTTGATTGCTTTCTATGGTCTACTTTTATCTTCATCAAATATATTTACTAAACGTTCAGTATAGAATCAACCAACCCTGACCCACCCCTGGTGAAGCTGGAGGATCTGGGAAACCAAACTGACACACTGACTTTTAAATACCGCCCTTTCGTTACACCGAAATAAGGCCATTTATCTAGAGAATTACGACCGAAGCGTATAACACATATCACTTTAGAAACGCATGAAACCCCAAACTGTTTATGGTTGCTACTTTTTATGCGAACAAAGTGTATCATTTGTAGTGAAATGAATCAACGTAAATAATAACAGTCTTTTATGATGAATGGTGAAATTAGAAACAGTCCGAATAGTTGAATCGCTGAAACTACACTCCATTGGATCATGAACACTACACATTTCTATCAGTGGCTGCAATCAATTTTGTTATTTTAACGTTACTATTTTTAGTGAAATCACAGTACATTTCAACGCTAAGGGCAATTATGGTGAATGGAACTTCGCATTCCATCACAGTCATAAACCTATTTCCATGCTTTAAGCTTTGGTACCGCTGTGACAATACCAATGCTGTTTTACGCAAAAGGCTCACGATAGAAACGAAACATTGTTGAATTTGTATTGACATTTCTGTGATGATCAAAATAAATTTTGCTCGCAAATCGATTCCAACCTGTTTTGGGTACGTCTTACTTTCAAACCTGCTAACCATTTCCATGCGTGTTCTCCGTCAGACGCAACATAAATTATGCGATACTTTCATGTCCCACGTTAGCCGGCATAATTTATTAACGTGTTTCCTAAATACGATCCGTAGTTTTGGATTCACCACAACGAAACACTCGTTTAGTCGATCAAGTGATTGCTGATTTGTACGATTCCCTATTTTTCATTCGTTTCTCTCTTTCACACTCTTTTTCTCTTTGTCGTTCTATTTGCAGGAAGCCTACAGATTGACAACAGCGAGGAAAGTGACATGGGCAAGTACGAGTGTGTGGCGGAAAACTCGATCGGAACGGAGCACACAAAACCGACTCCACTGTACGTGAAGGTACGACGCGTACCACCGACATTCTCGCGCCCACCCGAGCCCGTGTACGAGGTTATGCTCGGAGCAAATCTGACCCTCACCTGCGTAGCTGTCGGGTCACCGATGCCGTCTGTCAAGTGGCGCAAGGGCGTTGATCAGGATTTAACGCCGGAAAATGATGTCCCCGTTGGGCGGAACGTGCTGGAGCTGACTGACATACGAGTCAGCACTAATTACACCTGCATCGCTCAATCGTCCCTCGGTGTCATTGAAGCTACCTCGCTGGTCAAAGTTCAATGTAAGTGACAAGTCCAGGCCTTGTCGGCAAGCAAAACAGACCTTTCTGTTCACAGCCGTATACGTACCAAACTGTGATCTTGATGGATTGGCGATGTAAATAATCACTTTCGTCTTTTTTAACTTTTTGGCTGTTTTTTTCGTCTTTATTTTATATCAGCATTACCAGCTGCGCCCACGGATGTCACAATTTCGGAAGTAACTGCTACGCAGGTTCGGCTCGAGTGGTCTTACAAAGGGCCAGAAGATCTGCAGTATTATGTTATACAGTACAAGCCAAAGAACGCAAATCAGGCAAGTATCGTGTAAGGAACGAAAAAAAAAGCAATCTGGTCCCTAACCTCCCGTGGACCATGATTGAGGCAAGAGTGTATCATTTTTCCAATCACTCACCGGATGCTGGATCATGAAATGACAAGTGCGCTGCAGAATAATTGACATGTTTATTAATGATTTTGAATGTTGCTTCTTCTCTTTCACGACATTTGACGGATGTTTCTTCGGTGCCTTGTTGTTGTGCCGGGAACGCGTCGGCTGATGACGGTGGGTCACCATATCTACGATGATTGTTGTATCGCGCGACAATGTGCAGGCGTTCAGTGAGATCAGTGGCATTATTACGATGTTCTACGTCGTACGAACGCTCAGTCCGTACACCGAGTATGAGTTCTATGTTATTGCAGTGAATAATATTGGCCGTGGTCCACCGTCGTTGCCAGCCACTACGACCACCGGGGAGACAGGTATACAAGTGCTAGGAATTCCTCAAAATATGCCAATATGGTTGGCGGCATTCTATTACTTTTTTACAAACATTATCATCTCACACATGCATACATACTAACAGTATATAACCAAACTAATCACATAACATATAAAAGCAACCCTCCACAAAAAGTCCATAACAGTGAAAACATTTTCAGGTTTGAAGGTTTTACTTTATAACTGTTATTTAATACTAACATTGTTGCGCTGGTTGTTTAATAACTACAACCATTATAACATGAAATCAAATACACCCAGCATCCCATAACACAGCAATAGACATCGTCCCCGTCAAATGTGTTTCATTAAATATTAAGTCTCAAAACGAAAACGTTCAATCACTCGGTCATATATCATGCGTAAAAAACGCCATGTATTTCTATTAGTTTCTCCCAAAAGATTTTTGAAACATAGCCAAGAGCATGGATCCGTTTTGTTGTTCCCTACAGCTCCTACTATCGCCAATGCAAGTTTATTACGTAGCGAGGATATGCTTCATCAAACTTGATAGCTTCTACCAGTCAATGCTATATAGCTTCACCTGTACTTTGACCACTTTGTCTGGTGAACCCAACTTACTATATCTATGGTTGGAGGAGGTTTATTACCTTCTTCGGCTGCCGGACGAAAGGAGCTGTCGTCGCTTCCACGTCGAAAATCAATAGTGTGAGCCTAACAACCTTGTTTCGGGGACTCCGTTTTCATTAAATATCAATCACTTTGCAGCCAATTATTCATTATTCGTGCAATTTATCTTCATTAAAAGTTAACGTTATAGTAACGAGTCGGCAGACCGTGAATCATTTTCAATCAGCACTAGCTAGTCAGTGTGGTCGTTCCGGCTGTTACTTTCGGATCGGTGTTCTGTTTGCAGTTAACGAAATGTGTGCACATTTCCTGCTCGATTACAGTTTATTGATTGCTATTGGCTTGACCGCGATATTTTTTTTTAGTTTCGGAGTTTATTGCTCTCATTCATGGAATTGTGCAGAAGGGCAAACCGGAAACTTTGAAGCAAATTCATTAGGTGATGTATGAATTGACATGCAGAAAGCTGTATTTTTTATTTATTTATTTATTAATTTTATTTATTGTTTAAGGAACTTCATGTTTTAGAGTTTTAGTGTACCTGAACAATCAGCCAGACTGCTAACGAGATCAAACTGTTGTTGCCAACTCATGAAATAACATGTGACACTTCTTTGGAGGTTCATTGAATACGACATTCGGGTCACACCATTGGGACCCAAACCTCGAAAGGTTGTCTTAACTTTCGCGATTATTATGAAAAGCATGTTTTCTCCGGAAACCCGCAATCAATCGTACAAACAAATGTTCGAGATAAGGGGAAGACTTTGCTGAACGTTTGTCCCTGCTATTATCGCAGCCCATGTGATGACTGATTGATCCAAATAGAGAATGTTTTGATTTGTGTGAATGTATCCTTACGAATCGCACGCTGTGTAGTAGAGTCACAAATTGAGCTAAGGTACACGCACCACAAGCGCGTTTCGGACGACCATTCGGCAAGATTTCACTGCCCTCGTAGTCCCACCGACAGTGTACGAACAGGAAGAACCAAAAAGGACGTAGGCTCGAACCGTGAATAAACAGCGAATTCGGTTGGTTTTTGATGTTTTTTTTTTTTTGTTGCTCCCGCTTCTGAGGGCATGTGTCCCTTTCAGCTTGGATCCGTTGAAGCATAATGTTATTACTATTATTCGAAGAATATCATAATATTTACCACGTGTTTGCGTGTTTTCGCTCGTGTGCGTGTGTAAGCAGGAAACGGTTAGCTACAAATCCATGGTGTGGAAAAAGCCTCACCGAGGACCATATAATTCATGAAGTTTATCTTTCATTTTGGATCGAAATAACACGCAGAGCAAGACTGCTGCAGGTTCGATGAGTTTTTCGTTCGTATCACAATTTCACGATCCTTTGCCCTATTTGTGTTTTCTTTTTTTTTTTTTTTTTTTTTGATGTTCAACTCTCTCTTGTGCTAACGCTTCCTTTAGATTTGAAAAAGAGCTGCTGTGCTCTGTGTTTTTTTTTCTTCCTTAGGCTCGCGTTCTTGCCATTCGACTAAACGATCACTGAAGTCACACGGTGTGGAATCCGAATCCTTCTTAACCGTAAGATTGGTTTTGGTTCAAGTCCCGCTGCGCTTCGCCAACGTCCTCGTATTTCCAACTCCATAAATCATGGCGGTGTGCGTGGATGGTACGAAACAACTTATACACGGCTGCCTCTCGGGAATGTTTATTTTGCGAAGCGTAAGCCTTGGTCAAACGCTACAGGACGCTAAGCAGCATGGTGGACCGTGCTCTAGCAGCCACATGTCGCTGCGGAAAAATAAATGAATTCACTCTTTTGCCTTGGTTGACGTTTAAGGGTCAGCTATAGTAAAATTGATGAAACGTAATTTGTTTCATTGCCCAGAGATTTCCATCAAACAATGAAGATGGTAAGAGAATTCCCCGCAGGGGGTAGTGCAGCAATGCGAGATTCATTTTTCCCGTTGGAATGTTTCTAAAGTTGTGGTTGGCATATAAATTACGAATTAATATGAATTGCAAATGCTGTAAATTTGCCATCTAATTTAGTACGTTCAAAATTGGACAAAACACAAATACAACACTTTTCCACACACATACACACAAACAAAATACAAATTCACAAAGACAAATGGTAAATCATCGTTCAGTTTACTTAGACTCCGTTTTTATCAACTATTTTTCATGCTATCTTCCAAAACATCATCATGTACCCCGTCAAAAACTTGTTGGTTCTACAAAACAAACAAACAAAAACACAAAATAAACATACCCGAAACAAACTTCGGATAACAACAACAACAACAAAAAACCTACCACAACCACCCTCCGAATTTATGTGCGTAACGAATGCACGAAAATAATTTTGGTTTGGATTTTGAAACGAAATAAAATCAATCTCGAATCTCGGTCACCTTCGCACAACCGAAACCTTGCTTCACCGTGCCCCTACCAATATACACACAAACACTCTTGTATGCGCGACCGGTGCCGGAATGTAAGTGAAACAATTTTGCTCGTCCAAAGTACAATTTTGGTTTTTGTATCGGATTTGCAACACTTTTTTCCTTCCTTTCTCGTAAAACCTGTGTCCTTCTCCTCTATCCTCCTGATCCCTTTATCACGAGCACCACACGCTCACCTGCTCAACTTCAATAGGTTGTACCTAAGCTTGGAACACTGGAGGGTGGTAATCATAACGTTTAAATGTTTGTGTTTTTGTTTTGTGAATGGAAAATTAGTGTGTATTGTTGCTGCCGCTGCTACCTGCAGTTTTAAACCAGAAAACCGAAACACATTTGCAAAAGTGTACAGTACTTGGGCGGTCATCTGAAGATTTTGCGGTGAACGATAGATTATGTGCGCTTTCCTCCAGCTGTTGTTCCATACGTTGAGCGATGAATGTGATGTGATAACCTCCAAAGCATAAGCATACCCAAATATCCAAAACGTTCTTTCCATAGAGTAAACATGCACGTGTTTTGCGTTACTACACCTTTTGTTTTTGTTTTGGATTTTTTCCACCCGATATATCCAGTGTAGAACCGGCAATATGATGCAACAAAAGCACATTCCTTTGTGTGTGTTTTTTTTTTTTTTTTTGTACACATTAGTCTAACAGGTTTAAATTGTGCTTGTTTATTTGGAACGGCAGTTAGTGTTTGCCTTTTGTTTACAAAACGAGCACCCCATATTAAAGCAATAGAACTGTAGAAAAGAAAAAAATACACCATTTCGTAAATATTTTGTACATTCTTTTTGTTCCAAGTTTTGGTTTACAATTGCACCTGTTTTTAGCGTTTCCCCCCTTTTAATAATGCACTTTATTCGATGCAAACATATACATTTTAACTCATTGACTATTTTTATTCTCCTCAACTTTTTGCTCTCGATAACGCGGTGCTCTCATCATTTCGTTTTGTCTCTAACCAACATTGACAGGCGATTCCGCTTATGGAGGTTCCAGTAAGTAACTCACTTTATAACGGCAGTTGCCTGTAGTTGTATGGATTTGTTTTTTTTTTTCTTTTTATACACACTTGATTCACCATTTCTGTGGAAATTTTGTTTTATTTTGTCTTTTGTAACCGGCCCTTTACACGGTAGATTTTGCCAACTTTCATGCCACATTCACATAAACTTCATCATGTTTCAATTCCCGCACCTCTACTTGTCGAACTGTGTGTATCACGATTGAGTTTTTGTTTCCATTTCTTCCACTTTTTTATTTTGTTTTTCTGCTGTATTCCCATATAGAAAAGTTTTATTTCTTCGTAGAATGGCGATCAGTTTTTGAGCAATAAGATGTTTACACTTTTTCGCTTGTTTTTGTATGGCGTGTTTCAATCAGTTTTAAATTTTCTCCAGTTTCCATCAGCGCATTTTGTTTCCTTTTTTGTTTCTATTTTCTTTTGGCCGTAAGCGCTAACTTCACCTTTTTGCTTCACGAATTTACATGAGATGCTATTGCTTGCTGCTGCGTTGTTTGGTACACGAACTACGGAGACACACAAGTATGTCATCCAGGGTAATTTCGGTAAAGTCGCATCGTACTTCACTGTACCAACTAGCGATTGCTTTCCACGGTCCGCACCATCGTCTCTCTCTCTCTCTCTCTCTCTCTCTCTCTCTCTCTCTCTCTCTCTCTCTCTCTCTCTCTCTCTCGGCCTCCCTCCCGTCCTCACTTCCTCCTTTCGGGATCTTTCCTAGATGGGAAAGTTTTCACTTTGCAACTGTCCAAAAGATAAGCTTCGAGCAATGCACTAAACTTTTCCAAGTGATACGTACCGCCCTCACACACATCACGACCGAACCTTCGTACTCATGTTGCCTGTGTTTATCTTCGCAACGCGCCCATCTCACTCCACTGCTCGCGTTTGGTTGGTCTACTGGTTTTGGTGCTTTGTGCCCAATGCTGCTGTTCTATTGATTTCATCGTCAATACTTTAGTGTGCTGTTGCTGCTGCTGCTATGTGTCGTATTGTCGACTGTTTGTAGAATATGTTCCATTTTCTCACAAACGCCTTCACCGTTTGTGCACTCTGGTCCCCGTTTCGTTTTACGTTCTACAGCATTTTCATAATGCAGCAGTGGGAAAATGTACTTTTGCTAGCTGTTCTTATTTCACCGACACACAACAACCCTAACGATCACATATCGCTGCAAGGAGGGGGCGGGGGGAATTGGGCAAGTACAGAAAAATGGACAGTTCCTTTTGCCTTTACTTCTTATTGTTTGGCAGCACCACCCCCGTATATCTGCTCTGCTCAACTTTGCATTGCCCACCTGTCCGAGCTCGGTCCAAACGGTCTGATAGATGCCGCGGGGCAGAATTTCTGCAGAAAATATTCAATTTAACAATGGATAGCAACTTTTATTTTAGTTCTCCTAAAGTTTCCCGGACTGCCGACATTGCTTTCAGCCTCAGGAGCTCTCGGTTTCCGCAGTCTTCAATTTCTTGTCATCTATGAATCTTTTATTTTGCGCTTCGTGCGGCGCAAATCTTTATACGTGGTGCATACCGATACGGACTGGTTATTTATTTTTACGAGTTCCATAAATATACAAATCGCACTGTTCATGCAAAATCAAACTGCTTTGTTGAATATATACATACTCACGAGTCAACTAATTCTTACACCTCTTTATCATGCATGTTTTAATCTACTTTTCAAGTGTTTTATGCGTATGTGTTTACTATTTCCGTCATCTGTAGCTACGTTTAGTATGTTGAAGTTTCACTAGTTTGAGTGATCCATTATTATTTTAGAACTGTATATATCAATCACCTTTTAGGATTACTGTTTCATTTGCTTGATTTGGGATTAACAATGTTCTTATACTTCACCCTACTAAAGCATACTTTAATCCATTTGTGCAAATTTGTCTATGTTTTACCTTAATACCCTTATTATACATTTTATAGTTCAAATGCCTTAGTTTATTAAGGTTTTCAATTTGAAACAAGTAACAAATGCACAGTGCGCTGAGTATCGTCTTATCTTCCTGTCTTCGTCTGCCGGTAACTACTTACAGAAATGGAAAGTGCTCCAAGGAACATCGAAGTGAAGCCGTTAAGCTCGTCGACAATGCTTATTACGTGGGAACCACCTGAGACTCCTAATGGACAAGTCACCGTGAGTACCAGTAGCGTTGGGTAGAAGTAACAGCACGGAAAGTTGTCAAGCATCGGCGGCACGACCGACACAAACAAAACCATTACTTCCAATCGTGCAGGACAAATTTAATAACAACTTATTTTTTGCACCTAGACTACTGGAAGCTGCTCATCGCGCGGGGATAAAATAGATTCTAGATGTGTATTTATAGCGTTTTCCCCATTTGCGGGATATAATAGTACTGTTTCGCCTACACCGTTTATTTTGCCATCTGTTCACGTGGCGACAACTTCGACTAGCTAATAATAGCATACTTCAAAAGCCTTCAATCGATACGCGTAAATATTCACGCTACCAGTCGATCAATAAAGGGTTATCATTTGTACACTCCATTAACCCTCATTCTAAACGCGTAAGCATTTATAATGAACAGTGTGCTAATTGATACATCAGCCATACTCCATTCAGTTAATGGGTCAGTTTTTGTTTTGCTTTCAATTGCTAATAAAGGGATTAGCTTACAATCTATTTCCTCTCCTTTTTTTTACATTCCACCCAATTAAACAGTTCAACTCAACAGTTTAATCGACAAAAAATTATCGGCCGACGTCAATATTTTACCGTTTTTATATTTTTTTTTTCTTCCTTCGTTCCCATTTATGTTCAATTTACACTCATTTGAGCAAGCATATTTTCCATTGAATGTCAATATCTGGCACTGGCATTTCAAACAGATGATGTGTAAGCATTTTCTTATACCATGCGAGATCCATCCCCGACGACTGTCGTGTACCCAACAATAGATAACGAACTATCAATAATTGTATCGGTCGAAAGGGTCAGGCCAGGAGCTCACGTTTACGCAGCAAATAATTTATGAGATGCTTCAGCGTAATTAACAGTGAATTATTAATGCAATTTGGTATAATTTTACATGACCATCGGAGAACATCGCAGGTCAACCATCAGAGTCCGGTCCTGGCGCGGATGCGTTTTGTGATGCGTGTTTCCGATAATGGCTGCCACCGCTGCGGGCCTGTAATGCCTGGTTGACTTGGTTGTAATGAACGTTTTATGGATTTGTTGATTAATATGATCATTAAGGTTGGGACTGTCGCTTTCCGCCACAGTACGTGGCATATGTGGTAAACACGACTGTTGCCTATTACTTTACTCTTTCATGATCTTCTAACTTTGATAACTGGTTGCAAGAGCCAAATTTGTATTTTTGCCCTGCGGTTTCCATCCATTGTTGATACAGTTTGTAATGTTTATGTTAGTATGCACACATATTTAATGTTGTCTGGTTTTACGTCTGCTTTTTTTTATTAGGGATACAAAGTGTACTACACCACCAACCCAAACCAGCCCGAAGCATCGTGGGACTCTCAGATGGAAACCAACGATATGACGACCATTTCTGAGTTGACTCCTCATGCTATCTACACTATACGGGTACAAGCATTTACCTCTATGGGTGCTGGTCCCTTGTCCAACCCGGTTCAAGTTAAAGCTCAACAAGGTAAGTTGTTTTGTAAATGAATTCTCGTATCCATAAAGAAACATGCTACCCCTGTATCACACACCGAGAAAATATAGTCCTTTGAATGTCGTATATCTGTCGTGTGTCGTATATCTCATTGGCTCTAAGACAAAAAAGCATATTTTTAAATCATCGTTGGGTTAAGTTGCCTTATTTAACAGAGATTAATGGGGGCCTTTCCGTTTTAAGCTCGTAGGCTGAAATTTCAGCCTGTCAGCTTTTTGCATTATATATCAGTTTTCGAGCAGCTATCTAAGTGGGTATAATATACAGGTGGGCTTATCCCAAGGTGTATGAATTTAGAAGACTGATTTTTATCGCTTCTGTTTCCGAATGAAGATTTTAAGAGTATTTTGTGTATTCGTCATGCCTTCAGAAAGCTTGTTTGAACAAAAGTTTTCACCCGTCCTGTCAAAAAGTGATATTTAAATTTGGTTTTAAAAACAAGCTATGAGACCACCTGGACTAAATACACTTTGATTCTAGATTCCATCACCAGATCTCTTTAATGCACCTTGGGATAAATGTAAACAAACCCGTGTTTTCGAGCAGGTACTCGAATCTAATTCTAGGTTTGTGGCTAGAATAATCTAGACTGAAAATTGCAGGCTAGTTTTTTGTGTGGTTTTGTATGGAGTGTTTACATGATTTCAGCCTCCAACTGTCAAACTCCATACAAAAAAACTAACTAGAACCGTGAAGGCCCCCAATGATAGAAAATAGTCTACTAAACCCACAGTTTGCTGTCGCCCCAGAATGCCAGTCATAATCAAAGACATACAGACTGACAAGCAACTGGAGAACTTTGACATAGTTAGTGACAAAACGGTAAAATAGAATCAACTTTGCGCTCAATTTAACAGATTACTCCAAAGGCGTACTCTTTCGCTACAGCTACAACAGTGGTAACAGTGAATCAGTCATCCGTCGTTCAACAAGCCCAACCCGTCCTTAGAAGCTAATTGGATTTCCGTCCAGTAAACTTTAACTATTTTCTTGAAATTATACCTCCTCCGTGTCAAAATTCCACCAGCTGTCGCTAGTAACATAAAATCATTCATCTTCTCAACATTCATCGTCTATTTTCATGAAACAATACGCCGTTTCAAGCATAACTGTCCCTACGATATCGCAAGAGCAAGTCATCAACTTGCTTTACAGATTCGGTCAAATTAGACATAACGTTGCAACAAAATTCAAGAATCCTCATTTCATACCGCCCTTTGACACAAGGAGGCAAGTTTTTGCGCCACGTCGAGATATTCTCGCTTGGCATGATGAGAGAGTTTTCCTTGCAAGTGTCCTCCCACCTACCCGGAAAGCATAATGACAATCCCGCAATGCATCGGTCCAGTACAGTGGAATGAGCGTTTGCCATTGTTTTCTCCTCCGAGCGGCACTCAAAAGTTATTTCAATTTAACTTTTCCCTCAAATCAATCCAACACTATCCCTTTCCGCTTCGTGCTCCGGCTGGTAGATAGTGTGCTGTTGCACAGTCGCTGTCCCGCAAGAAGTGCAACAGAAACGCTATCATCGCGACATAAAGAGCACTGTCGGAGATTGACTAATAAACTTAAGGCTTCAGGTCCAGTTGAAATGCAGATTCAGCGGCACTGTGACAGTGACATCGCAACTGTCCATTTCATGCTGCGCCGTTTCTTTGCACATTGTCAACTAATGAGACAAAGGGCAAGAATAATGGTCTCAACAGATGTGCCACTGTACATCTTCAAGAATGATGAAGTATGAATATAAATCTCACTATCTGAGCATTGTGCTTTCCTCACTGAATCAGCCTTTTTTTTAAGGATTTTGTGATGCAGGTTATAATTGAGTTGAATAGGCTTAATTTAAATGCTCGATAGTTTCTATAACAGTACAAGGGAACACTACTTTAAAAAATGCATGATGTTAATGAAACTCTGTAATTCTTTGTCAAGCATTATTGTTAAATTTAAGCCTTTAATAATTATCAACGATCAATTTGCTGGCACAATGTTGTTTCCTGTGATTCCAGACAGATGACGATACCGTAAATGTACATTGTCTTCCCGAAATGTCCCAATCGTGGCTAAGAGAAAGGTGCAAGGTCTAATCCCGAGATAAATCCATGTCCTGTATTTGAAATCTTTTTTTGTGTTATCTAATAAATCATCTTTATTGTTCAAAAACATTTCAAACAATCATCATACAAATGTTGACCAATGATGTGTCAGCTGGCTACATTAAACAACAAATTAATTATCAATTCGAGCAATTCGCAAGTCCTAAACTTTCAATCTAACTATAATTCAAGAACACGACAAACATCGCATCTTCAAGAGCATGACAAACAACTGCCTCAAGAGTTTTAATGGACGAAAATGCGCGCTCTAGCGTTCATCTAAATATGATCATTTTAAAACGAAGCTACCTAAATTAAGCTACCGACTTAAGTGTAACAGGATTTTCGATTGTCATCGACACCGGTGATAATCTCGATGTAATTAAATTGTTTCCTATCAAACATTCATACAACGTGTTTATGCATATGCAAATTACAACCAAATGTTTTCACTCCTCGTTCACACCCTACACTCATTTGTGCGCGACCCTCCCAGCTAGTTTGCGGGAGTTTTCCATTCGCGCGATACACCACCATCATTGGACGATCGTTTTGTTTTCTGGTACTTTTCGTTCGTTGAAGCGTACTGGACAGGAGAGCAGTAGTAGACCCTCCACACTGAATGACACTAGGATGACACCCACAGTACTTGCTTCAGTTTGGTTGTTGGTTTGGTGTGTTTGCAATTGCGAGTTTTTCGACCACGCGCGCGCACGGGGGTACTATGAAATTACAAAGAATTGTGTTTGTCTGTGTTTTTTTTTTTCAACCAACGTTTAACAACATTCTCTTTCGCTCTTTTACTGTGTTATTTTCAGGCGTTCCCTCACAACCAAGCAACTTTCGAGCTACCGATGTCGGTGAAACAGCTGTCACCCTGCAATGGTCCCGGCCAACTCACTCGGGCGAGAACATCGTACACTACGAGCTGTACTGGAATGACACTTATGCAAACGAGCAGCATCATCAGTATGTATATGTTTCCGCAACCCCCCATCGCACACTTCCCCTCTTACCCCATATCTTTCTGCTTCGCTGCAGAGGCCCGCTTCCCGTCAAGTTGCAAGTGCGAAATCCTATCCCTGTGACTACTGTTTCGCGATTTACTGTGCTGGGATGTCCATGCTTTAGTTCATGGGATGGGATGTCCCAGCGCAAACTCTATTTCCTTCATTATCTCACCGCATCATGAAGTTTTGGTGGTCGGAGTCATGCTGCCCGCTTTGTATGCGCCGCTGCTGGTCGCCAAACGGAACGAATGGCATTCATAACAATAGCGCACTTGATAACTGTTTAGTGGAGGCACTTGTTTTGTTTGTTGTTATTGTTTGTGCCAGTCACTTCACACACACACACACACACACACACACACACACACACACACACACACACACACACACACACACACACACACACACACACACACACACACACACACACACACACACACACACACACACACACACACACACACACACACACACACACACACTCACACACAGTGTGTCAATCCTCAGCAGCATTCCCCGCTCATGCGGTGCCAACCAGCAAGCAATAGTGGTCAAAAAACAGTAACAATAACATTGCCCGCTCCCAAGCGCTCCATGCCAGCAAATCCAATCCAATGTAGTACCTTATATTTCCTGAATCGAAATATGGGGGCCATACCGACGTTCCCATCGGCAGTCTCAACTCGACGCTAGACTTTTATGTGAACGGCCTCATATGTAGCGCACCCCACAGCCAGCTAGAATAGTCCGTCATCTGTCAGCTCTCCGTGGGATGCCAAACTAATGTCAACACGACATGTCCCTTCTTCTTTCCACGCTCTTCTCTTCGCCTCCTTCATGCGATTGCGGGGTGGAAAGCCGTGCCCACTTAAACCATTCGTTCGCACACTTTCCCAGCTTTGGTGGGACATTTCACAATCAGCTTTCGATGCTTTCGCTCGGTTTCAGCGTGCGTTCAGTGTTGCCGGAGGGACATTAGTCGTGGGATAATTTGAAATTTAAATTATTGAATAATATTGACACCGCGCACTCGAACCCGGGGTACTTTGAAGCAGTGAAAATTAGTGAACCTTTCGGCCACTTTCATAAAACCCAACCTTCTCACCTTCCCGCTTATGGCGGACGCAGCGCAGCGTTTGTCTGCATGGTATTGATTTTTGTTTTTTAAAGCTGGTATTGTTTTTCGAACCGACAGCAGAGAAAATTTATAGCTTTTTTGTTGATTGTTTTCCATGCCGTTTATATTGGCCGTTCATGTTTTGTTTCAGTGTTAAGCCCATGTGGTTCTTGCTTTTCACGATGGTTAACGCTCTTTAAATTACAATTTTAAATCAATGTTGAATATTCAAATAACAAAACGGTCGATAATGTAACAAAGTTTAACCTATTTTACCGAATTTGTTGTTTGTTACAAATTACCATACAACAGCCCGAAAAAAATAGCTTAAATATTTTTGACTATTGAACAACCGTGCGTTTCACATCGAAACAAGTTAAACCCCTTTGAGGTGTACGCGGAATAACTACCCCATTATGAACCGTTGGTCGGAGAAAATATTGTCACGCCTGCCAGGATATATTATTTATTAATTGTAATGAACACGTTCCGTTTCCGGCGCGCCGAAACAATTACCGAGCCCATCCATTATCGCCAAATTATGATGTTTATGATAATGTAACTAGCCATGTTGTTCAAAACCATACAACCGTACACAATCGTTTTGCACAAATGGCACAACCGAAACATTCAGCGCAGAAAAAGTTTCCGTTGAAAATGTCATAACATGCGAAATTTACTACCGTGTTTGTGGTTTTCATCAAAATTCCATCGCGTCACCCACCAATTTAGCTTTCTCAAGCGTCGCAACCGCCTGATTGGTTGGTAGCGCGAGGAGGCTGCGTGTAAAGGCAATGTTGTGGCACGAAACAGTTACCACCAAATTTGAAGAGTTCATAAAACCAATCGCCGCCGAAAAGATTCTCCTTCTCAACCAACGATCTTAAGCTATGCCGTGCAAGAATACCTGGTTCGTGTAACCGGCGAAAACCTTTGATAAATTCTCCCACATCCCAACCTGTGGTCTGCCCCCTCGTCGTTGGCATGCTCTGTCCTGCGTCAGCCGCTCGTCGTCCGCAAATAAATTCACGGAATCGAGCGACCTAAAAGCATGAGCTGCATGATAGAGTTAGCCAGCCGCCTGGTCATTTTCCCCTTTTGTATTTCTACTTTTTTATGGATTACTGGTGCTATGGACTGAGCGCCGACGACATTCTCGAGTGCGTAACCCATCCACCCACACCGGGACTACCTACCAGCCGACCAGCTCCGGTCGTGAAAAAGGGCAGTGTTTTATGAAAATGATTTTCATCCTACTCACGGGCTCGCCATTCATTTTCCATCAGCACCAGACCACGCGGAACTGGGGCCTTCCATCCCTGCAAAACCGTTGTGCCCGGTTTGTTCGTTCCCGGGTTTCGCTATCCGCCAAATAATACCTTCAATACACAGACCTGGCAGGTGAAACAAAATTTATTAATATTAATCACAAATTAAAATTCTTCTCCCTTCACGACCATCCGTGTACGCCATTAACCACCGGGCACTGCTGCGCACAGACGAATTCCGAACACCGAGACCTACACGCTGAGCAGCTTGTACCCGGACACACTGTACTACTTCTGGCTGTCGGCCCGGTCCCAGCGTGGCGAAGGTGCCACCACTCCGCCGATCCCAGTGCGAACCAAACAGTACGGTAAGTAAACCCTTTTTTCTTACCCTGTTCCTTCCCCTGCCTTTATCTTTCTCTGTCACACCCTTGATCGATGTGCCTCTCTCGATCGAACGCTCTAGATCTAGTACGTACGCCGACGGGGTGGATCTAATTTGATCTCAGCGGCTAATTGGGGTTGCAAATGAAAGTAGACTTTACTGCGTTTAACTTCCAGCCTTCTTTTCGCTATGCACCCCACCCTCAGCTCGATCCGATCCGAAGAAACCACCCTCCACTCCACTCCAATCCCCAGAAAAATATTGTTTTTTCATGTTGTGATAAACGGCAGTCGTGGTTGGATCGACGTGGAAAGCGCGTGTGCAAGATTAAAGCGAATGTCAGAAGGTGATTCGGGAGAAGGGTGTTGGTTGCGGGCTCTAGGATGAGCTTTCTTGATCTACTGTTTTAATGTGGCTGGCAATAGAACTTGAAGGGAAGAATCGATATTCTTTGCCAGCGGGGTGGTAGATTTTCACGCATTCGCTCATTCCGCTCGCTCACAATTACCAGGAAGGGTCCAGCACAAATCCATTGTGAAGCGAGGCGACGGGATCAAGGATCCGTTAAAAGGATACCTAAAGGGAGCATGAACAATGTGGCTGCCGAAAGCGGGTAAAACCAGCAGCTTCCCGCACTGGGTGTGCTGTCTTTGCCACTGCCTTTGCAAGACTTGCTTCCGCCTACGGGCTTAACCATGAGGCCACCAGTATCCAATGAAGGAGAAAAAAATGCTAGTTGCCTGCCGGATTGTGTGTTTTATTTTTTTGTAGCACAATATTACCACCCGGTCGAAAACAGCCCACGATTGTCTGTTGATGCAATGTACAAACGTTTCTTTCGGATGCTTGATTTTATTTTATTTTAATATCCTGCCCAAATAAGGCAGAAATCGGTTTTTGTGAACTCTCGCCGCTAAAGAGACTTTGCGTGCGCTGTGCGTGTTTGGATGTGTTTTTATTTTCCTTCTACTCTCTTTCTGTTTTGCTCAATTTTTCGCACAAAGATGCCGGCGAATAATTCGTACCGGGCTTTTCTTGCTTTTGATTTTTGGGACGTCTGTGCACACGAAGCTGGTGCTGCTGGTGTCCTTAGAAACTTTGTATTGATTTTGTTGTGTTATAGTTTTTTGTTGTTCCTGCTGCTGCTGCTGTTGTTGTACACAAACCTTCCGAAACAAAGACGAGCTGACATAACCTTAACCCCCTGCTTCTTTTCTGCCTTATTTATTCGCGTAATTCTCTGCTCAGCTATCGCACTTTTTGGAAATTTAATTAAAAAGGGAAAGATATTTTCATAAACTACCGAACCCTTTTTGGTGTGCCCACTTTCTCAGTTCAGCAGGGACAGCAACAGCGAAAGAAGCTTGGAAGATGATGTTCGTCATAAATAAGCTTTCGATTCAGTGCCAGGCTATGTCCACAAATTTTGCATTACCATCCTCCCCGTCACTGTAATCATATCCGTTGGATATACTTTTTTTCTTCTTCTGGCTGATCGTTTGTGAAGAAACAAAAACCAGGGGCACTTTGGTTTGCATTTTCCTTTTTTGGTTACACAGTAGTCGATAAAGAAAGCAAAAGAAAGAAAGAGAGGGAGAGGGAGAAGCAAGAGTGGGAGAAAATAAAAAAACATCCAAACACTCACAGCACTGAGGTCCATAACAATGCCGAAAGGAATTAAGTACTGCCTGCAGCAGCGATACCCACCCTGAAAGCAAAGATCATTCAGGTAACGATCGCCCTACAGGTAGGTGCGTCCCCTGTATCGAAGCGGAAGTATGGGCGGAAGCAAAGCAAACCCTGTTCGTTGTATAGCTAACGCGGTACGACAGTTGGCGAAGACCAGTCGTTAGTTATGTGTTGGCATTAAGTGAAAACGGTCAACCGGAAGCAAAAGGGTCGAAAGGCAATCGTTAATTAACCGTCGTGCAACTGCAAAAAAAGGATTAACAGTTATTTTATTCTTTCGTTCCTTTTCATTCCAACGAAATGCTCGCTCTGTTTCACTTTTCTTGCTCAGTCGCGTTGCCTTTGCGGTCGTGACCATTTTCTCGCATTTCTTCCATGCAGTTTATGTTTTATCTTCACCGTTTCTGTTTTTTTCGTTGAATTGCGTTTACCATCCTTTTACTTTCCCATTTCATTCATTTCATCTTCTTGAATTCTGGGTTTCATTATCACATATTTATCACCCACACAATAACTCTTCGTTGAGCGCTCTGCGTAACTGCACATCGATAGTGTTCGTGTTGTTTTAAAAGTAAATATTTATATCTATATATATACATATATTTATATACATATACATTGACAGTAGTATTTCTGAGCTTCAGTTTTCCCGTTTTTTTTTTGCATATCACTTTGCCCCAAGCTACGAGTAGTAGTTAAGGTTTGTTAACCTTTTTTTGTTTTTGTTTTGTTTGTGCGCTATTCTCTTATGCGCTCTTTGCACATTTCGCTTTGCCATTAAAGAACGAGTTTAAATAATGTCCACCCATGCTTTGATACCTTCGTGTTCAATGCGAGGTTTTTTTTTCTCATAATCTTAATTTGATTCAGCATCCCATCCCTGCGGCGGTGGATTTAATTAAATACAGGCAATCAAATTTTATGAATCATTTCACCATATTTTTTTACCGACTCTGTTTGTTATTTTTCCATCGAAATTGATTCATGTTTTATTTAAAACGATGATGCCCTCGCCCCTTCCTCGCACGAGCCGGTGCTGTCATTTTTGCCATCTACTCATCACTGATGTTTATTTAATTTTATTTGTCATTTCTTAAAGTGCAAGCGTTGAACAGGTTTCCTGCTACTGCTACTTTTGTAGTGGCCGTCTTTAGATAAAATTCAAAAACATATTGAAAGTTACACTTGTACTTTGCTTACTACTTAAATAAGGTATTGATGCGTTTCTTGTTTTCATTTTATATTTTAACTATATACAACGACAAAATATCACCAAAATTTTATTATTTTCTTTTATTTGCGTTTATACAATTATCCAATCTAATTAAATATTGAATAATTCCTTTTTTTGCATATCTCCAGTATGGTTTCTTTTTTTAAACTATTATCGCACATCAAAGTCCACACATGAGTGGAGTTGAAAAGAACAAATTCAAAAGTGTGTTTGATATGTTATGCTAGCAGAATCGTTATTTCTAACGTAAGCGCACCAATCAATGCAAAAACTACTACAAATGCAGATTTAACTTCCTTTTTTTGTTGTATTTTTCATTCTCCTACTCCTACGGGGGAACAGAACAATACGTTATGAAGTATAACAAACGGTGTTTTCCGTATGCTTGTCTACATAGTACTGTCTGCTGCATGGTGCACTTAAAATTGTGTCGGTATGATTCTGCCCAGCATCACAACGTTTTCATTGTAGTTTTGCTGGGACATTGGTCTTGGTGAGGATCGGTGTCTATTGCTTTTTTTTTGTTTATTCATTCAACAACTGTTTGTATTTATCATTTGTTTAAACTTCTTTGTTTATCTGAATTTCCACTGCTTTCGCTTTGGCGCATCCCAAGTTCGTGTTTTACTTTTTATTCGCAATGGACAATTTCGTCCTTTTTATTTTGCAATCCAACAATGGTACAATTAATATTTTACCAATGAATGGTTGATTTTAATGAGTTTTTTCTGCATTACATTGCCTCTTTCTGTTGCAATTTCATTTTCTTACATTCCATCTGATTTTTGTACACCATCTCCTTGCAATGAAAATCGCACTCATAGCTTTCCGCTCTTTATGTAAAATTAGCTATCACTTTAAATCACCAGTCTGTTTCGATCATTTAACATCCAAAACAGTTATCTGGCCAGTACTTTAAATCATGTAGCGTAGCTAATTTGAACCTAAATCGATTCGCTTCTTCTGTCATTTTTATTTCCTTAGTTTCCCCATTAGTTGAAGTCAATGCATGGACAGTTTTGTTCATTTACAAAGTACGAATGCTTTAGAATTGGAATGAGATGTGTTTTAAAAATGTGCCTTATATCGTTAACCTTCTTACCTCGTACCAAAAGTAGCCGCATCAACTTGCTTTGCACCACGAAGAAACATTACATGCGACACCAATACATTTTGTATGAGTTTTCACTGAATGTGTTTCATCATGATTAGTTTCGTTCTGCATAATCGATTTTGTTTCAAAATCTTTCCTGTCGTTTATTCTATATAATTGTTCTGCACCAAATGAGCACTTTGTTTCTGTTCGATTTCTGTTTCAAGAGCACCATTAAATGTGTATGATACAACATTTCCTCTTTACCTTTAAAATGCACATTTTCTACTACTACTACTACTACCACTAACTGTCCAGATATGACACGCATTAGTGCATTAGCGGCTTTAAAGCACTCTGTACCTCGCAACAAAAGGGACAACCATATATGATTGAACGAAAATGAAATCCTTCCAAACGATGCACTGTTTCGATGACTGTGTTTGTTTTCATTTTTATTTATATTCCAATCGTTTGATTTGGTTCCTTTTCATAACTATTGTTAAATTGTATGATTTTTGTTATTTACGACATGAGTTGTGTTAGTTTTTGTTTTCCCGCGAAGAAATCGTGAAATGTTCAATAATATAAGTATTTTTTTTTATATATCTTGTTCGTAAATGTTAAATCTATTTCCATTATTCTGTGCTGAACGTTCACGTCATTTCTTCTAGTTTCGTTTACTGCTATTGTTTACATTTAGTATTGTTGTTGATCGATATGATTTATTCTTTTTATTTACAATATTTTTTCTTGTTTCTTGTTTTATTTTATCGGTTTCCCAATTATCGCTATGATTTTACGTTATACTGCACCACCAATAATGCCTGACCATTGACCAACTCGTAGTACCCGGTGCACCGCCCCGTAATGTAACTGTCGAAGCCACAAGTCCAACCACTATCAACGTGTCATGGCTGCCACCACCGGTCGAACGATCGAACGGCGCCATAGTTTATTATAAGGTGTTCTTCGTCGAGGTTGGACGATCAGATAGCGAGGCCACGGTAACCACCCTCAACTCTACTAGCATCGTCCTGGACGAGCTAAAGCGTTGGACCGAGTACAAGATTTGGGTTCTAGCCGGTACCTCTGTTGGTGACGGACCCCGATCGTACCCGTACACAGTTCGCACTCATGAAGACGGTATGTATTGCACCATATGCTAGTTTTTTCGTTCGTAAAACTCAGACATCTCATTTATGTTAATGCTACAACAAGACACACCATCATCCTTCCACTACTAAACGCAATTTACACACCCACCAAGACACCCCGACATAACTCGCATAACTCGCTCCCAATACTCAAGCACAGCGAAACACATACTACAAAAGCTATAATAATCACAATCAAAACACAAACTACTCGAATTACTACTCCTAAACACGCTGAAACTATCATGAAGCAAAATACTAACTAATATTTTGTATTTTGAAGGTATAATGTGGATTGTTTTTGTTTCCAAAATTTAACACTACTTGTTTTGTAATTTAAAGAAACGTTTTTTAATGCAGCGAGGATTTTTCACAACACTTTTTGCATTTTGCGTAACGATAAAAGCATTTTTTTTACTAGCTGCTCCCGTCTGGAATACAATTGTAATTTCAAACGTTTTTTTAGCATTGCCAAAAACACATAAAAACGAATCCTATTAGAAACTAATTTTTGCAGCAGCTCGGAACATGGCGCTGTTTTTGATGGTGCATAAATATATTTTTTTAGAATAAGGCATGCATCTTACCAAAGCTAACACATATGAACAAAAGGGTGAGTCGGGAACAAGCTTATGTATGACAAACAATTTTCAATTTATATCTTTTAATAATTATTTTAAAAAACGCTTTTGGACCTTATCAACAGTTCATATGTGTTTGCTTTCCATAGGTTTAACCATTAGACGGAGAATTAAAAATATAGCCAGCCCCCAGGAACTCTAATGCTCGCAATTATTACATTTTTAATTCTCCGTCTAAACGGCAGAGTATAGTTTTTGAATTCGAAATAAGCGAGAGCATACTCATGGCACAAAATCGAGCACATGAATCACAGTTATAATAGCCCCCGAGCAGACCAACGCTTGGATTTACGAGATTTTCAGTTTTGTTTTAGCACTTCCTTCTTATTAAAAGTAAAGCCAAGTAACCTTAAATTCCACCCTAGCTTAGGCATCTTTTTGTGGCAGTCGTGATGAAAATCATTACAGCTTCAACCTAAACCTCTCGGTAAGGTTTGATGTTGGGTTGTATGCAACAGAAATCCCTTTTAATTGTCCAGAAAAGGTTACCGGTCGCTTTCGGGGCGACCATCGCCACAAAATCTCTCTCTCTCTCTCTCTCATATTTGACCTGCCACTCTGTTCCGGCTGCCACATACCAACCACTCCTAGTAAAACTCCTGGCATGGTAGGTTAATTTAAGAAACCTAATTTTCGTATGGCTTAACTTTTCAATTTCCCCTCCCTTACACATTCCTTCGCCACGCGATGGGCGATGCGGTGGGGGGGGGGCATTACTGCTGCTGGAGAGAACTGATGTTCTAAAACGGCTGCTGAATTAGCAGACGAGTTTCTGTTTCAAAATTTGTTTTAAAGTTTAATGACTCCTGTGGGAGCCGTTAAAACACGCTGGAGTAATTCCACGACACTCTAACCTGCACGCTTCGTTTGACGAGAACTGACTTTTTGATTCACTGCCCAGGTAAAGTGAAATATTTCTTCTGTGTTGTTTCTTTTTTCTCATCTTCTTCCGTCTCTTGTTCCTCGGCCTCCGCGTCCTTCATGGAAACTTGTTCGGGGCACCCGCTCACGCCCATCCACATGGCAAATTGTGGCCGTTCAAAAAAGTTGCAAAACTCGCGAGGTAAATATACGCCTACTTCGGAAGCGAGAGGAAATAATCATGTGCAAATAAACGCAGCGCAACGACAAAGTCAATCTGTGTCTGTACGTTTTTGCGCTCGTGCCCTTTTGCTCCTTCCCTGCGATTCGAGTAAGTTACGGCGCGGCGCGTATCATCTGTCTCTCACAGTTTTGCTCTCCCAGCACGTTTGCTCCCTGCTCCCGCCAACCCAACAAACACAGATCCTTGGTGCGGGGCAATCTTTTGCCGAAAAAAGCTGCTGATGCCTGTTGAACGGCGTTTCGACTTCAAATAGGTCCCTGGCGAGAAAATTAATTTGTTTCTGTAACCGTTTCAATGAATACATTAAAAACCCGTCTCCGTTCAACCGTTTCATTTTCGGCGTTTGCCCGTTTTCGCACCGGCGTGTGACGTTGGGTTTCGCGTTACCGGGGCGATCCTTTTGCATGCAGCGCTTCGCTGTCGTTACATTTCCTGCAATGAATGGGTAAAGGGAGGAAAATATCTTCCAAAAATAAAGAGCAAGAAAAAAACACGAAACGCTACACCCGCACCGCTGTGCGAAAGTTCAAACAGTGAAATTAATAAAAATTAATCACATTAATAAACATTTACCTTTCGCATTCCGGAATGTGAGCGGTAGCGTCATTCCTTTTTTTTTTTTTTTTGTTTGTGGGAGCAAAGTGCCTCCTAAACTTGTCGTAAAATCCAATCCCAAGCGTACGGTTTCGGTTAAATCATTGGCCTTCAAGGTTTTGCCTTTGTTGAGTGCTATTTGTGATAGCAGTCGGTATCGATCGATCACTTTTATTTTATTTTTTGCCACTGTTACTTTTTTAAAAAGTGTCACATAGGGGACATTTTTACACCGTCAAATAATCCAGTAAAGAATTAAGAATTAACACATATAATGGGCTGTCAACAAAAGCTACACCGAAAAACGTGCAATAATAGCATTCATCAACGAACGAATAATATCATGAGTATGCTCACTTAAGTAATAAAATAATTACAATTATTCTAAACTTTATCATTCAAAAACTTTATTCAGCTGTTACTTAGGCTAAGATGATTCACAATCCAACCCACTCAAGAGGAATATGGCGTTCGATATTGAATACGTCGTTTGATATGGTTGTCGTAAAAACAGATATAAACACTTTTCAATTTCAATTTTTGTTATGTTTCTAAATTCAAAAGTACCAGCAAGCGAACAAGAACAACTTTTGCAAACTAACTAATTTACAATGTTTTCTATTCTCTGTACCTTTCGATCATTGAAACCCCCCACTCACGCTCATGTCAAACGTCAAACTTTTTGCTTTGCTCAAGCTACAAGGAAACGGTAATTTTTCTATTCCCGTAATTTCTGCTACTGGTTCATTTCCATTGTAGCACGTGTTGCAGAAGCAATGTTTTATTTATCTCTCGTTATTTTTCAACAGCCAGCACCTTTGTATTAAATTATATGTCTATATGTGTGTGTGTGTGTGTACATATGTGTTATTGTAACTGCTCGTATTGTTTTGAAACATTTTTTTAAATCTCTTTCGATAATCTCGTGCACCTTGTCCCGTTCAATTCTGCACCAGTCAAGTTGTTGATACCTCTGGCAAAGCACTCTTGTTCGCACCGTACTTTAGTATTACTTGCTCACGTAAGAAATTATGCGCTCTTATTATTATGCATTAGATCAATGTCACCACCACACGCACCATACTTTTCTTCAGCGCACTCGTTAAATTTTATTCACGTTTTTCGATGCCATGTCAACCACGGTCAATAGCGATGGAATAACAATTTATATGTATCGTTACGTATATTCTTCTTCGTCTCTGTATTCACCGCTGTCAATCGCCAATTAGATGCTGTTTGTTCGACCAAAAGCACCGCTAACAAAACAAACTACTAATTGTATTCTATTCAGCAAACCGAAACTAATGCAATTACTTTCTTACTCTCCCACCTTCCCGTTTTTCATAACTACCACACCACCAAACTGCATGCCAAGTTTTTGACGGATTGTTTTGGGTTGCGTTTTGCACTGAATTTTTGACCGCACAGCAATTTTTTTGTGTTTGACTTTCAAAATGATTGATTTTTGTCGTGCAATTTTTTGTACAGCCCGTTTGGTTATTATTATTTCTGTTTTACTCTCAGTTCGAGCTATATCTTCATTGCAATTAGCAACAAAAATGTGAATATGTCATAGATTTTTGAATTTTGTTGTTAATTTCAACTGAGTACTGAAAAAATTAAACTTTCATTTATCTGCCACCTATATAAAGTAAAATTGCACTTACTGCACTCGAAAAACTGCACTCGAAGCATCTGCTATTATTCTCTATTGCACACACACACCGATGAAAGCGCACCGATTTTTGTATGAACGCACCTTTTACTCAATTTTTGTCGTTGTATTTTCTGCACAATTCCAGTGTTTTTGTGTCACGAAATAAATAGCAAAATCTTACACATGCACAATAATCGCTCACCATCCACCCTCAACTCATACAAGCACAACTTGTTTATATGTTTCAACTTATTAATGATAAGATGATGTTACGTTTCAATTACACACACTCTTCTTTCTTCTTCAACCTTTTTTCGTTTGTTTTTCCTTCCATTATAGATGCTAAAACTATTATATAATGCAATTTTAATTGATAAGTCAAACTACATTATAAGAGATATATAACAAATCACGCCACATCACAATGAACAAAGTATCTCCACAAAGATGCTTTCCGGTTTGAAAAAGAAAAGAACTGATCATACTGATTTGGGTTCGTTACGGGAGATCTTCGATATGTGACTTTTGTAACAACAACGTGGGAAGGGCTCAAATATCATTTGTTGTTGTTTTGTTAATATTTTTTATCGACTTTAATACGCCTAAAATTAAAATTACTTTTGATCAAAATTTTGCTCAGCGAAACATCAGCTGTCAAATTCGAACACAACACTCATAATGGTTGTCTGTTTTTGAATATTTTTCACATTTTTTTCCGTGTGCTATGAATTTTCTATTATTCTCTTGTACTACATCTTCATTTACTGATAGACTTATCATCATAATGTGCTGTCTACTTGTGAATGTACACCATTTTAGTTTGGTTTCTTTCTAGTTTTTTTTTTTGTATTATTCCAGTCTAGCTGTTTGAATTTTGCTGTGCATTTGCATTTTTTCATGCACAAAGTATGAGTATTGTGTTTTTTTTTTTGTTCAATAGAAATATTTCATCATATTGTTTGTTTTCTTTTCTCACAATGCGTTTAATTCAAACTTTTGCGCTACTAATCTCAATATTGCCGTGGAATTCTTTTCCTACCCATCAAATAAAACGAATCATAAGCGATGGAATTATGATACAATTTTGGGATTTTTTTTAATCTAGCTCATCAACCGATCACAGACGAAAGCTGTGTGTCGTATGTGGTTTGTGTTTTTTTCATTATTTCAATTCGTCTACAAATGACCTTTATATAAACCATTTGGCGCTGTATAATGGTCCTTGCAAACCATTTATCCGAAATTTCTTCCTTTGGAGTTCATTTAAAATTACTAAATTGTTGAAACAAAAGTGTCCTTTCTATACTTAAGTGCCGTCAACTGAAAAAAAACATAGCTGAAAGCTATGCTTTCTTATTTCTGATTATTAATCATAGTCTAAGTGTATGCCTTTTGGGATTATATTATTTAATTTATGTGATAAAATCTCTACTGCGTAATCGTAAGCTTGTCGAAGATGTCTTATTAAGCTATTAGCTGTAAAAACCCCCACAAAGACGTAACCAAAGCGGCACTATGGAATCTAGCCCCAGCTTGCAATTGTCCACAACAAAACAGATGCCCTGGAAACTATCTTCGTTCACATCTACCGGCAGTCAAAGACACGAAAAACACGAAACCCAAAAGCCATAAAACGTAATTAATCAAAAGTGATTAATACACACTCAACGCACTCACGTCGTTCATTTTGCTGCCAATCCGGTGAAGCTCTTCGGTGAAAGATATTATCTCTACACAGCACACATACACACATCGGTCACGGTTACGGGGTGCTCCTGCACCCCTAATCTCACATCGCCAGCACCGGACACTTTATTGCCGGTATATCCCAAACAGAAAGCCACTGGCGAGTGCGTAGGCCAAAGACAGAGATATTTATCGTCCTACACACCTGGCTGTAACCGTTTATTCTAAAATCCCCAAAATCTACAACCAGCCGCACAAACCCATGGCATGGCTATCGAGGCGGCAGTGATGCTGATATTGGAGTACGATTTCGTACATGTCGGTCAGCAGCAGCACTTGGTGGCTTCGGTCGCTCAAAATTACCGGAAGAAGCACTGCTAAGGTGTCGGTACCTGATCCAGGATTCGCTGTCCGTATAAATTAAGTGGATTACGGAAGATGGAATCATACCCATTTAGTTAATGAAGTTGAGAGTTTGTGACCCTTGCCGCCGCCACGATCGATCCTGCATGCGCGGCGAGAAGGGGGGTGTGGGGATCCTATAAGGACGATAATAAATTGGGCTGCAGTAGTTGAGCACTTTATACACTTGAAAGCTATCGACCAACAATCCTGGCTAGGCCAGTCCAGCTCCCATGTGTGCGATTACTGTTATCCTTTTACGGATTGAAATGAATGTATCGTAACTTCAGCCGATGCCTCATCAAATTGGAATGGAGGTTGCCACATTGATGGTAACATTTCTTAGCCAGCTATATCAAAAGCGTTCCGGTTGCTGGAAAAGGATGTCACTTTTTTTACATTGATTGATTATTGAAGTAAAGATGGTTCGATTTGTAAATTACTAAACTTCAATCAGCATGTTTCGAGCACAAAACATCTAGATTTTGCAGGTCGGCCGATTGGGTTTCATAAATAATGATTTCATATCTTTATAGAATAACAAAACTTAACCTGAACACTGAGGTTGTATTTCTTGCAGGATTTTAATGTTGACATACAAATGGTTGATTATTTTTGAATGTTTTGTGTATGTTTTAAGCGGTTAGTAAATTGTAGTTTTCTTGATATGCTAGAACTATAGTACAATTGATAAAGGGTGTTCCGTACTAGTATTCAAATATTTGCAAATTTGGGTGTGTGTTTGTTATACTATAAAATTAATCCCCTTAACTAATTATAAATTGTTGACCCGTTTGTGAAAAGCTGCTCATCAGATCTTTAAATTAGATATTTCTCATTTTGAATAGAAACATAAAAATTGCATTAGGAAACTCGTGATTTGTAAGTTCAACGACAAACGATAATTACTACTCTCAAAATGTCAATTTTCCGAAAACAATGACATGACTTCGATCTAGCAATATATTGATTTGAAAAATAAAATAAAAGTCATAGTTACAGATTCACATTTTTCTAACAACTACAATAAACGGTTACACTTTACAGCCATTCGGCCAAAAAAAGAATTGTGACGAAACTAGTGATGTAAGATCAAATCCAGATTCGTTCAAATGATCAGGATCAGTAAATTGAGCGAATGAAACATGAATCAGTTTTTGAAAGATCCGGATCATCGCTTCCCTAAGAGAAACAAAGGCGATTGCTCGAATGCGCCTAATAAAAGCAAGTGAGCAGGCATCATTTTCGGATCACAATTCTTCTCTCTTCAGATAGCAGATCAGACATATCTTCTTTATATCAAAACGAGATAGCCTGGTCACGCCGCTCCGATCCGATTCATGCTTTGAATTCGATCACCCATGTATTTTATTAAAATCTCTTCGCATGATTAACATGATTACATGAAACATGATTACTCGTGATTCCTGTGATGTTTTGGGTCTCTTTCACGATTTATTCACCGTTTCAGATATATTTTTGAATAATCTAATCATAATTTTGGTATTGTCCCATTTGAACATCGATACAATTCAATGAAAAAAAAATGGGTAACGCTTAATAAATCGTGGGAATGAGCTAAAAAACTATAGGAGCCATAAACAATTTTGGGAAACAACCAAAATACTTTGGTAGAGCCCTGAGATGTTCTCTTTCTCTTTGACTGCAGATTTGGCATTAACTGCCAGGTTTGGCAGAGAACGAACGATTGAATGATTGATCCGATCAAATGATCCGGATCACCTTTATGAATGAACCGAAACTGAGCTGATCTTCAAAAATACCTGTTTTTAACACCACTAGACGAAACTACTCAATAAAAATTCATAAACAAAGGTGAAGTAGATCGATACACATCTTAGATACATTATTGCTTTAACATTTTGTAAATTGAACGCTTTTTACAAAAGATATAGCCGATTTCCAAAAGCTCTTCCATGTACCAATTGTTGTGCTATGTGTACCAATTGTTGTGCTAGTTCAAAAAATGTGCTAGAATTGTTTGATCTAACCAAATTGATTTTTAACATCAAGAGGATTATTCTTAAGGAACGTACAATTACAAAATTTGATAACTAGATGTTGAGAAACAATAAAATTTAATATTTTAAAGATAAGGTTAAGAATGGTAAATTTTGTACGATTTTCCATGCGAAATGACACAACTGGTTCTTGCTATCAAAATGGTTCTTGTATGCATGGGAATAACACAACAATTAGTTCATGACAGATTTTATTGTACCAATTGTTGTGCTATTTTTCAACTCAATAAAATAATCATTTAACATTATTAAACAATTAAAAACTGTGCTGTTTCAGTGTTAATGAATCATAATCGAATTTCTTACCATCATTTGGCGTAGGTGACTGTGCTATAGTATATGTATAAATTGAAATTTTTATCTTTTGGACAGTGATCATAATTATTGTGATTATTTGATAAATTGATTTCGAAAAATTGTAAAACTTGTAAGAAAATAAGGAATCGCGATAAATTTTACGAATACGAATGATATGAAACCACAAATAGCCAGATTCTATTATTAATTTTGATTTTTTTTGTCTTTTGACAACAATTGGTACACTACCCTATAGATTATCTTTGTTTGGAATCGAATGTAATGTCTCAGGTGTTATTGTAAAGTTATTATCCGTGTGTAACACATTAATCTGATTTTCGTCATTTTCTATCTAAAGGGGGTCGTTGTACTAGCGACAATAGGATACATATGTTCAAAATATACTACATATACTATATAACATTCGGGGAATTCCGATTTATATGCATTCATATTCTACAACATTTTATACGGAACACCCTTTATTATTAATTTCAAATTCGCTTAAGAAAATTAACCGTTTTGAGGTAAATATCTATATATCAAATCATCGTATTATTCAAGTCTATTTAAACTTATAGTGTTCGTCAAATTCTACTGTTAAGGTAAGTCACGATTGCTACAATATCATGTAAACCATGTAAAACGTACAAAAAACATTCAAAGCAACCAAGGAGCAAAAACAGATCTCTTTCGCTCAGATCTCCTTCATTGCTCGTATAAAAATGCAACCAAAACGTACGGCGATAAAAAATAATTGATAGAAGGCACCCACACAAAGTGTAATTAAAATCCTAGTCAATCGATGACAACATTAAAACGTTACTTCTATTCTAACGGGTATCCTTGTTTTTCTATCGCCTACCGGATAGCCTATTGTATTGGCAAGAGCTAATGGAAAACTTCCGCTGTAAAAAAAAGAATGCATGCTATACCAGCAAAACAAAAAATAACACAAGGCACCATCTGCTTCAGCCTTTGGTTTTCCAACAATTTCAAACCCTCCACGATCTTTTCGCCTTCATTATTCTCCACGAAACGAAAACAATGACAATCCCTTTTCTGCGCAATTTATAATGATCGGTTATTTACCTATCGTTAAATGTGCCCAGTTTTTGCCATCTCATCTTCACAGTCTTCTGATGGGAATCGGTACACCACAGTGTTAATAAAAGTTTTTACTGCATTATGCCATCACAAAATCAGCGTTGTGTTGGTGAATAGAAATTAGTTATTCGATCGCAATTTAACTTTGCAAGTTTGAAAAATTGCTTCACCAAATGACGAGCGAGTTCATATTTAGCTTTTTTGGTGCAATAGTTAAGTTACGTTCTTAAACTCTTATTTTTCGTTGTATGGAATCAAGCCAGCCATTTTTCATCTCTATTACATTATACGCATCTAAACGCCGCACATACACTGCCACACTTGGTTAATCGTTTGATCTATTCTGAAGACGATAAACTTTTGTGTGTGAAACATTAATCACAGTGAGTTTAAATGCTATTCTAGTTCAACACCATGCGCTCCAGTTGATTTAAGCTCCGTTTGTTTGTGCAAACAAATCTGTTCCCTGTTTGCATTATTTGCATTCTTGTGCAAATGATTATTCGAGTGCATTCAGTACTGTTCTACAATCAATTCGGGTGTGCAAATCAATTTTTATAATTTGCTATAATTTTGGTAAACTATTTGAATATTTTTGACAACTTTTCAAAGACAATTTTACCAATGTTATGCTTTTCGCTTATATTATTCTTTTACGACACTTCATTTCCTTGCGCCCAAGAGGTTACGAAACCTAACGTATTGGGCGTATCACATCTGAATACAGACTGGTTGCAAAATGTAACGATACGAATATAGTTCGTAGTAACTTCCATTCATCTGAATGTATTGAGCATTCCATGTAATGTGGCACGACCCCATTCGGTTGGGTTTGGTAGCCTCGAAAAACAGTTCCGAATAAATTACAATAAATGTTTACATACATAATAACATTGATACTGTTCCGTATCGATACGGTTAGCTCAGTTGCAATGTTGCACAAACCCATCGCAGCAGTTAAACGAACGGTCATATTATTTTTTTAGGAATTGTATTTACAATTTTTTTGCTTTCTAATGGACACCTGCACTCACTTACACACTTCCATCTCTATATGATAGAACACAGAATATGCAGCATATATTTTCTGCAGGACGTGCCCCGTTACACAAACGAGCTTAAAACAGCATTAACCAGCAGGTGTTCCTCCTTCTCTGTGCTTTCTTTACTTTTCATTTCCATTTCATTCGAACGCGGATTAACTGGGACTGCTCTGTGACCAACGAACGAACGTATGAACAAACGAACATTCGCTTACAACGTTGATACACCTGATTGAAAACTAACAAATACCCGCCGCTCACTGCTCTCTGCACCGATAACAAAACAAATACTTGGCCGATAATTACATTTTTCATCCCCGGCTCTCCACGGGTAAACCTTCCGGTAAAACGCATCGCATCGTCGCTCGTTGCATTGCCCGCTGTGTGTGTGAATGAAAACCCTCGTAACAAACGATCCTTTCGATCGATCGCGATCATGGCATCCCTGGTTGGTCACTGCACTGCAATATTTGCCGCGCATGTTTATACCGATTCACGTCTGGTCAAACAAAATAACACAAAAATGTTGTCATCGCTGCACAAATAATACTACGGATGTGTATGCAACATTCCATTTTTGTACTTTAATGTTTGCATCTTAATCGAATATCTTGCCTTTCGGGTCAATCGGGTTCTTCATCCCGCCGGCGTGTGCTCTGCTGTGTAAATGGAAATCACACTGCCATCATCGTACCGATTATGCAAAATTTGGTAAATCTACTGATAAACGCGCCCGCCATCAATATGCCCGCCCTTGGGGGTGGGAGGACACACACACGGGCACGGTGGGTTGGATGTATTTTGGAATAAAAATCACGTAACTCATTTTAAATCTGCTGCACTGTAAAACACTGCGGCCCTTGTTGTCCGTGCCACCTTCAACGGCCCACTTGCGCGTTCGCACCACCAAACGGGGTGTTGTGGTTGGCTTTTGTCATCGATTAAATTACGATCGGCTCCTTGGTTTGTTGTGCGTTACAACCTCGCATAATACGCGACCACATTCATGAACGATGCCCGAAACTCGCCCGAAATGAAATATTGAAAACAAAACCAACGAACGATTAATACAAAAAAAATGAAAAACAAAATTATGACCATGCTTAAACGCACTTGGGCACATGGGGGCTGCGCATGCATTTTTTGTATTGTTTTTACGACAAAAAAAAAACTACATCAACTGCTGCAACAACTGTAAAAAATAAATTATTCCCCAAAAACTGACCCGCGACGGACGTCCGTCCTCCGACCCTTTTGGTCCTGGGTGAACTACTCTCCCTGCTGGGCGCATTGCACCGTGTGCACCACCAACTCCACCGCGTATTCCACTGTACGGCAATGCAACGCGACGCGACGGCGGTGCAACTGCGCACCCATTACGATGCACTCTGCGGATGGTGCGGGTATATTTACGTGTACCGGCCATAAATCACGATATCAATTTAAACGGCGGGCCAAAATCGTATCAAAAGCAGTAGTTAAGAGTGAGTACCATCTGGTCGGTGACGCCTAAATTTATGTGATTTTCACTTTTGGTCTGTTCTGCGCGTTTGGTTCGTACGCGATGTTCGTTGAAAAGGAAAAATAAACAATCAAACGGAAAAGTGCACATAGCTCACCTTTCTGTTGCCCTTTTCTCAACACATAACATACACACACACGCCTTGGATATTTACGATTTTTTTTTTTTGTTTTGGTAAACTCCTGCAAAATACTGCAGGTAAACTGATTGTTTGTATTTTTTTATTATAACAATAATTATTTTAAGCATTTAAAGGTTTATCATATTAATCGCCTTTTCAGCATCGCTAATGAAACGCTTGTTTTTTTCTTCCCATATTCTTTTGTTCGGTGTAGAATTCACTGAACATTGAACAACTACTTACAATATTTAAATATTAAACGATATTTGCCTAGAAACTGCTGTACCATCAGTTCGGGGAAGCCCTTTTGCCCTTTATTGCTTCGCCTACATTCAACTGCTACAGCCTACGCTCATACAGTAGGAATCGCGAACAACAAAAGACTACCGCGCCTATCTTATATTTTCGCCACCGGCAAGGGGATACGGTGCTTCTCTGGTGGAACCGCCACACCGAAAGCATTGTTGTAACAGAATAGTACTGCAACACCACGAACCACTCTGGTAGGCACACGGTCGTTCCCTTCATCCACGCACCAAAATCAAAAGCAACCGGTACCGGTTTTTGGAGCAAAGACCGCATACAAAAGTAGTTTGCCTGCATGCATGCGCTCGCTCTGCCTCTTGCGAGCATCTCATTCACTAACTTTGCTTTGCATTCCTGCAGAAACTGGTCGCTGTAAAAAGATTTCAATAGTGAGGCCTCTCGGTCTTAGAAGTGTTAGAACCACTGCCAGTACCTTTGGCACAAGAAGAAAGTCGACCCAATGCAGTCACACACACATACACTCACACACAAATGATTATCCGCAATGAAGCGCGATTGCGGAGAAAAGCGTTAAACTTAATCCGCTTCCGTTGCCCCGCTCCGCATAATCATCGCTCTTTTCATCTTCACTGCCTGCGTAGCGCTAGCGTCGTCAAGCTCATTCCATTGGAGAAGGGGGAGGTTCGTGGTGACGTTGTGTGCAGTTTTCTCCTTTGCCATTAGGGGAATACAGAGAGAAATGCTGCTGCTTGCTTCCACCTGCTGCATTGTTCGCTGTACGGGCCCTCATCTCGGGCCCCAGATGATTGTTTTCTCTCAGAAAATCAGGTCACGCCTTATACAACACACAAAGATTGCGCCTGTCTCATCTTACAAACAACTTCCCCGGGCCCAGCCTTGTTTCGTCCACTTCGTGCACTTGCTGCCATTGCTGCCGTCGTTACTCTGTGGCAAACCGTATGAAAAGGTTTCGCCGTTCCATGAATGTATCCTTCTCCTCCTATCCCGCAGGTCGGCAACATAGTTTGCCTACATAAACGTGTAACATGTAATCTGATCGACTATTGTTCCGCAGGCAAAGTTTTCTGTGCGCTTTCAGAGAAATGAGCAGCACGGTTGGGAAAAGAACTGTTCCCAACAGCGTCATGCATACGCATCCGTTTTGCGCTCGCGCTACAATCAATGCAAAGTTCTGTAATGTAATTGCTCTTAAAGCTAATGGTTCAAACTCATTAAAGCTCCTCACCGCTGCCGTAGCCGCCACTGCGCTGGCCCATCGCGTTTGCGATTGTTTTGCGTGCCGCTCTTCAAACTGTAAATTTAATTAACCCCAGCCGCCAGCCGTGAAATGGCCATCCAATCGATTGAATGCATTATTACTGTTTATATGTGTGAGTGAGTGTGTGTATGTGTGTTCGTGTGGTGGGCCTGCTTGCAATCTACATCCCTAATCAATTACTTAAACACTTCAAATATGCAAATGGCACTACGAACAATAAATCAAGCATAAGTTTGCACTTTTTTTTAATTACTATCTGCCTGCTATCATCACCATTACCCCTTCACCGACACCGAACTGCGTGCTGTGTAATGTTACCAAGGATGCATCGCTATGTACCACTGAAGTCCTATGGGAAAATTTTCGGTACATGCGTCGTGGTCAAGCCAAGTCGGTTGGTTTTGCTAAACTATTTCAACTA
The DNA here is from genome assembly GCF_017562075.2 of Anopheles merus. Taxonomy (NCBI): domain Eukaryota; kingdom Metazoa; phylum Arthropoda; class Insecta; order Diptera; family Culicidae; genus Anopheles; species Anopheles merus. The sequence goes on along the minus strand of NC_054084.1, from coordinate 47,180,843 downwards.
TATCGAACAACATTTGCCGAAGATGCAAGGCGATAGTTTGCTCGAATGCTAGGAATTTCTCTCCCCCATCACACAGAGCTATATGAAAAACAGACTGAGCATCTAAATGGCTTCATTAAGCCAGAGTTGCCGGCGATTTGCCGAGGTTTTCCCCATTTTAACTGCTACTGAAGCTGCGATGGGAGCTGCTCTGTAGTATCATTTGCATTTGTTTTTGTGCTGCCCATACCATTCAGCATAATTTCATACTACATCGCTGGGGCGGGGCCAGTGTAATGTGTTAAACTGATAATAAAATCACATAATTACTTACAACTAACCATGCGTCATGCGTATGATGCGTTGCGAGTACGTGTACCGTGCATTCCGTGCGTGACGTGCTTGCAATACTATCTTCCGTTGCGTCTTGGCTGCTGCGTCGATCAATTCCCGCAGCAGCAGCAGCAACAACCACCACCACCACCACCAGACTTGCTACCGATTATGGATCCCAAATGGTCCGCAAAAACCAACCGGAACGTGATCTTGGGTTAGATTTTATTGCGGTTAGACATTATAATACGAACGACGGACCTGTGTGCCTACGAAGGGTACCAGAACGCTGCCTTACCACGCACCACCCCACCACTGGCTGTCTGGCGAGCTTTGCGTAAAAGAAGCATATCAGATCGAACTCCAACCACACACAGGGCACCGGGAACGAAACTGGCAAAGCGATTTGTACGGCAAGAAATACATAATTTCCGAATGACATTCGACTCTCGACCTGTACGATGCCTAGCCGTTTGCCTGACAGTAGTGCACTATCAGTTACTTCGACTTCGAGCCGATAACTGCCCGGGACTGCTCGCTGGCAATATGCAGCTGTCCACTCGTGTTTCTCTCGCACACTCCTTACACACTCCCACAGGGGAATGGGACACGAGATTGTCGAACGTCATTTGAACGCTGTTTCAATACGCCCCATATCCATGATCCTGTCCGAACCATCGTTGTGCCAAACACAGTCTCTGCGATGTGTGCTTCGGAGGCACATGGTTTCATTTAATTTGAATTGTTCACATTCCAGCTATTTTAATCTTTTAACACACAACCCTTGCGTGGCTTGGGGACTTGCAAGAACATGCACCGGGTGCACTGGTGAAACGAAATCTCCACTCCTCCCTCCGTAATGCCAACGGTACTCTATACCTATAATCCAGCTCACCGAAACACACACACAAAGTCGGCAGCCCGGATGCTTTGGGAAGTGTTGATTATTCCGTTACACACTTGGCAGCTAAATTCGATCGGCAAGATGTGTTGAGTAAAGTTTAGCCTCATCTTACATCCTTTTGCATTTTAGCACGGCCGTTGCTTCATTAGGTGCAGTAACCACCGAGCCCGTATGGCGTAGGCGGCTAGCATCGATGGTATTGATTGTATCCCTCCTGCCAATGCCATTCGCTCTTCCTCCCTCTCTGGCATATCGACTACTGCTGCGAGTGTGTTTACTCTTTTCGTTCCAATTGTCTACGGCGACTGACTCCGTACGTGTGTTAACCTTTCGATTACAGATTAAAACTTTGATCACAAGCACTGCAAAACCCGTGTTTGTTGGGTAGGTTTATTGCCACTGTCCGTTGACTACCCAGTGGGCGTTGATGCAAGTTCAACAACATCCAAAGAAAAATATCTGCTTTTAGTTGTTTGCTTCTCCTTACCCAGAGAGAAGGTAGGATTTTCCTATACGTAGCTCAGTATATGGGAATGTTGGGGGAAAAAACAGTGTTTCATTAGCGATAGCACACTCTCACACACACACACACACACACACACACACACACACACACACACACCACACACACACACACACACACACACACACACACACACACACACACACACACACACACACACACAGAAAAAGTTTCATGTCTGGGATTCTGCAACCCAATCACTGTAACAATTGATCAGGTGGACATTTTGTTGATATTGTTTGTTTTACTCTCGTTATCATTACACCCACAAATTGGTGTCTTATAAAATGTCACCAAAACAATTGTCCACTTGCTTGCTTTCACTTCACTTTGTTTTGCCTTCCATTGAACACGCCCTCCTGTAACGGTTAAGCGGACTGTTCACCACAACAGTATCAGATTTCATTGAATAACAACAATTTTTCCGTTCCTGCTAACAAGCAGTTGCTCTCCCAAACGAAACGAATTTACCTTCGTTTGATGTTGGATTATATTTTCATTTTTTGTTTTCACAATTTTTGTATTACTCTCCGCTCTCTCACACAAGTAATTGACACTTACGCTGCAAACAACATCAATCACACCCGTTTGGTTGACATTGTCACAACCGTTTAAGAAGCATTGATAAAACGATCACACTTTTTTCCTTTTCATCGACGCGTTTCATGTTTTTGTTTTTCTTTTTTTCTTGATTCGAGACGGCCAGAGAATCGTTTTGTATTACATCGTGTGAACATAGATAGTTGTAGTCGATTTTACCCACTTTTGCATTTTGTGCTTCCCTTTTTCCCCCCGTAGTATAGAATATTTTGTGTTGTGTTGGTGTCTATTAGAGATGAAAGCAAAATGTTTTAAACGATTATTTTTTTGCGTGATTTTCGCATTTTTTTAAAATAACCCTCTCTTCCTCTTGAATCAAAACGCGAACCGCAATGGAGATTTTTTGTAGCATTTTGGAATTGTAGTTTTTTTTGTGAAAATTCCAGTTTTTCCCCCATTTTTATCTCAAACAAGCAGCCGTGGGATTTTTGTCTTTCTCTCGTTCTCTTTTTTGTGCTCTCTTTGCAGGGATAATGTAATAAGATCAATTTTAAAGATTTTTTTTCCTGTCAATTTTTGCTTCCACAAAGGATTACTACCCCACAAGGCGTGATTATTCCAGTGACTAAAAACGTATGGGGGAATGGGAATGTATTTTTGTTAAAAGACGTTATCTTAGTTCCATGCAAAGAAAAATGTGCTAGTGTAACTAAACTTTTATTCTGATTTTCTGGAACACGATTTTACAATGTTACAACTGCTACTGAAACTACCTTGCGAAAAAATGTTCCCTATAACGTTGATGTCCAATGTAAGAAACACGTTCTACGATTTCTCCCCCGAGACGGGCAATATTCCAGATTCTCTCACTGCTGTGTAAAGAAAATTGTCTACCAACGCTCTGTGGCAGCTCTGTGGCAGTGCCGTCCTTTGAGTAGAGAAATAGGAGACAACACAAAAAAAAGAAACCGAATCTTCTTCGAACGAACGTAAAACAGAATCAAACTTTAAATTCTGCCCAGGAGACAGAAATCACCCAAAATTTTGCTACGGCAGCGTAAACTTTGTGCCCCCCCCCCCCCCCCCCCCCCCCCCGTTTACGATCGTGCACTGGGCGCCCTTTTTCCCTCTACCAAGTCGCCGTTCTCATGACGAATTTTATCAAGTCCGTCCGCGCTTAGCCTATAGTGGCTGGTGGTGCAACCTTTGAACTATCCGATCGTTTCACATATTATCGTGCACGTTAACAACATATTCACCACCAAGCAACAGCAAACGAGTGATACACACAGGGCTGGCCTGTGTCTGCCAACCGAGAGTCTTTCACTTCCTCGCTGGGGGGGAAAAGAAGGAAGTCGTGTGTGCAAAAAGAGAGTTTGCACATTTTTTCTTTCTTCTTCCTATGCCCTCTTTTTACTTGCCCACACTACATCAGTATGATCCTATGGTAGCTGCAGCTACCGGAAGATGTTGCAGTAGCAAAACCATTCTACTAGATTGCTATCTTTCGTCTCTTCTCCCATCACACGACGGCGGTGACGATTGGACCAGCGCACTGGCGCGTCGTGGCGTGAGACGGCGGAAACCTGTTTGGCTGTAGCTGGTATGGCCGCCACGACCCAAGACCTGGTCGGTGCAGGTTGGTGCGCGGTGGGATGGGTGAAGCTAAAGTGCCAACGCGAAAATCTCATGCCGTCGTCGTCGTCGTCGTCGTCGGCAGAAACGGCAGACACAGCAGCAACAGCAGGTCCTTTACAACTTTTGCTTAATGATATGGTCGTGTTAAAGGTGAAAATGGAACATGTGTTTTAAGCTCGTAATGATCTGTTAAACACGCCGAGCGAGATAATCACAATCGATCAATGTGTCGCGCGATGTGTTCTTGTGTTACTTCTGAAAAACTACTCGAAAAGTGGATCTTTAAAAGAGAGTACGTTCAGAATACACAGCCAAAAAAGTCCACATTCCACACCAAGTGATAAATCTGCATTTGTCAACCTCTTCGGGCGCACAACAGCGCTTCTTTGGACTCATCCTGAGTGCTCGCGATACGTTCGATTGATTTTCACCGTTGTTTGTCTGCGCTCATGTGGAAAACAATTTCATCTCCCTTTGCTGTTATTGCCGATGGATCAGCAGCAGCAGCGGTACAAGAAAATACATGAAAACAAACTCACAGAAAGGGCTCACAGTCCTTTTGCTGCATTTGGAAATCGAAACACGCTGCTAAGCCATCGTGAGAAACGAAGCGCATTAAATGCAACGTGAGTCACATTTAGTCACGACAGCACGAATGCATTTGGGATTTTTTTTCCTTTTTCTTTTGCTTTTGCTACTACTATTACAAACCAGGTTTTGGCTAGCAAACCATTCGTTTTAATATGCTTCTCCTTTCCGTGTGCTCTATTCACGGATAAAGCGCTCTGCTGCAAGTCGAACCTCCTCCGCGCTCTAGTCGAATGGTTTTCGTCCGTTTTGCAATAACCGAAAACCGCAGTAATTCCATATTTGCCGTGGGAATTCTGTGCTATAGCTATTCGCTAAATGGTTTTCTTTTTTTTATGTGAGTATAGTCTCAGAGCTCAGGGCTTGAAGCGCAATGGGAGTAACTACAAAAAATCTGCAACGTCAACGACAGAAGAAACCCATTCTTTCCTCTTCCTTCTTCCTTCTACTTCTTTAACCGCTCTCCCACACGCGTGGTGGAAACTTCGTTTGGAATGTGTGGTGGAACAGAGCTTAGTTTCAAGTTAAATGTGCCGTTCGATCGATGTTTGCTCGAACGAGCAGAAAGAATAGCACTATATTCGCCCCCACTCTCTTACATAACCTTTGCGAATGGGATCTTATCGGAATCTTCTTTCGATTTCGTAGTTTTGTGCCGGTCCTAGCTTAAGCCGCGCCGGATGTGATAGTGCTAGCTACTACTACCCGGCCCAATGCAGTGTTGTAGGTCCCATTTGCTGTTACAAAACATCGCATCTAGCAGGAGGAGAAGGAGCAGCAATGACTTCAAGCTCATGAGCTACCATTATCGCCTTATCGCGGGATGGACAGCCCTTGCTAACGATTTTTTCTCCCTATTTCTGCTAACTGCTTAGCTTTTCACGTCTTGACATCTTTAGACTGACCAAAATGAGAAAGAGAGAGATAGAGAGAGAGAGACGATCGATCGAACGATCGAGATTTTAATGGCCACAGGTTTTATTGAAGGTGTGGCGAATGGTGAATGAATCGTATCCCGGTCCTTTCGATAGTCCAATAATACCTAATTTGTATCCGACGTGCGCGATAAAGGTGACTATTTATATTCAATGACGGTAGCAGCAATATCAGTGTCAGTTTTTGCCCCCACCAAGTAGGTGTTTGAGTTAGTGTAGTCCTTTTATTTGTCACGATCAGCCCATCGGTTGCTGTGGAAAGCGATTGGATTCAGAATGATAACCGAGAGTTGGGTGGCATTAACTTTTAGAGGCTACAATGAAAATAAAGTCAGATGAAAAGTATGTTAACTGGACACTTGCCATTGTGCTGCTGCAGGCATCCAGGCTCATTAAGGAACAAGGCGTGCAATGTTAACGTGCATCCCATATTAATCATGATAGTAAGCACAGGGAAACAACACAAGGGAAGCTTCAACCATTCCCCATACTCTAAGCTCTATCCCCGAACACATTAAAGATCGTGAACGCGTGCCGGGAAAAAAGTTAGTACAGTTAAATCCACATTTAAACTCGCATCAAAACTCGCTTGCTCAACTTTGCCTTACACACTTTTGCACATTTTTGTGCCCACCAGTTGCAGTTGCGCGTCCCACGCTGTGCCCCTTCCCCTCCATCCCCTCCGCCTGAATGCTGTGTCATCTTCCATTCACTAACGACAGGATACAACACTGCTTTTTCTTTGACATTGTCAGGCACAAACTGTCCTTTTGCCTTTTATCGAAACATACACACACACAGAGTTTGTACATTCTTTCCTTCCAAAGCTCTCCCCGGTTACGGAGGGAGGAAAACTGTCATACAGCCCAGCAGCAAACCCCGACCCGACCGAACGATTGTGAAGCGTATGTCCTACCCGGTCGGTCTTTTGATGGGAAGATGGGTTGGTGGTGCGCAATCCCCCTCACTTCCCCAAAGCAACATCATTATTCAGTTCATTCTAAACTCGTTACGACGCTTCGAGTCGAGTCAATTTTCTCTTTTCCCTCCTTTACGCCAAGTGCCGTACCCTGTGTCCGCATGGCTTGACTCGGGGGAGAGAGCGAGCATTAGAGTAGGGTGTGCTTTCCGGGGCAGAAATCTAGCAACAGTAGTACCAGTTTAGGATGGGCACACTGACCACCGCAATTTCCTGTCCTCATTGTGTTGCCAGCTCGATCAACAAGCTTCTGGTGCTGCTGCTGTTGCTGCTACTGGCACAAAGCTCACCATTCCCAGAGCGTCTTTGCACGATCGCGCAACACAGAGTACATTCTTTTCGCTTTTGCACAGTAACTAGTTGAAAACTAACCTCTCCACCAATGGTCGATTGCCAACAGTTTGTCGTTGCTATTTCCATTCAAACTTTCATCATTCGCTCACTTACCCCAAGGTGAAAGCACGTGAATGCCATCCTCATCACGCCCCTTTTCACTATCCACCTTTACCTTTCTTCCTTGCAGAGTAGACTTCCGTCCAGTCTAAGTTGCCTCTGCGGGGATTGAATTAAGATTTACCACCCGGACCACCACCACCCCCTTTTTTTTGTTTGCCAAAGAGATACAAACTTTTTGCGCACTTCTTTTCGATGGAGGTACGTCGTTTGGCTGGGAGGGACAAAAAAGTTCCATCGAACCCAGAAAACTGCCCAGAACCAAAACCATAATGAATGCGCTGTGTAAAAACATGCTGCCATAGTGCAAGAGCACTACTACAGCCGCGTGTTTTGTGGTGGTGGTGTAAACACCTCGGAAGATGGTTCCACCAATGTATTGTGTTGCATGCAAAAACTATTATCTACGCTCTATGCTGCCCCCAAATGTGCAGCATTATTGGCAAGTTATGTTTGGTGCTGGTATCCCATAATATACCTCACAGCCGTGTGTGTATGGAATTTTAAATGTTTTTCGCCCCGGGTTCCACAAGAACTTAGGCGAAAGCTGTTTAAACTCCCTTTGCTGATACTGCCCGTTCTCTCCCCTATCTCTCTCTCTCTCTCTCTCTCTCTCTCTCTCTGTGTATCGAACGATGAAATTGCTCGAATATTTCTTCGTCGTTGAATCTTTTCGACTAATGAAAAGCAGAATTATTTAGAAGCAATGTTTTACCATCCCAAGAAAAAGGGTCTTTTCTTAGTAATAACCAACTCTCGCACGTTCGTTCACCCACCCGCTTTTGCGGTTGAGATTACACACCCTACAAACCACCACCCCGCTTTCGAATGGTTACCTTTCGCAACAAGGGACTTTAATTGAAGGGATCGTATCATCGGAAGCAATAGAAGCAATGGCTATAGTCGAAGAATAAAGGGACAAGATGTGCGTAACTTTAGTTGTATTTTAACGAAATCAAAACCGTAGTTCGTTGTCTATAGGCATCGCGCACTGGAGGAGGAGCGTAATGGCTTTCGTTCGTCTGATCGCTTTATTATTTCTGGCGCCTGGCGCCTAACAACAACCGTGCTCGACAGCAAATTACAACAACCTTTACAACCTTCTTCAAACGTTGTGTTCTATTACTATTGGGAGTCCCGTTTGCAAAGGGGGCAGACGGTTCAATCTTTGTTCGTTTTTAATTCAAAACAACTAATTTAATTTACCCGGTTTAACCCATCATCCCCTCTAACATACTTTCGTTCTGCCCTATGTACTCTGCTCAATAATGTATCGTAGATGTTTCTTTTTTTATGGAATTTAATTCTTCCGTTGTACTTGCTTAAGAAAGAGAAAAAAGTTTCCATATTCGTTGTGTTGCTAACATATTTCGTTCTGCCCTTCCCTCTCCCTTCCTCGTCACGTTTCGTGATGATGATGATTATGATGATAATGGATAATGGATGCACGGTCTCGATCGACTACAAATCTGCAGTGCCTGGCGATCCGCAAGACGTTAAGGCAAGCCCCGTCAATTCGACCACCATCTACGTGACGTGGAAACCGCCGAAAGAGAAAAACCGTAACGGCATCATCCGGGGCTATCACATACACGTGCAGGAAATGAAGGAAGAGGTAAGCGAGTGTTAAATTTTGCAATTGGGGATTTGTTTGACTCTATCCAGATTTACGCATAAAACAATACACAATATTTCATTTTCTCGCGCATCTTTAGGGTAAGGGACTGTTGAACGAACCGATGAAGTTCGATGTCGTAGATGGATTGGAGTACAATGTGACGGGGCTGCAGCCGGATACGAAATATTCGGTTCAGGTGGCCGCTCTAACGCGCAAAGGGGACGGTGATCGCAGTGCTCCCATATCGGTAAAAACACCCGGCGGCGTGCCGATCAGACCGACGGTCACGCTCAAGATTCTGGAGCGCGATCCGACCGTATCGATCGAGCTCGAATGGGAACGGCCCCGACAGACGTACGGTGAGCTGCGAGGATATCGCGTACGGTGGGGCGTCCGCGAGCAGGCCCTGAACGAGGAGATACTGCAGGGAACGCAACTGAACGTGAAACGCATCAACGATCTGGAGCGAGGGGTGGAGTACGAGTTCCGAGTGGCTGGCATGAACCATATCGGCATCGGGCAGGAAGCGGTCAAACATCTGCAAACACCCGAAGGCTCTCCGACCGGTCCGCCGACCGGTATAGCCGTCCGATTCCAAACGCCCGACGTGGTGTGCATTACCTGGGAACCACCGACGCGCGAGCATCGGAACGGCCAAATTACCCGGTACGATGTGCAGTTCCACAAGAAGATTGACCACGGGCTCGGCACGGAGCGGAACACTACGGTACGCAAGGCCGTGTTTACGAATCTGGACGAAAGCACCGAGTACATCGTGCGGGTACGGGCGTACACTAAGCAGGGCGCTGGGCCGTTCAGCGAGAAGGTCGTCATTGCGACGGAGCGTGATATGGGGCGGGCTCCGTTTTCGGTGCAAGCCGTCGCGACGTCCGAGCAGACGGTGGAAGTTTGGTGGGAACCGGTACCGTCCAGGGGCAAATTGGTAGGGTACAAAATTTTCTACACCATGACCGCGGTCGAAGATTTGGACGAGTGGCAGACGAAGGTGGTCGGCGTGACCGAGTCGGCCGATCTGATCAATCTGGAAAAGTTTGCCCAGTACGCGGTCGCTATTGCCGCGATGTACAAAACGGGACTCGGCAAGCTGAGCGAGAAAGCGACGGTCAAGGTGAAGCCGGAGGATGTCCCGCTGAATCTGCGTGCGCACGATGTTAGCACACACTCGATGACGCTCAGCTGGGCGCCTCCGATACGGATGAACCCCATCAACTACAAGATATCGTTCGATGCGGTGAAAGAGTTTGTCGATTCGCAGGGCATCTCGCAGAAACAGATCCTGCCGAGGAAGGAAATCATACTGAAGAGTCACGTCAAGTCGCACACCATCAGCGAGCTGTCGCCGTTCACGACCTACTTCGTGAACGTGAGTGCGGTCCCAACCGACTACTCGTACAAGCCGCCGGCAAAGATTACGGTCACGACACAGATGGCAGCCCCGCAGCCGATGGTGCAGCCCGACTTTTACGGCGTCGTGAATGGGGAGGAAATTCAGGTCATACTGCCGCAAGCATCGGAAGAATATGGTCCCATTTCACACTACTACCTGATTGTCGTGCCCGAGGACAAGGCGAACCTGCACAAAATACCGGACCAATTTCTTACCGAAGAGCTGCTGCCATCGCGGCCGAAGCTGGACCGTCTGAACGCACCGTACATTGCGGCCATGTTCCTGCAGCGCAACATTCCGTACACGTTCCATCTCGGCTCGGGTGAAACGAATCACAATTTTACCAACAAAAAGCTCGAACGAGGAAAGCGGTACCGCATTTTTGTGCGTGCCGTCGTCGATACGCCCCAGAAGCATCTATACACGTCGAGCCCGTTCTCCGAGTTTCTAGCGCTGGACATGAAGGAGGCTCCGACCGGCGAACCACCGCATCGTCCCAATCCCAACGTTCCGCAGGATACGGAAATTATCATTCGTGGCAAAAATGAAGAGCCGGGCATGCTTTGGGTCGTTGGACCGATCATTGCCGCGCTGGTGCTGTCAGTCTGCTTCCTCGTGGTGTACTTTGTGCGCCGTCGCCGACAGCCGTGCAAGGCACCGGATCAGGCCGCCGTTACGCGACCACTGATGGCAGCCGATTTGGGTGCAGGGCCCGCCCCGACCGATCCCGTGGACATGCGGCGAATCAACTTCCAAACGCCGGGCATGATAAGCCACCCACCGATCTCGATCGCCGAGCTGGCTAACCATGTCGAGCGGCTGAAAGCGAACGATAATCTGAAATTCTCGCAAGAGTACGAAAGCATCGAGCCGGGCCAACAGTTCACCTGGGATCACTCCAACATGGAGGTGAACAAGCCAAAGAACCGCTACGCGAACGTCACCTCCTACGATCATTCACGGGTAATCTTACCCCCGATCGAGGGCGTGCCAGGGTCGGATTACATCAATGCGAACTACTGCGACGGGTATCGGAAGCACAATGCGTACGTGGCCACGCAAGGGCCGCTGCAGGAAACGTTCGGTGACTTTTGGCGCATGTGCTGGGAGCTGAAGTCGTCCACGATCGTCATGATGACGAGGCTGGAGGAGCGATCGCGCATCAAGTGCGACATGTACTGGCCGGCCCGAGGCACCGAGGTGTACGGGGCAATGACGGTGACAATCACGGAAACGCAGGAGCTGGCGACATACTCCATCCGCACGTTCCAGATCTACCGCAACGGTAGCAACGAACGGCGCGAGATCAAGCAGCTACAGTTTACGGCCTGGCCGGATCACGGCGTACCGGACCATCCGGCACCGTTCCTGCAGTTCCTGCGCCGCACCAAGTCGCTCACGCCGTCGGAATCGGGCCCGATCATCGTTCACTGTTCGGCTGGTGTGGGCCGCACCGGTTGCTACATTGTGATCGATTCCATGCTCGAGCGCATGAAGTACGAGAAAACGATCGACATCTACGGGCACGTGACGTGTTTGCGAGCGCAGCGCAACTATATGGTACAGACGGAGGATCAGTACATCTTCATCCACGATGCGCTGCTGGAGGCGGTCATCTGTGGCAGTACGGAGGTGCCCGCCCGCAGCCTGCACAATCACATCCAGAAGCTGATGCAAACGGAGCCGCACGAGAACATTACCGGGATGGAGATGGAGTTCAAGAAGCTGTCGAACGTGAAGGCCGATTCGACGCGGTTCGTCACGGCCAACTTGCCCTGCAATAAGCACAAAAACCGCCTGGTCCACATTTTGCCGTACGAATCGTCCCGTGTCTGCCTGACACCGATCCGGGGAGTTGAGGGAAGCGATTACATCAATGCTAGTTTGGTTGATGGGTATGTAGAGATTTCTGTTACACACCTTTTGTGTGTGTGTGTGTGTGTGTGTGTGTGTGTGTGTGTGTGTGTGTGTGTGTGTGTGCGTGAGTGGTTTAAAATAATTGCTTCTCTCATTTCTTCGTACACAAGCTATCGGTATCGAAACGCTTACATTGCCGCCCAAGGACCTCTACAAGAAACGGCCGAAGACTTCTGGCGAATGCTCTGGGAACACAACTCAACCATCGTGGTTATGCTAACCAAATTAAAAGAAATGGGACGGGTAAGTCGTTTTGTAAAATTCTCCTTCATTCATGTGGTGGTGCTCACGTAGCACTTCTCTGCAGCGCAGCCATGTCGTTTTCAACCATACATTGTGTGCCCAGTCAATAGTAATGAGCAAGCAATTAATGTTGGACTTTGACGTTCCTTTCCATCGTTCGCAGGAAAAATGCTTCCAATACTGGCCTCACGAGCGTTCGGTGCGCTATCAGTGCTACGTGGTGGATCCGATCGCCGAGTACAACATGCCACAGTACAAACTGAGAGAGTTCAAGGTGACGGATGCTCGCGACGGCTCGTCCCGCACGGTACGCCAGTTCCAGTTCATTGACTGGCCGGAACAGGGCGTACCGAAGTCGGGCGAAGGTTTTATCGACTTCATTGGCCAGGTGCACAAAACGAAGGAACAGTTCGGCCAGGACGGTCCGATTACGGTGCATTGCAGTGCGGGCGTCGGTCGCACTGGCGTCTTTATCACGCTCAGCATCGTGCTCGAGCGGATGCAGTATGAGGGTGTGCTGGACGTATTCCAAACGGTTCGAATACTGCGCTCCCAGCGACCGGCAATGGTACAGACCGAGGTAAGTTAGGGTGGGGAAAAGCGTCATTCAAAACTATCTTTTGCTCCACACTCGCGCTGCTTCACGAGGACAATTACACGGACTAATGATAACATGTTACTTTCATTGAACGTTTTATCTCTCCTCCCAACAGGATCAATATCAGTTTTGCTATCGTGCTGCGCTGGAGTATCTCGGTTCGTTTGATCATTACGCAACCTAAGAGACCCAAACGACCCCTCTGGCAAGCGTGGCAAATTGGAGCGATGGCATCGATGATCCACAATCCACACACACACGCGCGCGCCCGCGCTGCAAGTCGTTAACGAGCGAGGTTGGTGTTTTATTGTTGCATCGCCATATTTTATCACTTATTGACGCGTAACTAGCAATCAAGCAACAACGGTTTTACCAACAAGTAGGGCGACAGTACAAGCATCATCCCCATTTTTCCTCCAACGCCGTTCAATGATTTTATTTAAACCAAACCTCCCCCCTCCCTGGAAGCCTCTAATTGCCATTTTTCTATCGGAAATGATCCACGCCCAAACGCATGGAATGTGTTTGTTGAGCGGTCGTAAGTGTGTATGTTTATAGCCCCTTTCGACGAAACTGTGTAACTCTCTCTCTCTCTCTCTGATAAGATTTAGAAGAATTTTCAAAATTCGATTATACTCAACTATTCTAGGAAACTCAATACCCAACCACAGACAAGCTATGGATCGGATCGTAATAATCCTCTCTCTAGTAAGCAATTAAAACAAAAACAAAACAGCTACCTAGCTTAATTTCCTACCAAAACTTAATAATTAAGCAACTGTTCGACGCTACTGTCACATCAATAATGATGGCGTCGATGGAACGAGAGACGATCGAAACCATCGGACTCAAGAAATGCATCACATTCGCACAAGAAGTGAACAGAACGGATTAAAATAGAACATTTTTGAAGAAAAAAAAACCAAATTTCACACTAAAACTAAAACTAATATGAAAATTAAAGTTTACCCTAGCGAGTCGACAAATCCGTGGTCGGCCGTAGTACGTACTAAACACTCACCCTAACATCACAATCATTACTGCCATTTAGTGTGTGTTACTGCGCGGGTCAGACGGAGGTGTATTTTAAGGTGGGGCACCAACCAGGGAAGCAAAACGAAACTTCATCAATCGGTCGAATAATACGTTCGTACATTTACCGGTTGCACCATGTTCCTTTTTTCCAAGTTATTTTTTCCAAAAACCAAAAAGATCCTGCGTTCGGACCCAATGAAGGCAGCAATGTATGATCATTGATCATTACCCCCGATTTTGTTTGCTCCGTAACCACTAACAAATGCTGGTCCATAATTTAGGGTACTTTCCAAGTAGAAATTGTTTGGCAAAGTGGACAGACGCAGGAAAGCACGAGCACCGGTTTGATTCAGCATTGGTGTAGAGGCCATACCCTGTTCTTGTTGTGAACAACGCTCTGCATAACGGCTAAAACAACAGAAAGAAAAAAATGATGCTATTAGTGTAAGCTTGCTACTACTTGCTAGCGATCAAAATGAAACATCAAACGGTCAGACTGATATTATTAGCGTATCACTTGAAAGGCATGCACGTATCAGACGTTTGGGTAGAGGAGAGTGAAGGTAGCAAACAGCGGGAGAACACATTGGTAAAGAAAACGGTAGGAATGCAAACTACTACTACTCGAGTAACTATTCTATATAGCATTACATTCTAAAAACAAAACAAATACAACTAAATGGGTGAAACGGAAACGGCACTGGGTCCTTGTCCTTGGATCACCGTTACACTCGCTCGACTCGAGAGCGGACATAAGGACGAGAAGGGCAAACATAATCGAATAGCGCGGAAACATTGACTATATTCATATACCCGCATTAAAGCGCTCCCACCCCGGCAGTACAGGTACACGTGGGTGGATCGCCAGTACGGAGCGTTGTTGATACTATGTAAGATGGAACACGTTGATTCAAAGAGACTTGGCTAATGATTTGACTTTTAAACATAACACGCATACTCAATTAGGTATACACAAGTAGCTGGGGGGAAACTACCAAATTAGGTGTTTGAAGAAAACAGGTGTCACAGGAGCGATAAGTAACAAACGTAGAAAATAATAGCAACAAAGGGGCAGCAAAACAGGCGCAACAACACATCGGTTGCATGCGTGGGAAACCTGCAACACAGACTTTGGTACACGAAACACGCTACACGCGCTTGCATGTAATGATATGCTATGCTGCACGTCCTTTATACGTTATAAGGCATGTGAATGTGATGATTTTATGGAATGCACATCATCATCAGTGTGCGTGTGTGTGTGTGTGAGTGAGAGAGAGAGAGAGAATGTGTGTGTATGTGTATGTGCGTGTATGTGTGTTTATAGATGATCGGACGGTGTGTGAAATTAATACAGAATGAATGGATAAAGTGGGGCGCGGCTTACATTTGCAGTTGGACATCGCGACCACATCGCGACAGTGTAGATGGAGAAGATGCATTGCGCAATATCATTACTATAAAACAAACATCTCTCTCACACACGACTGAACAGATTCCGGCTGCTGTTGAGTAATGTCTGGCGGTCACAGATTAGACGCTCGAACCACATAGAGGAAACATAGAGTTTGACTTAAAAAAAAAGAAAGTAAACAAACTAGCCACGGTAGTTACTTACGGCATACTGCAGCAGCTTTCTAACTACCTTTTGCATAATGGATTTGCCGATCGTGTATAACGGTCAGCCTGCGTTGTACAATTGCAGCCATCGCTTACTTACAGTTACTGTCGAATAGTGGTGGTATGATTGCATTTATTTCATTTTCGTACACACATCACATTGCACGTTATATACTCGAAATGTACTTGAATTTCTTTCCTGATTTCTGCATATTTTCACATTCATTTCCATTAAGCGCACCGCAACCGTTGCGTTGATTTGAAAGTAGTATTTTGATGTGATATGTGCGTACTTTAGCAAAGTGTTGTTGCGTATAGTGGCGCACCGTTTTTGGGCGTAGAATTAGTAATCCTACATTAAACACACACATACACCATCACCCCCACCCGTGCGTGTGACGGGAGCGCAACCAAGGGCAAGCAAAAGGATGCGCAAGCATGCACGCATGGGCCATTAGAATTACTATTCGCACCTTATAAGTAATGGGCGTTCTCTTTTACATATACAAATATATTTAGCGGCTATTATACGAATGATTCGTTTGTACTCATCTACCATATCATATCACGTAATGATCACGCGACTGAATTTTGCATCTTTTGCGTCCTCATCATTTACAAGTAGTACTAAAAACAAGCATCAAGCAAGCAAAAAAAAAACTGCAAGCATTTACCAACCAAGTAATATTAATTTAGAGAACCTGTTGGTCTGTGAAACGGCAACATTTCGTTTTCCTTCCAAGCGGTGCAGATGATCCACTGACTGATCGTCTGTACTACTCGAAACATTCTTATATACCTCTCTAGTACGATACACCTTGCCGCCACCCCGTATCTTTTACGCTACTATCTCTTGCCAACAAATCGATTACAACGATGCTAGTGCAACAAAAAGCAACACTTTACAAAAGCAAACCCAAACCCAGTTGTTTTACACTCGAAAAGTAGCGTCCATGTTTGGCGTTTTGTGTAGCTCCCCCCCCCCCCCCTTTTTTTAGTATTAATAAAATTCTTCTCAAGTCACATAACTACACACTGCCCTATGTTGCGATATGTTTGTTAGTTTGTTTTTAATTACCTACTCAAGTAAATGGTTACTCATACTTTGTACGTAAGGCGTGATAAATCTGAAACGCTTTCAAGTTTGATAGATTTGCGTTTCGGTTTACCAAATCTGTAGCATCTGTTCTGCAATTTCATCGTAAAAAAACCATAACTACTTCGTACCATCATCTACAACCGGAGGAACCAATCAACACCGATTCCATGTGTGCGTGTTACCATGTATGAGCGAAAACACAATAGAATTAACTAATAGTGAACGAAATGCATAGTATTTTTTAAGCAAATCCTACAATTTCACCTCCAAACACACACACAAACATTCAGTATATATGATTTTAGTTCCAGCTGAACCGCATTCCAATATGATGCCGCATTGAGTAAGGCATAACGCGCTGCGCAACAAAACTTCCAAGAAAGTGCGCAAACTACTACACTAAGAGGTTTTAGTTTCTAGTATCCATATCCATATGCAATGCCTTGGACAACTTTGGACAGAGCAAGACACATAAAGAGAAATAGAGAGAGAGATGGAGTGGCTTGCACCCGGTACCAGTAACCAGTTTTTGTTTCTTACCAGTGGTGAAAGCAAACTTAAAACACACAACCAAGTGAACTAGACTGCAAACTAACAATAGCAAAATACACGCAAACACACCAACCCAACACAACCATAGCTCAATAGACAATGTAGAATTTTGTACAAATGGATGTAACGCTGACGTTGGAACGCTTTGCACAACAACACACAGCCAATAGATGGAATGTGCTAAACTCTGGATTGCGTTTGTGTTGAGCTGCAACCTCGTTAACATGCGCAAGGAACATTTGCGCATTTTTTTAGTGCAGATGTAATAATGTACAGTTGTTCATAGCCATTCCTGTGTATTCGAACAGAACCAATAAAACATTCTTCTTATGTTACGTTCTCACAAACAACCACCTCATGCGAAAGATGTTAATTTTCGTAATTACAAACCACCATCATTTACAGATTAGAACTTGCTGCAATAAAACCAAAAGAGTATCATCAATCATTGGCATATTTTTTATTGTCTCTTGCAACATCATCTCAAAAGTTAAATATGTAATATCCATTTGTGTGAGTGTGTGTGCAAACCACCAATCAAGCATTACAAAACTAAGGAATGAAAGTGTAGAAACGAATTTCAATGTGAGGCAAACACGTGCGAAAACGAGTGTGTGTTGTATAAGATAAACAAATAAGAGATATATACACACTATATCTGGCGGCAGGCGGGTTTATTTAGCTCACCCCCCCCCCCCCCCCCGACATGTTGAAACTGTTTCTCCCTCGCAGTCATCAGTCATATTGCATGCAAACATAGCGAAAATCGGAAACGGAGCATAGCAAAGCAAAACTAAAACGTAAACATGAATAAAATGAAAGTATAGATTTACCGTTGCCATTATCTCGCAGGGAAAGGTTTTGCAAATTATGTAATGGAACAGGAAGAGAAAAATGTTCTAGGCAAAGCGTACAATATGTTATACAACAAGCAAAACACACACAACCTGTATAAGACGGAAGAGAGCATGAGAAAGAGAAAAGGAAATAGAAAGAGGAAAACAAAACACTCAAACAATGCAATGTAACGTGCAAATCGTGCAAATATAAAATGTTAGAGCAACACTGTGGACAAAACGGGCAACAGTAAGGAAGGAAAGGCTAGCGCGGAAAATGGGAAAGAGAAAAGAAACAAAAAGCTATATGAAATAAACTGAAAAGATAGATAATGTCCGAAATTATATAGGTTATGTAATAAAATTATGAAAAAACACGACATGATGAAAGCTGTTGGCTGTTTGGGGAAATACATGATGACAAGTAAAGTGAGATCTTTCAAAGGTATGTGTTCAGCTTTTCGAGATTTTCCAAACATTTTCTAAGTTACACGCTCCATGGTAATATACCCCCATACTCGCCTGCACTCGTTATTATCTGACAGGTACTGGTCAATTTCACCCAAAAACAATGTTTGCTAAACACCTTTTGCACCGCAGTGCACTCCAGTGCAAATATTCTTTTTGCTGAGGAAGGAGAAGTCTAGCAGCCTTTCGGCGAATCTTTTTCGAGCAATCTGGAGCAATGGATAGTCTTGTTTCGGCGGAACGAATCTTTGCTTGTAATTTCTTTTGGTGTACGATAAGCCGTATTCTGATAATTATTTAATGAAATATAGCAACAACAATAAAAACAAACGGCCGAATCGGGGAGCTCGTTCGTTCCCGGGAACGTTTGCCGCGACGCTCATTTTCACTCATTTCATAGGCCTCTATGATCAAAAATTAGAAAACCGTCTAGGTTTTGTTCTGCCCAATCTAGTGGTACAACCCCGTCCACTCATGAGCGACGAACGTTCTTCGACGAACGACCACCCCGATACGGCCGAAAATGTCACATTCACGTCCACTCGATCTGTAACATGGGCTTAAAGTTGTATTCCTCGTAGCAAATTCATCTTTTTCCTACATAGCAGATGATGTACACCGCTTCTCGCTTGACTGCTGGAGCCAATGGTAATGCTTGTTGAAGATGGAGGTGTGGGCTAGAGCGAATCAACGATGCGCAGTTATCACGAGGACTTCAATTCAATTCAATTATCTATTAATATGTCTGCCTTGCAGTTTACACATACTTTGCTTAATAACTATGCTATCCTTTACTATCCTAAATTAATCAGTCCATCCTATTACTGAACTAAGAAACACTGAAAGTGGTGGGAGGGATTTGTGGTAATCAAAAAAATTGCATAAGAAGTTAAACGAAGACAGTGCACGTAAGTACGGATCGTTTCGACCATATGCAGAACGGTATCTCGAAATTAAAAAGGAAGGACGAATACGGAGCGATCAGTTGAGCACATAAATAGGAATAGAGCTGAGTAACGTAGGCGCATCTATTTGATTATATAGAAGGGAGGCAACGAATACGGATTGAACGTGTTGGCGGCGGATTTCGAGGTAGTCCAGACCCGCTAACCGACACCTAGACTCATAATCGGGCAAGGATGCATACGGGCGTTCGGGATAATTTTGACAGTCACCTACGGAGAAAGAAAAAAAAAATTATGGCAAAATTAATCATCGGGGAATTTTTGTTTGTTTTAGAAATAGAAGCTCACTATGTATTTCATTCATTTTATTCAAAATATCCGCCCTCAGCTTCTATTACGGCCTCCACCCGTCTCCGAAACCGGGAACAAGCCCTGGCGACAGTTTCGTGGGGTAGGGCCGCGAAAACGGACCTGATTTTCGCCATCAGATCCGCCTTGGTGTTGCTGAAGGTTCTGTTGGTGTCCCGTTCCACCGCGCCCCACACGAAATAATTCATTGGATTAAGATCCGGGGAGCAGGGAGGCCACACATTCGGCGTGGTGAAGTCGTTGAAATTGGCCGCCAACCACTTTATCATTTTGGAGGCTGTATGGCACGGAGCGGAATCCTGCTGGAACACGTACGGTCTGCCGTTGGCCACTCTCGTGATCCAAGGCTTCACGACGGTGTCCAGCATGGAAATGTACCCGTCTGCGTTCAGCCTCAGCCCCTGCCACCCCCATCTCACGTGCCAACGGCCGAATTCCGACCCCGGATTTTCCATCACGCGCGCCTGGAGGTCAGCCAGGCAAGTGTCGGTCCGCACGCAATCCCGCCGCTGAGAATGTGGTTTTCGTGCTGCCACCGCTTCGTTGTCGTCGCTGTTTTCTCCCAACTCACTCCGGATCGCCTTCACCGTGTTCAGCGAACACTGCACGCACTGCATGATGTGGCGGTTGTCGCATCCGGTGCGGATCATCCTGATGCATGTGATCCGCTTCCGCAATGTACTCATTTTTGGCATTTTTTATCACGGGATGTTTTCGCTGCTTGTTCCGTACACTTTTAGCTGTCGAATGACGTATTGCTTGTTTTCCTATGCCAACTCGATCACGAGTTATAAACAAAAATGTAACTGTCAAAATTATCCCGAACGCCCTGTAAGACCCACCAAGTAATCTGCTGTAGTGATGGGTAATCCGGAGCGGAGTCATGGATCAACTCCGACTCCGGTACGCAAAATATGACTCCGACTCGGGATCAGTCCGGATCAATCTGGATGAGTTCGGCTAAGTCGGAACGAGTCCGGTAGAGTCCGGGCGAGTAGTTTAGGTTGAAGTTGCAATTGCTAATTCCCAAAATGATTGTCCTTTATCGTCTAGACAATTCTTGACAAGTTCATTGACTTTTAAGTAAGGCATCGAGTATGTAGGATACAGTGTAACCATTTTCTTTCTTGTAATAATATTTACCTTTTCCGTCAGATTTAAAACCCTTTTTCCTTGTGCCATATGCTTCCCAAAAACTCAGTAAAAATTAACCCTTACTGTTTTTGTGCCACCAACCGAAACTACTCGACCAGACTCATTCGGATGCTTCCAGACCCATCCGAACTGATCAGAACTGATCCGGATTGATCCAGACTGATACGGATTAATCCGGACTGATCCGAACTCGGAGTCGATGAGTCCGAAGTTTTTCCCGTGGGCAGCCCTCGGGATCGATCTGACCCCGGAAAAAAATTGTATTTACCCATCACTAATCTGCTGGCAGCAAATCTGGTGAATGCCCTCTACACTCGCTCGATACGGTCAATGTATACACGTGCTACATGCATTAAAATGATCGACCAATACTCCAGCCCCGGACAGAATGGATTGGAGAAGTCGCAGGCCATACTCGAGAGTGAATTGGGAAGTGTCAATCGAGCTGCTTTTATATGGCATTAATGGTTGGTATGATTTATTAGGCCGGTCTCGTGGTACAGTCGTCAACTCGTACGACTTAACAACACATGCCCGTCATGGGTTCAACCTTGAAAGGGACCGTGCCCTTTGCCATACGTAGGTCTGACTATCCTGCTATTATAGGTAATAAATAAGTCACTGAAATCCGAGCCCCCACTAGTGGTACAAGCAGGCCTGGGCCGACAATGGTAATTGTGACAAAGAAGAAGAAGTTCACTAGTTGGCACCTCAATAATAGTGTTGTCTCCTACCCAATGTCTGCTATTGATCTCAACATTTTTGATTTCGATGTCAATATTTTCCACGGCTTAGGCCTGGGTCTATGAACATGGTGCGGCAACATTTCTGGATTTTCCTATTTATTTAAAAAACTGTGCACACATTCAATCACAAAAATATTTTAAAATTAAATTTCAATTATTTTTTATCTGTTTTGGTGTGCAAACAATTCAAAAAATGTTCATGCAACAGATAAAAATGAAACAAACTGATTTGATTCTCTTGCAACAAAATAGTTCCCGAAAAAATTTAAACATTGTTGTAGCGTGCAGCGGTATGGTGCGCTACTATAAGCGGATTCCACCCCGGAAAAACAGAACAGTAACAAACCATATTGTGGTGATCAAAAAGGGTTCATTGGTGACTCAAGTAGCTCAAACGTAACAATTTCCAATTATCTAAGAAATACGTTTATTTTAACCAGGTGGCCGTCTTGTCCCATACGAGTGGAACTCTTGTCCCATAGCCCAAAAAACAACGTCTTTTTAGACCCCTTTAAAAACGCTTCAAAAATAATTTTGTTTGTACTTTTTTCAAGCGAAACTCGTTTATAAGTGAGGAAATAGATGTAAAATAGCTAAGAGATTTAAAATGTAAATAACATGAAATGCTTGAGGTGGCACACTTGCCCCAAATTCCGCTATGCTAAATTTTTCAATCATATATACAGGTGGTCCCCGAGATACTCGGTACCTCTTATACGCGGATTCGGAGATACGCGGTTTTCCAAATTTGACAGTTCTTTGAGCAAATTGTACTGATTTGATATATCCATTGCGAAATACCAAATAATTTCCGTATTGATCAAAAGTGAAATACCATTTCAAAAGGTTTAAAACTGTTCAATTCAGTAGAAATATATCAAACAATTAATTTGGTGGCTAAAACCACCCCCTACTTGCAAAATTGCACGAAAATTAGGGATATTTTGGATGGAAATCACGAGATTCGACTTACGCGGAAATTCGAGATACGCGGTATTTTGCGGCCGTTTTCGGTCCCCATTAACCGTGTATCTCGGGGACCGCCTGTACATACATACAGCTTACATGCACATACACTTGCTAATTAAAAGAATGTAGTTTGTTTCTGATATTGAATGAAACTTAAATAATTTGGGGTGGTCCCGTGGTACAGTTGTCAACTCGAACGTCTCAATAACATGCTCGTCAAGGACCGACTCTCCAACTGCGTGGTACTGAGTATGTCTCGAAAGCTTCTATAGCCTGTTCTGCTGGATTTTTTTCGCGAGGCTACCTTTGTGAATTTCACATAAGTCCTGGTATCTGGCCAATGTCAAATATCGATCCTCTTCGGATTTTCGTACTAATATTAGGGTCAAACTGAATTTAGCAACTATACTACTAAGCCGAACAGACTCTAAATAAAGACCTCAGAATCATATATGGTGCCATAATACAGGGTGTTCGGGATAAATTTGACACCTGGCCTTTGGGTATATATCTCAGGGTTGAGTTGACGTATCGAAATGATTAATATGTCATTCGATTGCTAAAAGTTGTGCGAACAAGTGTAAAAAATGTCTAGCTCCGTAAATATGTGGAACCCGTCCGAATTGCACAAGCGCGTAACGTGTGTTAGGATGCTTCGTGCCGGCCATACGAATGCCGAAATTCGGAAGGCGGCGATGTGTTCGCTGAACACCGTAAAAACAATACGCGTACAGCTCGAGGAGTGTGGTGAAGACATGGATAGTATTATTGTTCGCAAACAGCATAGCAGGCGGTCGGATTGTGTGCGGACCGACGCGTTCCTGGCCGGATTGCAGCAGCGGGCGACGGCCGATTCCGGCGTCGGCATCCGGGCCCTGGCGCGAGACGTTGGCGTGGCCGCGAGCATCGTCAAGGTGGCGTTAAATGAGGACCTGCGGTACGCGTCGTACCGTGGTGAAGCCGTGGATTGAGACGGTGGCCAATGGGCGGCCGTACGTTTGGCAGCAGGATTCTGCACCATGCCATACGGCCTTAAAAACACGCCAATGGCTCACTGCCAATTTCGACCGATACACCAGCACCGACGTTTGGCCACCCAGCTCCCCTGACCTTAATCCTATGGATTACTTTGTGTGGGGCACAGTTGAGCGGGACATCAACAGGGCGTCCTGCAATACCAAAGCGAAGCTGGTGGCCAGAATAAAGGCCGTGTTTGCGGCCATCCCCAGGAACATGGTTGTCCGGGCTGGCGCGCGGTTCCGGAAGCGGGTGCAGGCGGCCATCGACGCGGAGGGGGGGTGCTTCGAATAAAAAATGCGGCAAACATAGTTAGCTAAAATGTGTAGAAAAAAACTTCTTTTTAATATTTAACACAAATTTGATAAAAATTCCTTTCCTATTCCCTCAGAAACTGTCAAATTTATCTCGAACACCCTGTAGAATACATATAATAGAAATATAATTAATAGAAATTCTAAGCTTTAGCGTCATTGAGAAAGAAAAACGCTTAAAATTATACGACTTTTGGCTGTGCTGATCCATCTCTGCAATTGTCTATTTCAAAAAATCTATTTGGATTTCATCATTAAAACCGTCTAGCGGAAGATTCAGCTGCACACAGTTCAACAGCTGCAACAAAGCGTTTATCCATGATTTTTTAATTCTTCCGTAGGATCCGTTCATGATTTTTTGGCATTGTGTAATCATTCTTGAAAAAAATCATACAACTTTGATGCAGTTCATAATTCGTCCGAAGGATTCTAAAAAACGCTTCGTAAGACTCAATAAATCGTTAGCAAAACTAAAAAAAAATGCTTTATCAAAATGTTTAAGAATTCCTGAAATGCAAATATATCGAATAACCCATTTTCCTTATTTTAATTACATGTGCACTGGAATGAGAAAAGCTATTGACTTTTAAAGCCTGATGCAAATTCAATGATCGAAATCTAATCAGAACAAACCCATTGACCTTGCACTTAGGGCGTATGGCGTTACACCGATGGATTATTCTTTCCGCAATGGATAATCAAATTAAAACCCATCCACATGCAATTCAATGCTCTCCCATAGAATGCAATCCTTTGATTTCAGTGGCTCCCTACAAATTACACATGCGTTCGTAATCCAATTGTACGAATCAGTCCGCACGATGTGCCCCAGTGCTAGATGGATGGGTATAAAACGAATCCGTGCCCCGGAAGAAGGCGAACATTTGTGAAGCGTTTCTGCCAGGAACCGGTCCAAATTGTTCCCCGCCTGGAAAGTGACATTCTGTTTGTGCTTGAAAGAAACACCAGTGTACACCAGTGTGCAGCAACTGTGCGGGAACTAACTCTCTACACATACGATCAGCAGCTTTGGTGTAACTTGAGTGTGAGATCGATCTACGGCTTACCCGCTCATCATGTTTCTTGGGAACGAATCTATCTCGGAGGGCGCCATGCTGATGCCGATGGCGCGCACTGCTGGCGAAATGCCGAAGCTGCTGGGGTGGAATCTCCCACCCGAGGAGCAGTATCTAGTGCACGATCACTGGAAGGGATTTCCTTCACCGCCGTACTACATGCACCTGATGCTTGCGATGATCTACTTCGTGCTGATGAACACTTCCCTCATCGGTAATGGTATTGTGCTGTGGATCTTTGGCACGTAAGTGACATCTCAGTCGATAGAATAGCGAATCTGATCTCCTCACTAGTGTTTCCATTTTTGTTCTACTAGCTCCAAATCGCTCCGCAATGGCTCGAACATGTTCATCATCAACTTGGCCATCTTCGATCTGCTGATGATGTGCGAGATGCCCATGTTCCTGGTCAACTCGTTCTCGGAGCGACTGGTCGGCTACGGGGTGGGATGCTCGGTTTATGCGGCCCTTGGCAGTATGTCCGGCATCGGTGGTGCCATCTCGAATGCCGTGATCGCGTTCGATCGGTATCGTACGATCTCGAACCCGCTCGATGGACGACTGAGTCGTGTGCAGGCGGGCTTGTTGATCTGCCTTACCTGGCTCTGGACGATGCCGTTCACACTGCTGCCCCTGTTCGAGATCTGGGGACGCTACATTCCGGAAGGATATCTGACAACTTGCTCGTTCGACTATCTTACCGACGATCCGGACACGCGCGTGTTTGTCGGCTGCATTTTCACCTGGGCGTACGTGATTCCGATGATCTTCATCTGCTACTTCTACGCACGACTCTTCGGCCACGTCCGTCAGCATGAGATGATGCTGAAGAATCAGGCACGCAAGATGAACGTCGAATCGCTCACGGCGAACCGCAGCGAGAAGGCACAGGCAGTCGAGATGCGAATCGCCAAGGCCGCCTTCACGATCTTCTTCCTGTTCGTGTGTGCCTGGACACCGTACGCCATCGTCACGATGATTGGTGCATTCGGCGACAGGTAAGCAAAACGCTTCACTGCTACTCCACACAAACCGTCAATGGTAATGTGGCTTCACGCCAACTCACCAACCCACAGGACGATGCTGACTCCGTTCGTTACCATGGTGCCGGCGGTTTGCTGTAAGATCGTGTCCTGTCTGGATCCGTGGGTGTACGCCATAAGCCATCCCAAGTACCGCCAGGAGCTTGAACGTCGCCTGCCGTGGATGGGCATCAAGGAGGCGGACGACAGTGTCAGCACGACCGAAAGCAAAGCCACCGTCGTCGTTGACCAAGCTGCGGGTAACGGTGGAGACAACGCTGCCAACTAGATTGCATTACGAGGCGGAAATACAACTACGAAATCTGTGGATGATGATCGACCTGCTTGATATTGAACGGGACTTTTGCAAAACGGTATAGAATTTAGATGTAAGCCCCCCCCCCTTACCCACACCCAAAACCATTTCCAGAGCACGTATTAAGCAAAGCAAATTAGAAAAATGTCAGCTTGCATCGGATCTTGTCAAACGAGGTTATGGTTCATAGATGACGAAAAAAATAAACAGCATTCTATCGAAAATGAAGCGATTTTATCCTTCTAAACTAAACTCTTGTTTGTTTTCCATAAAGATTGTTGTATGTTTATTGGTCCTGAGTACGCAAATAATTATAACCTCATGTTCACGGTACAGATGTAGCAACAAAGTATGGCTAGATTATTTTTATTCTTATCATCCAAGAATGCAGAATGGCTCAAAATGCTATACTGCTCCTTAGTACGTTACTCACTCCGCAATTCAATTGCTCGACTCGAGGCGATTCAACGTAAGCTCACGAGATATGCCCTACGCCTACTTCCCTGGCAGGATCGCAACAATCTTCCTCCGTATGCTGCGCGGTGCCGTCTTCTAGGCCTTGAACCTCTTTCGGTTAGAAGATGCAATGCACAGTGCTCTTTCATCGCTGGATTGCTAAATGGCTCTATCGACTCATCGCCTTTGTTGCATCGAGTCGATATCTATGCACCATCCCGAACACTTAGGTCTAGAGAAACTCTACGGCTCGCTCAACCCCGTTCCAGTGCTGGTCGGTCTGACCCTATGTTCCGCATGTCGGCTGTCTTCAACACTGTCTCGGATTGCTTCGACTTCGACATCTCAACTCAGTGCTTCAAGGAACGTCTCCGGCTTTTGCGATGCATTCTTATGAATTGCGATGCAAATCTTATTTTTGCTATGTATTTTTTTTCTCAATTTAACTGTTACATCTTAATTAGGCCATACGGCCCGTTGAAGATTAAATAAATAATAATAATAATAATAATATGCTTCGAGATAAATCCAACTAGGATTTAAGATTTGGAACAAGTCAAAAGCGTTTAACGATGATTGTTAAACCTTCAATCCTTTGTAGTCAGACGGACTCAGACACTCTCAAGCACGCGCTCGATTCATAAGCCGCATCTTAGATGGACATAGTGATGTCCCGACATTTCTTGTGTTGTTAGATCTATACGCTCTAACTCGCAGTTCGCGTATTGTACGTTCGGATACTACGAGCTACTACTTCACAACATTTATCGAAGTGAGTTGATATATCAGGTGGGCTTATCCAGTGCAATTAGATGTCTAAAACGAAAACAGGAAGGAACCCCGGTTTGACAGTTAGATCCATAACAAACTGAGTGCTTTGATGATTTTTTTCAAATACTCACCCCTAAGTCTAATTTCCAAAATTCTCACTATGTTCTACAGTTTTTGAGAATAATGCATAAAATGAACGGAACTTAATAATATGTAAACTGGAACTCTGATCTATTGGTAAGAACTCTCTGCCGTGCCTTTCGCTCATTTATCTATTTTTTTACAATATTTCACTTTTTTCAATTTTTTATTCATCTTTATAATAATGCACCTTAGTGGCCGATCTTTCTCCTACGCAATTAATCAGAAGACTGACGATCGTCTGCTTCTGTCAGATTTTCGCATGCCGCGCTTTTTGTTTTCGCCTCTCGGCTTCGTCTCTCGGTTATACAGTTTTATTGAGTCTTCTATTCTTTCTATCTTTTCCGCAATGTTTGGATATTAAATTCATGCTATACGCCTCTCAACTCTCCATTAGCGTTCTACATTTTTTGTTCGATTAGTACACTATTACATGCTTCCTGGTTGAACGCCTTCAAACATCACTTTCTTTGTATCGTATATTGTGAAGCAACGGGTTTGTTAGAATCGGGTGACCTTTATTTGTTTTTATTCAGGAGGGACGGCTTGGTCTTACTGCTTAGAATACCTTTATATCTTGATATCAATCCACACACTGGCCGTCACGTTGGTTTTGGCTTCTTTGTTCAAAATACTCCAGAGTTTTTGCAAACTAAAACTCTAGATTTTGTTATGGAACGTATTGTTAAATCGTCTGTCGATGCATTAGTGAGGAAGAACACCATAAGCCCACCTGATATATACACTCACTTTGGCATTTTATAATAGCTCAGACCCTTCATATTTCCGACAATAGTCCATTCTCTCCTATTTACTCTTTTCATTAACATTTCCTTTATTGTGTGTTTCTTCAGTTTTATGTTATTAAATTGTTTTATTTTATTTTTATGATTGTTCATCTAGGTTTCGTTACAATTCATCTTAGTTACTCTTCTTTTACATATTTCTTTTAGTGAATCTTTTTGTTTTACCTTTCAATTAAAATACGCCTGCAAAAGTTGTAGGATTTTAATTTATTTGTGTGTATGAGATGTGAATAAACTTAAATTGCACTTGATTTTTATTCTTCAAAACGGTTTAAAATGCATTAAGCGTCTGAATGAGAAAACCGTTCATAATATAAGTATTTTACATCAAATAAAAAAAACACATCTTAATTCAACAATCTACGTAACATACCACCTAAGTAGTAAGTAATCTTTATACCTTCGTTGAATATTATAAAATGTATCTATGTGTATGAAGCTAATTTAGAACTGTAGCCCTTTTCGAGCATCTAGTCATTCCACATGAGTGTGCAAACAAATCTGCTGGGTTCTATAAAAACACTTCCACCATGCAACTTGAACACCCTTCTTCTACATATTATCCCTATTTTACCATCAAGCGCAGCAATTAAAAATGGTGTCACTGCACTCTTCATTTCACTCTCAAGCACATTTCTCAACTACCACTAATGCTGTATGAAACGATCCGATTGACTCTGCACCATCGAAAAAGATAGGCTACCAACGATTGACTAACCCATCGTAGCGCATGTTAACGCATTGCTCATACTCAACAGCAGCTTCCTCCCCACCGACAGGCAATTGAAAACGTTGAGTGCGTATTAATTAGTGCCGAAGCGAAACCCTTGCCCAACGCCATCCAAACGCCATCCCAACGGCAAGGGTTTTGAGGGTGCACCCAACCCGGCAAGCGTTCCAATCATTCAACGGCCGTATTATCGTCTCGCCGTTATTCCGCGCATTTGCCCCGGGTTTACTGTACTCTGTTGCAAATGAACACAAACGCCTAATGAAGGCGGGCTAGGCTGATAGCGAAGTCTCTTTAACTACCAGCAGCTCTTGTAGCCACATTTTAAGCTTTCAAGTTTCCTTCGGCCTATTGCGAAACTCGTAGAGCGCCACCACTGTTTCCAATTGTTAGATGGGATCTATTTATTTAGATTGATTAAAACTCATTATTTATTCATTCATTAGCTATTTACTGTACGCCCGATAAATCGTTTCGGCGTAAGGGTAATCGAGTTTTCTTTCGATTTCTGCACAGTGTTTTAACGTTAAGTTCGTTTCCTCACTTTTCCCCACTTTTCCACACCATGCGACCGTGCGTTAGTTGCGACTCTACGAATGTCTTTAAAGCATTGATGATGAACCACGTTTGAGAGCCATTTTCCCATCGGTGGCCACTGTCAGTTACGGAATTCGGTGAATCCAATTATCAATTTTCGAGCGGCTGCTTTTGGGATAAATCATGATATGATTAAGCTTACATGTGTCACAAATAATTCGCCGAAATGCTTGAAAAGATTTAAAACATAACCCCACACACACACATAACGCTTTTTTCCAATGCTATAACCCTTTTTCCAATGTACGGCCTCATCCATTAGCATCGTTCGCCGTAGCAGGATTAATTGGCCACATTTTTCAGCAGACACATTCCGAGCTATTAGTGGATTTGCCGGTGTCACTTTACGATCGAATTGCTGCCTGCATTGCGACTCTCTGGCCCCGGAAAACGCTCGCCTGTATTACCTAGCACGGTAGGTAGCTACTACGCACAAAGCTTAATAGTGTCAGGTTTTATGACAATTTTAAAATTAACCATTTTTAGGGAGGACAATACAATACCGAACCCCGAGACTGCTGTGCAGTGTACAGTGGGCCAAGGTGTGAGAGAAACGGTTTTCTGGCAAAACGAGTGCAATTAAATTTGAATTAATGCACATCAGCAATAGGCAATTATGTATCTATTAGCGGAGAGTACAGAGTGTCAGTGCAAAGTCGGCGATACTGCACACGATCGATATGCATTTGATTTATCTTGCTTTATTTCATTTTTTTTTTAATGTATAAACTATAAATTGAATCTAAAAATTGATAGTAACAAATTTTATCAGTGGTTATGGTATGTTTCGATTTTAATAAGTAAATATTCAGGTAATTATAAACTAGCTGATATATCCGATTTTACACAGGATAGTATTAATTTCTAGTTTCAATACATACAATAGAAGCATATGCAATCCGAGGAGTACAGAACAATATTCCAAAAATGTTACTCCAACGCTTCGTTTCTTCTTATCTAGCGTAATAACCGGAGGTGGTCTAGATGGGGAAGACCCGTCATCGTCATCTCACACGACTTAACAACATGCCCATCGTGTGTTCAAACTAGTCATGTGCTCTCTGGAGCGTACCCACAACTCCGATCTGACTCCGACTATTGTTAGTCCGATTCCGACTCCGGCAAAATGGAACCACTAGATCCGTCCGGAGTCGTCTGGAGCCTTCCGGAGTCATTCTATGACCATTCTATGACTCGAGCGTGGAGACTTTGGGAACCATCTTCTATAAGTCAACCCAGATCCTGGCATACGCTGATGATATAGACATAATTGGTCTGCGGCTCTCCTATGTAGCAGAAGCCTACCAAGGGATTGAGCAGGCGGCAGAGAGCCTCGGATTGCAGATAAATGAGGCAAAGACCAAACTGATGGTGGCAACATCAGCGGGCCTACCAATAAATATTCAGAATATTCAGAATTTTCGTAGGTGTGACGTACAGATAGCACTTTTGAAGTCGTTCAATAATTCACCTATCTCGGGTCAAAGGTCAGCAACAAAGGAATGAAGATAGGTTAAGTTAGGAATTTATTTAGATTCGGGAATTGTTCAATCATTAGGCTGACAATTTGAATAAACTTGAATTGAATGGAATTGAATTGAACAAAGGACAATAGCATGGTAGCTGAGTTGCGCGCAAGGATGCTGACCAGATTCTACAGCCCGAAAAATCAGTTTACCTCGAAGAACCTGTCGCGACGGACGAAGATGGGACTATATAGTACCTATCTAGTACCAGTACTCACATACTCCTCTGAGACATGGACACTGTCCAAATCTGATGAAACCCTCTTAGGCGTCATCCATCAATTACGTAACGCTGATAGGGGGGAGAGGGGGTGTCGTAAAACGTTACATTTACATTTACACTTACATTTACATATATTTATTTTAAGTATCGAGCCTCCATGGCCTACATACACAATTAAAACTAATGTCTTAAAAACTATGTGTTTCTAAAATTAGACGTAAAACAATCTCGAATGACGCTAGTACATTTCGGTACACTAAAGGACAGGTCTACAAAATTTGAAAATAAATTAAAGTTCTTGGACATTAATAACAACGGATCCCTAGCGCAGAAAAGACGACAACGAAAGTCAGTTATTAAAAATTGTCGAGTTCTTAAAGGTCTAGTAGGGACATACAAATTTACATGACTTACGATTTGTTACACCATTCTTCTTCTTGACGATCATCGATCGTCATTCTTCTTCTTGACTTGACTTGACAATCTTCGTGGTTATGCCGGCTAAAGGATTTCGCTACTTCTTATTATTGCATCGCTTACACTTTTAACTATTTGTTCTTCTTCTTCTTCTTCTATTTGGCGAGAGGGGATGTATCCTCCTATGTTGTACAAACGTTTGTTTTAAACAACATATTCAGAGGCTTACTCTCTCTTTTACACTTCGACTGTCTAGAGTCATATGTCTTTTGGTTCGGGAACGTCTTTTCTTTTTCTTGTTGTTTTTTTTCTGTGCTGTGTTGTTTGCTATTTCATTGTCAGCCATGTCAGTTGTTTAGATGTATCTGTTTATAGGTTGGTGTATACTTCTTGTATTAAGATTTAAGAATATCTTTTCTTTTAAATTTCGATGTTGTTTTCTTTCATGAAACGGATGATTTCTTTTATCGTTGTTCCTGTTTTTCCTTTGCAATTGGTTATAAAATTATTCCAAGATATGAGAGGGTTTGAGTCTCTTTGATTTTTGTATTTTGTGCAGTAGAAAATTTTATGGCGTCCCGTTTCCGGAGTATGGCAAGTTGGACAATCGCCGTTTTCTTCGATCTTCATTTTAGCTAACCAATATCTCGATAGGTCATGGCCAACCAGTAATTTATTTGTTGTTTTGATTTCATTTGCGCTTAGTGGGATTTCGTCGTACCAATGTTTAAATTGGAATTCTTTATGAAATTCTTCTAATTTCTTCCCTTTCTCTCTACACTCTGCTGTGTACCAATCTTCAGTTTCTTTTCTCATTGTGTTCTTTATGTTGATTGTTGTGTCACTTATTCGTAGTTTGTTTTCAATTATATTTTTTGATGTGCTTCCTTTTTTGGCCAATTGGTCGGCTTTCTCATTTCCTGCTATGTTTATGTGTGCTGGTATCCATCTTATCTCAGCATTGAGTTTTTCGCTTGTTTTTAGGATGTTATTTATTGCTTCGTCTATGTAGCATTTCTCTTGTGCTTCTTTTAAAATATAGCATGCTGCCTGTATATATTGTCGGGTTTTTTAGATTATTTTCATTGGCAATTTGTAGGGCTTTTTCAATTGCTGTTATCTCTACAGAAGTTATTGGTACCGTGTTTTTTAGCTTGAAGTGGGATGCTATATACTGATTTGGTTTGTTGTGTGGTTTTATGTAGATGCCAATTCCACATTTATCTTCTATTTTGCTTCCGTCTGTATATACGATCGGTTTCTTTTTTTCCAGGTTTCTGATTTGTTGTTCAAATTTTTGTCTCAATATTATTTCTCTATGAGGGGTATCTTTTGTAATTTCTTCGTCTGGTTTAGGATGAATTGGAATTTTCACTTCTATGTTATTTATTTTTATTTTTGCCATTTTTTCAATTAGTTCCCTGTTTTCGGTAATAATTTTTTCTACGTATGTTTTGTTTTTTTCTGCGATTCTGTTTATGTTGGTTGTTATTTGGTTCTGATGGATTTTTGAATATGTTATTGTCTTTAAAGTTTCTTTTGTTGCTATGTATTTGCTTCTTATGTGTAGTGGTACTTCAGCAGCTATTGCCATTAAGGAGTTAATTGGTGTGGTTTTGGTGCAGCCTGTTATTTTTCGGAGTGATTGGTTTGCTATGGTTTGGAGTGACTTTTTGAGTGTTTTTGTTGCGTTTCCTATGTAAGAGGCCCCTTGTTCCAAAACTCCCCTGATTATGGCTCTGTGAACTACTATTGTTTTTTTCGGGCTTAGTTTGTTGTTTTGGTTGCAGATGCGTCGGATTATATTCAGTCTTTTTCTGGCCTTGTTTTTTTATTTATCTATTTGTTAGACCTTTTATTACAATATCATTACAATGTGTTCCACGTACAATCGGTTCACGTCCGACCTCAGTAGCGGTCCTAGAGAGATTGCCTAGAACTCCTATCTCCCTGCACCCACGTACCTACGATCGAGCCCCGAGCGGCACTCACCACTTCGTCCCCAGGGGTCGGCAATCGTTGCATTTCGTTACTAGGACGACCACAGTGTGCGTGCCACTCGATTGTTAAGGCATGCATTTGATGATAGTGGCATGCGATTCGTAGGTGACGACACGCGATTCAAAGCTAATAGCCCGACATTCAACTATAATGCTGGAAACAGGCATAATACCAACCCAATTCCTTTCAAACCCAATTAGTTTCAAACAAACCTGGAGATGGAGTTCATCCAATTCGCCCTTCTCTCGTCACAGTTGATCATTGATCGCAATGTTTTGGATACATCGAAAATGCAGCCGAAACTCCTGCCAACAATACCGATTATGTTGGTTATTTGTAGGACATGCGTAACATATTAAGCGTCACATGTTATGTGAAATATAATTATCAATTTGATGAAGTTCAACATATTTATGGAGTACGAACAAAACGGCTGGAAAAATGAAGTATGCTTCTGATGATGGTGATGCAATGACCATTGCAAATGGCCGGTCTTGAACTATCAGTGACTTATTAATTATCCCTTTACGTATGGGGTGACAGGGGGTGTTGTCTCGAGCCGTACAGGATTTGAACCCATGACGGGTATGTTGCTAAATCGTGTGAGCCCAATTAACCACAAACAATAACACAAATGATATATATGGATAAATTATTTCTTCACTTAATGAACGTATCCACTTTTACGGCATATATAACCTGCGGGCATGAGTATAAATTATTATACGTATGTAAGTATTATGTTTCCAGAGGGAAAACGATAAACATGCAAAACGTTTTAGAACCGCTACTGATAGTAAATATGAATAATTTCAAAACCAAATTGATACTAACTTTCAGACTTCTACTTCTCCTTCCCTTAGCCTTGCATCCATCCTTCTGAACGATGTTCCGTCGAAAAATGAAATTGGCCGTTTTGATAAATCAAGTTTTAACTTTCTAAACTTAATTATTAAAATTGATACCAAAACCATCCAGCACCATTCGTCGTTGATTTATCTGTTTAAAAATTCAAAACTTCTTTCGGCACTTGCCTCGCCGATATTGATATTTCTACTGCGAACGAATTTTTAACGAACATACCAGTTAACTCCATGCATACCTCAGAAAACGTGCCCAAAATTGAGCCGTAAAACGAGATCGCAACAAATCCGAGCACTAAACTAGAAAACGTACTCAAGCACTGCACCACTTTCTCTCTCTCTCTCTGTCTCTCTCTCTCCCTCTCTCTCTCTCTCTGTGTTTTTTTCTTTTTTTCTCTCTCTCTACAAGTCGTAAGCTTCGTTCACCATCAATTCCATCTGCAGTTCACCTTTTGCCCTTTTATGAGAAATTTTAATTAAATCTATTCGAAATGCTGCATCGATTTGCGCAGCACAACACTCGAAGCCGGCACCGTCCGGCCCTTAAACAATAACCGCCGCGCCGCGCGGCGGATTGCGGTTTCTATTATTTTGTTCGATTTCATGTTGTTCAAATCACGAATTTCATATTTCATCGTCTTTCAGCGTGCCCTGCGCGTCTTCGGGCTTTCGGGTCCGCGCTCAGTGCCACCGCTGGCGCGGTGGAATTGGTTGGGGGTTGTTTTGAAAATTAAATTTCTCTTCTAATGAAATAAAACTTACCGTGTGGATGCTGCGCACTGTGCAGTAGAAATAGTTCGGCCAAACAAGCCCTTTCGGCCAACCGGACGGATGAACGGCCAATTTCCACTACAGCCACGCAAATATAATGCGTCCCACCCGATCCGGTCCGGTGCCTAGCATTGGGCAAATCTTGCAAGAATAATCATAGCCCACCGGTCGGTCACAATGGACCGAGGCGGGCGAGATTTTATAGACAAACTTCATTGATTTCAACGACATGATCGTAAAACTGTGCGACAGTGAAGACGGGGTGGAGGGGGTGGGGGAGGGAATGGAGATCATCATCATCATCATCGTTGTCGTATTGATGGTGGTCGTCTCGTGCTCGTTGTCGTTGTGTGGCGCCATCTTTCCCGGCATCACATTTCCAACCGGGCCAAGCGAATTGTGGCAATCAATGGCCATTTTAATGACCATTGGCACAATTCCTTTCGAAATGCGAACGGTAGCAGGGTGGTGTGGAGGGGGAGGGCAGCCTGGGGGGGGGAATCATTTCCAACCAGGCACCGTCATAATGTCCAACGGCAGGATTGACCATTTCTTTCCGGGTAAGAATGGCGTGGCGTAGAAACGGGGGGCTGTCACTGTCGATGCTTTTGGGGTGCGTAAAGATACAAACGCTCGCTTCGAGGCAATTATCCGTTAAACATTCAATTTCAAGCGCGGGTGTCAGCTGGCGATGAAATTAGATTGTCTTTTAGTGGAAGTATACCTTCCTGTGTGTGTGTGTGTGTGTGTGTGTGTGTGTGTGTGTGTGTGTGTGTGTGTGTGTGTGTGTGTGTGTGTGTGTGTGTGTATTTTTTTGTGTGTTTCAGATCGGAAGGGGAGGTTTGGCTTTTTGAGAGCCACATTACAGAGCAATTGGTCCCCCAGGGGATGTTGGCTAGAAATTGCATCCATTACATTTCGATCCATTTACTGCACGATCGCCATGAGTTGTGAAAAAAGCATGGTACGGTACCAGGTGTAGGATGACTTTTAGACGATCACAGGACATCAGGATGGGAGGGAATTTTTGCAACCAAATTGTGCATCCCAATACTAAAGTGCAATTTGTTTCAATTTTCCCAAATTCCTTACCAAAAACAAGTAACGAAATAGCTACGAAGCCAAATTTATTTACTATTGAACTAATACAAATATAAGCACTTTTTAATACTTTTTAACATAATTTGTTTTAGGTTAGGTTAGGTTAGTTCTTTTATTTCCATTTTTAAATTTCATTAGTAAGTACAACAGTTTGAAATCTGACGCGATAATGGGTACGAAACTATGTTCTCTCCTCATTGAATTCTAATCTTAATGGCAATCTTGGCCGGAAGGACTTAGAAGATTTCTAACAAAAGCTAAATTAAGGAACAATTTGGTTAAGGGGAAAAAATATAATTGGAATTGAAAACCCCTTGGCTGAATACTAGACTTATACTAATTTTTGCTGCTTATGATACTATGTACAGGCCTTAACATAAAAATAAAAGTAATAATAGTAATTGTAAACCTAAAATTACATTTTTAAGAGTTCAATTCTCTTAGTATTTGCAGTGGGCTAGTTGTGCACTTAGCGTTATAATTTGATTTCAACCTGGCTAATATTTCCACTATTGTGGGAATGTTACATTCGATGTGTAATGCAGCTGTGTTGTACCACCGAGGGACTCTAAGGATAGCTTTCAAAAATTTGTTTTGGGCTCTTTGTAGTTTTAATTTGTGTGACTGGGCACAATTTGACCAAATGGGTGAGGCGTATGTCATAATAGGTCTAACACATGCTTTGTACAATAGCATTTTGTTTTCGAAATTTAATTTCGATTTCCTGTTAAGAAAACTGTACAGAATTCTAAATAGTTTTTCACATTTTACAGTAACATTTTCTGTATGATATCCGTATGTCAGTCGTTTATCTAGTATTAGTCCTAGGTATTTAGTCTGATTTTTCCAAGGAATTTCACAATCGTTAATTGTTAGTTTAGTACTTGGAAGCTTCCGAGCACAGGTATACCTAGTGAAGAAGATAGCTTCAGATTTGTTTCCATTTAATTTAAGTTTCCATTTTGTGCAGTATTTACTGTATTTTTTCAGAGCAGTATTTAAATTTCTAATTATTGTTTTTGGACTTTTCGCTGAGGATGAAAACGCAACATCGTCAGCATAAAAGAATTGCTCACAGCTCTTCATGTGGGGTATGTCTGAGGTATATATATTAAACAGTAAAGGCGACAGAACGCTGCCTTGAGGAACACCTGCCTTTGGCGTATATGTGTTAGATGTACTGTTTAAAATATGTACTTTGTTTTGGCGATTTGAAATGAACGAATTTACTATATTGATTAAGTAGCTGGGAAAATTTAGTTTGATGAGTTTGGAAAGTAAACCTTGATGCCAGATGGAGTCAAATGCTTTCTCAGTATCAAGAAGAACTAAGCCGGTTGATTTTCTATTACATCTGTTATGTACGATATTGTTTGTTAATCTATGGAGTTGGTGTGTGATAGAAAGAGAGGGACGAAAACCAAATTGACTTTTCGGGATTATGTTGTTGTTGAATGTATGGAGTGCCATTCGGCTTTCTAACAATTTTTCGAATATTTTACCTAGGCAACTAAGAAGACTAATCGGTCGGTAGCTTTCTGGTTGACTGTGATCCTTGCCTGGTTTGGGTATCGCGATAACTTTAGCTATTTTCCATGCATTAGGAAAGTAGCCAAGTTTTAAGCAACCATTGAGAATGGTATTTAGATATATAATGGCTTTTGGAGGTAACTTTTTGAGTGTGCAGTTATTTATGTTGTCAATACCAGATGATTTTTTCGGTTTGAATCTTTTAAGAATTTGTGTAATATCTTTTGGTTTGAATAGGTTATTTTGTATAAGTTCTTGATTGATACTGGGAAAGTTTTTAACGGTTTTTTTCACTTGACGTTCGGTTGGGCTTGTAAAATTTGCTGTTACTGTGTGTGCAGACTCAAAAACATCTTTCAGTGCTTTGCATTTTTCGTTTGACGTTATGAGCGTTTGATCATTGCTTTTTAATACTGGTATTGCGTTTTGATTATTTTTAATGATTTTAATAAACTTCCATAGTTTGGTTTTATTAAGTTTGTCCTTATTCATTGAATTTAGGTTTATTGACCACGCTTTGTTTC
Source organism: Anopheles merus (assembly GCF_017562075.2). Classification (NCBI taxonomy): domain Eukaryota; kingdom Metazoa; phylum Arthropoda; class Insecta; order Diptera; family Culicidae; genus Anopheles; species Anopheles merus. Next base: position 47,142,231 of record NC_054084.1, on the reverse strand, counting down.
GCAGTTCAGATAATTTAATGTTAATCAGATTTTTCAAAAAATTATATGATTGTTTTAATGTATTATTAAGTCGGTGTCTTTGCCATCGTTTACGATACGTATTTCTAATTTTTATAAGCTTTATGATATCTGGGGGGATTATTAAGTTATACCTTCCTGCTGATTTTGATGGTATTGCAATTTCATGCGCGGATAATATAGTGTTAGTTAGTTTGTCTATCATATTATCGATTTGAGCTTGACTATGTATTCTGTCATGTGAAATTTCAGCTGGATTGATTTTAGAATTGATGCTATGTTTGAATAAGGTCCAGTTTGCTTTGGTGTAATCATGAAGTGTTCTGTCGGGTTTGAGATTGATCTTTTCGTTTAGTACAGAAAATGTTACTGGTAGGTGATCAGAAGTGAAATTTGTACTGGTTTTCAGGTCGGAAATGTGATGATAATTGTTTGTTAGCGTAATATCGATCGTAGAAGGATTTCTTGTAGAGTCTGAAGGGAAATGAGTAGGTGTGTCAGGGAAACAAATCGAAAATTGCCCCTTGCGCAATTCGTCAAATAATATTTTGCCAGTTGCGTTTGTTGAGGCACAGTTCCACATATTGTGCCTAGCATTTAAGTCACCACATATTAGAAAGCTACTTTTTAGTCTAGTTAAATTTCTTAGATCGTTTTTAAATTTACTCATCACTGTGTTTGAGCCAGGATGATAAGCTGCGATTATTGACAATGGGCCCTTAGCTGTCTTAATTTGAACTCCTATTGTTTCTATAATTTCCATTTTAAAGGCTTTCATAAGGTTAAAAGCAATGTTGCTTTTGATAAGTATTATAATCCCTCCTTTGGCATTTAGGATTCTATCTAGTCTACAGATGCTATAGTTAGCAATGTTGAATCTTTGTCCCGGTTTTAAGAATGTTTCTACTATAATCATTAAGTCAACGTCTTTTTTCCTTAAATAGTTTTCTAGCTCAATTTTCTTATTTAAAACACCGTTTGCGTTCCAGTATGATATAGTTATTTCTCGAATATGATCCATCAGTTAGCAAAACAAAATTTACTAACAACCTCGAATATCGCGGTGATTTGTTGTTGTTTTGTCTTGCAAGCGCGTAATTTGCAAAATACTTCACCAACTATGACTGTTAATTCAGTCGCATTAAACAAATCCTCCGTACTGCTATTTGTTTGATTCGCTTCTATGTGAGGGAGTTTATTTGTTTTGGACGCTGACGTAGGAGGGAGCACAGGGAATGCATTTCCTTCGAATACAAATTCTCTCGATGCAGGTAGTTTAGGAGCACTGGCTTTTGATTTTGTTAGTCGCTTTGGGCACCCCCAAAAGTTGGCTGGATGATTGCCTTCACAGTTAACACATTTTAGTTTGTGTGTTGGCAGTAGACCATTGTCATTTGATGTTGATGCTTTCAACGGGCATTCTTTTGAGTCATGTTTACCTGCACACTTGTTGCAGGAAGCAGGATGATGGCAGTTAGCAGCACCATGACCAAACGATTGGCAGCGTTTACACTGCATTGGGCCTTGTCTGTTGGAATAATAATTCCACTGTACTCTGCAGTGCTCAAGTGCGTTTATGGAACGCAGCTTTGTAAGGTTTACGCTTCCTTTGGGGAAGTGAAGGAGATAGGTTGCGTGTTCGTCGTATTTTTTATTGCGAACGGCTAACTTTTTCACTGACACCGGGTTAATGCCCTCAGCTTCTAGCACTTGTTTTACCTCTTCCGTGGGCATATCGTATAGCCCGCTGAGTACTATTTTGCTTGTACGATCCTCTGCCAGTTGGTATGTGTGAAAATTCACTTTGGTGTTAGACAGGTGTCTGACCACTGTTCTAAAGTCATTGGTTGTGTATGTGTACACGATAATACCTTCGTTTGCCACTTTGGTGTGATAACGTATTACTCCTGCGTCGATGACTTTTTTGTGCACTTCTCCTAATGACTTGCACACAATCTTGATTGGAGGAATACTAACACTATTACTCGTCGAGCTAGGCTTACTCGTATGTGTATCCATAGGATGCTCTTCTTTATCGTCTTCAAGCAGTGCATATGTGTTAGGCGACACCATTTGCACCTGTTCCGTATTGAGTTTGCTCAAACGGTGGAATGTAGATAAAGGAATTTTTACATTCCTTCGCTTTGACGAGACTTTGCCACAACCCATGTTGACGGGTCGGGCGACTTTAGTCGCTTTGGTTATAGGTTTCACTTTTATTACCAATAAGAACTCTGACTTTTGTATGTGTTTATCACAACGCTTAGAGCCTCGCGGAAAACACGTCTGCACTCCTCGCAGTCGGAGTGATGAATCCCAAACATAATTTGTACATTTAAAAATTACTACTGATACATTTTAATTTAATTATTTCAATGTTTAACTATTAAATTTCACATTGATTTTCATTTGCATCATTTGCCTGTAAAATTTTGTATTTATACAGGGCTTTTCAATGGTTAATTTTTGTGCATAAGGAATTTTCGGGATATTTCGATTTTTCAAATGAATTGGTCTCACGGTTTATTCAGCGTTTGCACATTTTAATTAATTCGTTTAACAATTGTTTGCCTCGTTCCACCATTTTTTTAAACGCATCATTCATCCAATTTTAGGAAACAGTCTATACATCGTGAGACCGATTGAAATATCGATGGGAAACGCTCATTAAGACGAATTTCAACAATTTCATGAAACATCCAAATCCTCAAGGGAAACCACTTTATTCCTATCATAACAATTTCCCTGTAACAATTTCATTTTAACCATCTCTTTTGCTCCAAAATGCGATAAAAACTTGACAAAAACCAACGGAAGGATTTTAAGTAGCTTATTTTACATTCCATGTAATCATAGCTTATGATGTTTGTGAAACGAAACGATGACATCAGATATGATAATACCCTATTGAACTATATATTTTTTTAATATGTGCAAAACGAAAATATTAAAATAATGATTGTCACGTGAATAAAATGTTTCTCTCCTTATCGTGTCTAGGAAAAGTAAGAAAATTTAGCAAAATAAGCCATATAACTGTTTCAAAAACAAAATACAAAATTCCTTTGCTGTTAATGCAGTAGTTAATACGGTCCTTTCGGAGCTTGAATCCATGACGGGCATGTGTTGTTAAGTTGTACGAATTGACGATTGTACCACCAGATCGGCTTAATATCGGCCGGTCAGGAATATTACAATTAGTATTATGATTTTGTATTTTATTAGATCAATTGTCCCAGTGATGCTCTCGGTTGTTATTGATTTTGTTATTTATGTTTTTTGTTACATTTTCGATCTTTTACAAGCTACTGAACATATTATTTTTTTATATACAAGTCACAATAACGCAAAGAGTAGTTGAGTAGTTTGATTTGTTCATACATTTCAATGTTTTTTAATAGGCTTTTTTCATGAAGCTCAAAATAAAACAACATTTTGCGATCGCCATTAGAAGTAGGATCGCTTACAGCGTTCCCTAAAAACGCTCAAACCATTCCAACTAATCCCTTAATCCTTGACCTAGCGAAATAATGTCCACTAAAGATGGTATCTGTGCATCCTTGCCAACGGGGGCATGTTTGCATTTGAGCCCGAAAATGCATACTTTTCTCGATTGTGTTTTGTTGCTCGCGCCACACGTATTACCTTTTGGCCCGATGGTCATGGCCATGGTATGATTTGATACTTCCTGTCCCATGACTGTGTTTACAAACCGATTCCGGTAATTAACACCGGAAATATTCGCTTACCGGAGCTATGTTCTGTGTGTGTGGTGCTGTCGCTGGTATGTTTGTGTGTGTGTGCATGGGCAGGGCTAAGCCCCAAAACGTTCTACATATTTACAGAACTGAACTGCTCCAAGCATGGAATGAAACAAACGCAATCTTTGTATGGAAGACTCCCTTCCCGCATCTTCCCGCGCGGTCGTCCAACGTCCAACTGTGTCATGCAAAAGCTGTTAATTATCGCCATGAATGCCACTGAACAGCGTTCGGTTTTGGCCCAGCATTCTGTTAGCATTTGCATTCGGCATGGACGGTTCCATCGTTTGTGGTGATGTAATTAATTGCCTTCTGTATCTGGCAATGTAAAGAAACCCCCGTTTACCATAGTTACACTCTGTTCCGCTTAACATAACTATTCATAATCTTCTTTGGAGCGATTTAGTTGCTTTTTTTTTCTTTTCAACCCTACGCGCCACCACTTTCACTGCCAGTTTCAGGATGCGTTGCACATTTCACCATAACCATAGAGCTCGAGTTTCATTGCACAGAACGATTATTTGGACTGGTTCTATCAATAACGCTGCAGCTCTTTTTTGGCTCCACAAATTTGCTCCCTTCTTTTGAGTTTTATTTATTTTTTCGCAAAAACCGTTTTACCATGGGACACGTGTTGCGCGTTCGTCTTTGTTTGTGTACGCATAAATACATACATATTAAGGGGAAGTAAAAACAAAAGATAAATTTGTTCATTCAGACTTCTAGAAAAACAATCCATTGGCTTTACATTTACACTAGAACGCTTAAAATAATACCCTCACACAAGATAACATCGGCACTAACACAGAGCATTACAGAGAAAAACCGCCACAGGCGGGTATAACAGGAACACCCTGCATTTCGTCCGTACCAAAGGGACGATAATGTGTGTGCTGTCCTTATTTCATGTCTCTCTCGCTCTCGCTCTCTCGCTCTCTTTCTCTTTATCTGAGTCTCTTTCTATTTTTATAAAACATTGTTATCAGTGCAGGTCAGCGATGGTAAATAAATTTAATTTCCTGTCGGTAACAGGAATGCCTCAATGTTCCTTTGCCATATTTGCGATGTAATGAAATATGGAACAGCTGGGAGGGTTTCACTTCCAGCGGACCGAGCCTGCACCCGTGGATGACCTCTAGTGTACAAAGCGTGATGCATTATGTTACCACTTTTTGTTCGCCTTTCGACGGCCTGAGGCACATTTCATTTGATTTCATTTTACCACTCCTCGAATATAGGATGGACATTATTCTTTTTCAAATGTTAATGTGAATAATAATTCCCTATTACATGCAGAAGTATCAGCCAGGTACTACGGCAGAAGTAAAAATTAACAAACATAAAACTACGGACTGTGAGCTTCACGGTTCTGGATATAAGCTGATTTGAAGATACCACAGTTTTTTTTATTTATTATTTGATAGTTGGTGGAATAAATTGAACTGATGTGACATATTATCAAAATTTCAAATTCTGATAATTTAAAATTCAAAAATATCTTTTTTTTTTGCATGTATGCAGATATAATTTTGGAGTATGAAATACTCCGCCGTTTATCCGGGTACCTCTTATCCGGCTGTCCGTTTATCCGTTGTATTTAGAAACGATAGTTCAATACAAAAGTGACATTGCGTGCGCTGGAGGATATAAAAAAACCGGTTTTCACAGCACATTGTCAGAACAAAAAACAATATAAATCATGGCAAAATTTCAAATATTCTCATGGGAAAAGCATTAAGTTAATAAAAACTGGGTTATTTTTATCAAAAAAAGAATTATTCAGTACCACGCACCCGATAGTCGTCACGATAGTCAAGGCAGTCCTTGCTACAGGGGGACAGTACATTCTAGGCCTGAACCCACGACGGGCCCGTTGTTATGTCGTACGAATTGACGTCTGTATCACGGAACCGCTCACGAAATGTCATGTTTGAATATGAACAAATTAGATAACCTGGGAGTACAGGTATACTTAGCCAAGCAGTAGATGGTATTTACTTATAACATCAGTGGCGTTCATTACTCCAGGTATTAGCTAACTCTGAGGCTTCTTGTTACCTCGAGTTCTTTAAACCACGATAGATGAGGTTACTCTTCGACTATGTGAGTGCAAAAAATCAGACCAGTATCTAAATACACTCATTTGAAAAACAAGCATAATCATTCTATTAATTTTCGGAACTTGTGTTCTACCCTTAGATCATGAACCCTTGTCTGTAACATGAAATGCAAAGGCCACCGTTTTGAAAACTATGATGAATAATAACGATTATTAATAATTTCAGCACTACATCGGGCAACATTAGAATTTGTGGCCATGTAGTCAAAAAAGAATTTCACTTTCAGTTAACTATTCAGTGATACAATTCACACCTTTTTAAGTGCCTGTTTTTTTAGTTCTTATTTTTTTTTTTTAGCAGAAGCATAGTTAAAGAGTACCTTCATCAAAAAAAAGTGAAGAAAGTGGAATTTCGATATGCAGAATCGTCCAGAAAACGTCAAAATCAGAAGATGGGTAAAAATATAAAGAGTCCGACTTCTAATCAACTTCTAAAACCTGTGCTAGAAGCCACTTTTGTGGATACCTAATCAAAGAAGTCACTATGAGCACATTTATCCACTCTTCGTTATCGAACTACTGATTGTTGATTGAAAAAATTCTGCTTTATTCAAATGATTGCCAAAATTCTTCGCTGACCGCTGATTGGAAGCCTTCGCGGGTCAGATTCGCGTGGCCCGCTGGCCATATGTTTGTCATGTCTGATGTAAACACTAAAAGCATACCGGTGTTTTTATGTTAGATTAAGAAATGTTGCATTAAGAAACATAGACAGAATTTAAAGATCGTTTTATCCATCTAAGACCGTACCAAGAGCCAAAGAAAGAAACTAGTGAATCCAAGCCCATACAAGTGTGACCATTAAACCAAACGCTCTTGAATTATTCATTCATCCGCCTGACATTAGCGAAGTGCCTTCGAAAGCTCATAACGAACACTAGACTTTCCCAACAACAGACATTCAATTCCATTCGTTACTTTACTATTGTCCATCCATTGCAGGGCAGACACATTGCAATCTTGGCAGCGTAATCATTTGACACATCGCACAATGTCACGATTAGATACGCCAATTGCAGACGACAGTCACACGTCTACCACACTCAACGATCGGTATTTGATCTTTTCAACAATCTCCCCCTTCTGCGAACGGATACCATCCGCGAACCGTAAAACCATCAGCACATTATTGAACTCGCACACAAAGCGCTTCACTTGACCGCGCTTTACTTCTACGCGAACGATGGACAATGTTAAACGATAGCCTCACTTGTTCAAGATTTCAAATGTCACGAACGTATAAGTAAAAGCGCCACCAAATACCACCGCAGATCGATAGCTGTCCTGATAGGGCTGTCGTCGATTGTCCGGCCGATGGATTAGGGGAAGGATTTCGATTTCGAACCATCGGTCGGACCGATGACAGCAAGAGCGACAGCCTCCCCCCGAATTCTACAGCTCGCGTACGGAAGTGTACTCGTTTTTTTAATTGTACAGCAAACGTTCGAGCTGTTTGTAACTGAATAGGTGTAATTGCTCATTAGGCATCGAGTAAACGTTGCGGCTAAGCACAAACTATTTATTCAGTACCTATTTTTAGTCGCACAGGTAGAAGTCATTAGTACGGCTGGTACGTTCAGTTCAGGCCAACCACAGTTCTTACTTTCCTCATTTTAGAATCCAAAGCACGACATGCCGGGGCTGGGGTTGCTTGTTTCTCCGCACTTGTTTCCCTGCAAATACCAACAACCTATTTACATATCAACTTCATCATGTTTACAGTAGCAGGGTAAAGGGTGCTCACCGAGACACCGTGCACCGGGGAGTGCACACTGGAGCTCGAACTGATATGAGCCCAGGTAATAAGAACCCATCCGTACAAGACAAGGTGACTTTGTCCGCATACCGTTACCTCAAACTCATTTGTGCATCGGCACTTAGGCATACACAGCCGAGTGCCGAGTGAATTCGTTTGAGTTTTGCAGCCAACACAGCCGAGCCGGCGTGTACACCGAAAACTTCACTAATTGGAAAACTATTTGGCTTTAGGGTAAGGTGCAGCGTGAACTGCGAGTTTCCCCAACACTCGACCTTAAGTTGGCCGTAAGCTATCCGCCGTATTTGGTTCGGGTTGCAAAATCTTTCATCCCCGGCTGCAACCCATCTTCGCACACACCTGTATCCTGTGCAGTTCGGTTAAACGCAACATCTTTTGAAACACCTGCCGAGCTAGTACAGTCCTGGGCTGGGCTGCTGCGATTGCTGGCAACCATCGATCGGACACCGTGGGGATGCCAATCCGGGAGGATGCTTGGCAGAAAGTTTGGCATCATCCTGGCAGCGAAGAATGCAAATTAACGTGCACGCTGCGTGCCAGTTATGGCGAAGTTTGACTCTTTTGCCTGCCCGGTCGTCTGCATCGTTGCTGCGATGCTGGCTCGTGTAATAACTGACATGTCAATCGATGCGTTTGAAAAAGCGATCGAACCCCAGTTCAGAAGATTAGTTTTCGACCCGCGGTTGTGAGAGAAGCTGGTAATGCTGGTTTGCATGTAGGTTTTGTGAAAATTTTGATACCTTTTAGCTTAAAGTGGATGTGAAGAGGAAAGCGGTATGAGTTAACACAAAACTTGCTTACATCAACTTTTAGCCTTGTTGTTTATTATGTAAAATTATCGTATCCCTTGCATGTTATAATGCATAATCAATATAAACGATAACTTTAACACCACTGCATGTCTCGCACATAAAATCAAGCAAGACCTTTTAATTTGAGAAATAAATAAAAATTTTAAAAAAATCCATCCATCCATCCAGCCATTTGGCACATCATCCTTCAAATATCTTTGATTTCCAGTCATCGTTGAATACAGTATTGTTTTAATTATGCACAGAGCATAATTACAACTACAGTTTACTCCGGCTTTTCGACACATGTTAAAAAATGGTAAAATGCTAAAAATGGAGAATTTGTGGGTTTTTTATAATGTTCAAAGTATAGTATGATATGAGATTGTTGTTTTCACGTCAGGCCCAGAATAATGCAAATTAATGATAACTTTTCCCTGCAGCAGGTGTCAAACAATATTGCAGATATTATGGGCAATACAAAAAATATTTATTTATCGCTAGATCGGGACATACAAGATGGCAATTTCCTATGAAATTGATTCTAGTACATCGTGGCAATAATACAAAATTAATATTTGATACGGCTATAGCTTTGGATTTCTATGTGTGGAAGGACAATGGAGGAGCCGATTCAACGACGAGCTATACGTGATGTACGACGATCTCACTGTCGTACTGTCGTATTAAGCTCTCCATTAAGTGCATTGTCCATGTTATACGTATGAAACTGGACAACCTGGCTCGTAATACCCTTTTAGGCGTGAAGATGGCGTGAAAGCGTACACCGGTAAAGATTGGCTAACTAACGGCTTGGCAGACGATATCGCTAGACCGTGTGCGGTTTTGGACACTTTTTTAGACCAAGGGCAACCGATTGAAGCACTGAATACGTCTGTATGATTATAGTTTAGGTATGATACACTTCAATAAAAAAAACATGTCCGGAATGTGTAGCTTTCCTTTGTGTGATTCAAAACGGTACATTCAAATTGGTTCTAAAACTTTTACTTTAAAAATTTACTTACAATGGCGGCTACCTAAAGTCGGACAGCTCATATTGTCACCTATTATTTGACTTTGTGGGACCCTGGACAGTTGCCCAAACCACTTATTGGAAAAAAAATTTCATCCATTGTTGAGGACATGCATCATGCATCATCATGTTCATGCAAAAAATCAGACCAATATCTTTTAAAAGTGTGGATGATACGTGGTCTACTGAACGATCCAGAGTGCCGCAAGAACGCCACTATATATCAAACAACTCTAACAAAGTGTTCTTGGAAAAAAAGGCAAAAATGCAAAACCCCATTTTAAATACATAAAACTATTATTTTTTCCAAAAAATTGCATAAAAATTTAATTTATAACATTAATTTTTCAAACATCGAGTCCCCTGTCAGACACTTCTTTAAAGCTTCTGAAAGCGCGAAACTACCGTTAGAGTGTTTTAGCATATTTAACGATCTGTTAAGTTTAAAATGTGATTTGATGTTTTGTCAAATAACTAATTTAACAACTATAGACTAGAAATTTCTTCTAAAAATTTGTTTTTCTTTATAATTTTTATCTTTACTCTTTTAAAATACTTGACATTTGTTAGACACTTAAAGAGCAGATCAGATTGCTTTCAATGATACACTCGTTTGCATTCATGCAACTTTCTTCTCGCTCAACAGGTGTTCATACCGTCTAGGGAAAGAGGAAAACAAATCCAGCCCCCTTTATTACCTCCCAGTTTACTAGCAAAGGTTAAGGCGCCAAGATGTGCCAACTATTAATTTAATTGGATAATTTCCCACTGTCTTCCGCTCATTCACGCGAAATCTATGGATCACGGCTTCCTGGGAGGGTTATGGTCCTAAGGCCCGGCACATTTCTCACGCTTTGCATGCGACGGAAAGTATGGTTTTGCCTTCATTTCCGTTTCCCCTGTTCCAACGATCCCGCAGAGATACGAGCCACTGTACACGGTGCCTGGTAGCTGGTTGCCAGTTGAAGTAAAAGTAACGATAAGGTAAGGTGTGAATGGCACAATGCTATAGAATTCACAGTAAAGGATGTTTTCGTATTATGCTAGCTGCTGAAACGGCTATAAGAACTGAATTTATTTGTTCAATGCTTTTTTTTATTGGAGTTGAATTAATCCAATTACTCCTATCTTGTACCGCGCTCCTCACGGTGGTCATAAATTTATCTAACCCTAGGAATGGTGTCTATCCTTTCAAATCGTACAACGCACAACGCACAGTTATTAATTAAGTAATAAAATTAAATGTATCGGTGAAAACAAAACATGATTCAAGAAAAAATTAAATATTTTTTGATAAAATCTTAATTATTTGTCAAACCAAAGGCTTTGCTATTGGTACTAGTAGTGCTTTGAAATTAAAAACATATCGCCAAATTATTACATATCTAACAAGATGTTGACCTACGTCACTTTTCCTCATCGTTAAGTGATCTGCCTCATTTAGCTTAAATGTTTTGGGTTGCAATTAAATATTTAAAGTAATTACTTATTGTTCAATGGCATAGTCGTTATCATGCAGGACCTAACAACATGCCCGTCGTGAGTTCATGTCTAGAAATGACCGTTCCCCCGTGGCAAGCACAGACTATCCGGCTGCATCGTACTAAGTTAGTATCGCACTAAGGCCACTCATTCTGACTAAAAAAATATGATTCTTTATTATTGATAATTAATCCATTCTCTTTATGAAAAAAATATAATTCCTGCATTAAAAACGGTTAAGTAATTCTCTAAACACATTATATCTGTCACAAATATAATCAGCATATAATAAAACGTTTTTATTCCCACAATTTGCTGAACGTTTTCTTTTTTATCGTTATGAGGCATTTTGCATTAAATCACGTATCATTTTTTTCTATATTTAACAGGTTCATTTGGCGCGGTTACGGGGCTATCCAATGAAAATTCAGCGATATTTTTTAATTTGAGTTGTACGCCAAAATAATCGGGTTTCAAACCCAATACAAATCGGGCACTGATGACGATCCATTAATAAACCTAAACCGACACCATTCCGATCCTGGAACGGATACTAAACTGATAATGAACCCACATTGGTCCTAGAAACGATACTGAACCAATACCGGTCCAGAAAACGTTACTGAACCCATACCTGTCCAGGAACAGTTACTGAATTCATACCCGTCTAGGAAATGATACTGAATGCACACCAGTCCTGGAACCAATCACGAACCCATACCGGTCCTGGAAAAGATGCTGAACTCAAACCGGTCCAGGAATTGATATTGAACTCACATCGTTCCTGATATAGCTGCCGATTTAAATCCGTTTCTGGAGCTGTACCTGGACCTGTTCCGGGTTTGTAACGAAACTTGATTCTGATATTGTTCTGAAATCGTTATAGTTCCTGTTCCGATCGAGTAACTGATTCCGCTGGTCGACTAATACTCGGCAATATATGTGCAGCATAGGCAATATTGTAGTAATTAAGCGTAGAAAATAGTATGGAAAATGCCGCAGAATTTTAGCTCAATTTGTATAGTGATTCATAGTTTCTGGTATGTTAAAATATTAACGTTTCAACTGCACATTTGAACCATACAGGGCAAAACGAATCGTTGCAATGTCGATAAACAATACATACAGTATTCTCCGTATTGTTAAAAAAAGAAAAACTTTTGCCAAATTTCCTCCCGGAAATTGAATCATTTCGTTAAACATTCCCAAACGTCAACAATAGTTTATACACTTTTTTCTAACTGATACAGTATGCAGTTTGAATTTTGTTTCTTGTTCACTTCCTATGTTACTCTTATGTCCTTTTTCTACTCCTTTTTTACCTAATTTCATTTCCTTACAAACGTTATACAGGCTTTTATGTTATGATAATGCTTCCTTTGAGAGGATGCATCCTTGTTCCGCACAGAAAACCAAATCAATTCCTGAACCAATCATTCCAATTATTCTCTCCACTGCACCAGGCCTTTCAGCAAATGGACTTGCTAACAGCATCGCTACAGAACCACCAAACGCCCGGCTGGAGGATTGCACTACTTTGATAGGTTTTGTTGTGTTCTGATTATCGTCCTATGCCTTCAATCAGTGCGAATCAGCGCGTTCCCACCGTTTCTTGTGGCGTGTGAAATAGCAGCACGACCTAATGCAGCTGAGCAATGCACCTTCCCAGCCATTGCAGCCGTTGCAGCCGATACAAATTACAACTCCCTCTGCGTCCTTTTCAGCCCCTTCTAGTTCAGTTCAGTTGGCTCCAGAAGGCTAATGCAATTTACAAATACTGTTTCCTATACAGTAGAACTTACTATCCATCCTATCGTTCCTGCCATTCCCTGCGTTCCAAATAGCCCGCTCGACGATCGTAATGCGCCAAATTGACACGATACCCGGTGTAGAAGGCAGCTTCCGAAACCAAATCCGGCTCAGCTTGCCAGCGTATAAAACCTGCTGATACGATGCTGATGGTAAGATTTCGGAACCATTCTTTGCATTTTATACTTCCTGGTACCACGCCACAACACAAACGACGGTGAAGAAGAGCTGCTTCAGAGCGTATTCAAGATCGGTTGAGATGTGCTGTTGATTGGAATGTAATCGTAGAAGATGAAATTGGAATTGATTTACTAGCACACGGTAGGTAGTGAAATGGTCCAAGCTACAAGCTACCCTCTACCCGCACTCACACACTCATACACCACGAAGCTTTCCATATAGTCAAGTTGCATGGAAAGTGTTTCCGTTTCTTTCTTCTACTTCTATCTCGTCCTCTGGTTGGAAGCCGAATATTTTTCGCAATTTATGTTTTCTTTTTCACTACACTGACATGTTGAACTTTAGCCCCATCCCCGTACTGGTGCTATCTATTTACATTATAACCACAACCACACTGCTACCGCGTCAGACATTTCGAACCATCTGCCAGCACTTGTCCTAATTTTGTACACTTCATTGACATTGATCCAATTTTCCGAAGCCTCCGTAACGTGATGATGCCGAAAATATCGGGCCAGAAAATTTCCCACCCTTACGATCCATATTGCCTACCGTGAATCATTTAACATTCATTTAGCATCTCCATATCATCAGCGTGCTAAATGGTGCGCATCCTTACGCATGACATCGTGTCAGATGACTACGATGGTTGGGCTTTAAGTATTTTAAAGAAATGACAATTTTACACATTATCAGTGAAAAAGTTCTCCTAGAACGGGGTCTTACAATTCGCTCGAAATGATGGCTTGAGGCATCATACAATCTTCTTCTATTTGACGTAACGTCCTACGCGGACACATGCCGGCTTCATACAGGCTTTCGAGACTTTATTCATTACCACGTAGCCGGCTAAGTCGATCCTTGCTCCGGGGAGTACGGTCCGTTCTTGGCCTCGAACTCATGACGGGCATATTATTTAGACTTTCGAGATGACAACTGTACCACGGGACCGCCCCTCATATAATAAGTAGACTAATTTACATGAGCAACAGCGTCTTTAAGCATTATGCAATATCAGATGTAAATTTCATGTGCAATGTAATTAGCAATGAGTATTTTCACAGGGCCATTAAAAAGTTAGAATAAACATAACATAATATACGACTTGATTCAAAATCTCCGATCATGAGAATAATTGAGAATAACTGGAAAGTAATACAATGGACCTTCGTATAACGAGTTTAATCCAATCCAGTGACTTACTCGTTATACGAAAAACTCGTTATGCGAAAGAATCTTTTCCATATAATTTGTATAAAGAGTTCAATAATTGGTTCCAGGACCGCAAATAGAAAGTACTTATGCATCTGCGAAAAGAAAACATCTATTCGTAATACTAATCGCTAAGAAGATATATGTAGATCACAATTTCTCTGTCATTTGTTCGCTAAACTAACGAATGGTCGTTTGGTTTAGTAGTTTTTATTAATATTTACCGAAAATGACAAGTCAAGTACAAGTACAAGTCCCACAGCTTCTTTCCAATGATGCTTGCAGTCATATGATATAAGAGTTTGAAATTACCAAGCAATATGCTAGAAATGCTAAACGGTCTTCCGTATGATTATGTTCAGGTCTTTAAAATGTCCTACCAGACATTTTTCTTGCAACAAAAATAATTTCATTTCATTATATATTCTACCATTACATTTCATTTTACATTTCATCAATATAACACACAATTATGCAACACGCAATCGAAAACGATTCTTAGTAACCAAAGGTCTCACCTGAGCAGCACGCAAAATCAAAGAAACGTTCAATGTTAACCGATCATGATCTTGATTTCACTTCGCCACCAAACACATATTGCTTTTAATGCAAAATTCAACTCGGTAATGGAGGTGTTTGGGCCGGTCTGGTGGTACAGTCGTCAACTCGTACGACGTAACAACACGCCCGTCATGGGTTCAAGCCCCGAATAATCCGTGCCCCCATACGTAGGACTGACTATCCTGCTATGGTAGCAATACGTCACTGAAAGCCAAGTTCACTTCACTAGTGGGTACAAAGGCAGGCCTTGACCGACAACGGTTGTTGTGCCAATCAAGAAGAAGAAGAATGGAGGTGTTCGCTGAGCATTCGGATTTGCTCGTTACGCGAAAAATTCGTTATAAGGGTTACTCGTTTTGAGGAGTTCCACTGTGTGTAGCTGACTCGTACATCTTGCCGTATTCAAATATCAAATATCAAAAATACGTAAAGTCTTTGCTTTAAAAATTTTTTTTTATTGTTTGAGAGGTTTACTTGTAAAATTATTCTACTGCATTTTTTGTGATTGTGCTATCCTGTAATATTATTATTATTATTATTTATTTAATCTTCAACGGGCCGTATAGCCTAATTAAGATGTAACAGTTCAATTGAGAAAAAAAATACATAGCAAAAATAAGATTTACAGCGCAATTCACTGCGGCCACGGCAAAAGCCGGAGACGTTCCTTGAAGCACTGAGTTGAGATGTCGAAGTCGAAGCAATCCGAGACAGTGTTGAAGACAGCCGACATGCGGAACATAGGGTCAGACCGACCAGCACTGGAACGGGGTTGAGCGAGCCGTAGAGTTTCTCTAGACCTAAGTGTTCGGGATGGTGCATAGATATCGACTCGATGCAACAAAGGCGATGAGTCGATAGAGCCATTTAGCAATCCAGCGATGAAAGAGCACTGTGCATTGCGTCTTCTAACCGAAAGAGGTTCAAGGCCTAGAAGACGGCACCGCGCAGCATACGGAGGAAGATTATTGCGATCCTGCCAGGGAAGTAGGCGTAGGGCATATCTCGTGAGCTTACGTTGAATCGCCTCGAGTCGAGCAATTGAAGAAGCGGTTGTTGGGCTCCAGACTACGCACGAATATTCCAGAACCGAACGAACGATGCAGTTGTACACAGCTTTGATGCACATGGAGTTGCGGAATTCATTAGTTGTCCGGATAACCACGCCAAGTAATTGATTTCCTCTGGCTACAACGTCATCGATATGCTGTTTAAAGTTCAAACTAGAGTCAAGCAGAACGCCCAGGTCTTTGGCATGATTCTGTCGATTAACTGCAGTGCCGTCCATGAAGTAGGTCCCAGTCACTGGGCTCCTGCATCGACTAAAAGACACACAGTAGCATTTCTCGATGCAGATAGTCAGTCCATTACGCTTGCACCACGAACAGAAAATTTCGATGCAGTCTTGCAGGAATGTACAATCACCTGTGTTGTGAATAGGCGCAAAAATTTTTGCATCGTCGGCAAACAGACTGATACTGTCGGGAGGTAAAGCCAGGGTAACATCGTTGATAAACAATATGAAGAGAAGCGGGCCAATATTGCTTCCTTGTGGCACACCCGAGCTGCTGACTATTTCTTTGGACATGTGCTTATCAATTTTCACGATGTATGTGCGATTAATTAGGTAAGACTTAAGCCACTGTACGAGCGAGCTGGGAACTCCTAGCTTGTCGAGTTTAGCGAGAAGAATTGCGTGCGGAAGAGAGTCGAATGCTGCTTTCAGATCTGTATAAATTGCATCGACTTGAGCTCCGGCATCAATTTGACTAGTGCAATAGGTTACAAATTCAACCAGGTTCGTGGTAGTCGACTTTTTTGACACGAATCCATGTTGATACGGGCTTAGGTAGCTGCGGCATGCATATGATAATAACATATGATATGACTACAGATGAATAAGGCAAATCTAACACCCTGGCGATTCTTACATCTCCTGCTAAAGATTTTATGTTTTATAAAGTCGAACTAACATTTAATTTCAAATCATGTCTTTATTTCATATCATTTAATTTCATTAATTATCCACATTATGCTTAAGCAATGATTTTAATCCCAACATTTTAATTCACATAATTTGGTTGTTGAGAAAAGTAATGTTATATAGTGTTTAAGGAAAGAGAACTGGAAGGGTTCAAAGGGGAATGAACATTGAACAGATGGAACAAGCGGTTAAATTTGACAAGAAACGGATCATTTCATCTAGAGTTAGTGCGCCTAATACAATTGAAAAGGAACGCGCGAGGACGAAGAAAACAGTTAAGAACATATAATAGAACATGAGAAAGAAGTGAGAGGTTTCAGGTAAAATTCCAGCTATGCTAATGGCCTGTGCACGACCTCACTTACTCTGTAATAGTGATGAGAAAAGTTCCGGAAATTGAGGAACGGAACGAACCTGCAATCTAAAGAAAAAGAACGGAATGCAGAACGCAGGTTCAAGATAACCTGCCATAATTACGCATTTTTCAGTTGCTCACTCCATACATGGATAACTTTAAAGTATACATTCAATATGGTGTATTATTTTATGAGCAATAATCGCACATTTCCAATTAAAACAAAGTTAAATAATAGTTTATTGAATAAGTATACTACTTAATGAAAAACGCTTAACTTAAGTAACACGCTACACTGTGCATTTTTAATTAAAAAGTTAAGACATTTTGTAGGATTTATTTTTTAAATAAATTAAATATAAATAGCATCTAACAACATCGGTATATAACAAACACATAGAGTTTTAAGATGTTTCCGTAGGGTTGACATTACACTGTACGGTGCACTACCGGAGCGACCAATTGTCTGTCCGATAATGCACTTTAATTGTCCATAAGAATAGTGCTATTCCAGGGATCAATAAACGGTGTTCAATAATTTATTTCGGCAGGCTAAACTTGTAGTGCATCTCAAGTATTGAGTTGCTCGTAGAAGATTTCAGAGCAGAGAGTAGAGCACAGAGCGTTCTAAACCGGATCGAAAAGAACGCCGAGAGAAACAGATTCATATTGAACCTGGATGATTTGTTTACAGCAAAACGGCTCATCAAATCAAAGGGAGTAGAATGTAGAGCGTTCTAGGCCGGGTCGCAAAGAGCAGCCGGTCCAACACAGATCGCAGAGAACGCTGAGAGCAGCCAGTTCAGATTGGATCGATAAGATCTTTGATAGCAGCCAATTCAGGTCGGATCGTAAAGACCGGTCGGAGCAGCAGGTTTAGTTTGAACCTGCTTGGGTTAAAATTAAGGATCACGGTCCGGATGGTTGCATGCTGGAACAGATCGCACCTGGCAAGTTCGGAACGCAACGCGCATCACTACTCTGTAACGCATTCCAAGCCATTTTTTCCCCACCGAACAGCATATGGAGGATTTCCAGGAGTAGGAGGATACAGGGATTTCCAGGAGTTCTCATAATTGTGGGACACTTCCTTGACTCTTTCTTATGTGAAGTGAACTTATATATAGAAATTGAACTCTGAAGCACCCTTTTTGGACAGGCTTCTTGGAAACTCCTATTGGATTTGTCCAACAAGTGTCTCACAGCTATGATAACTCCTGGAAAACCCTGTATTGATTAGACAAGAGACCCCAAAAGCGCCTACAAGCAAATCCTTGTTAATCCCTGAATTCGATTACTTAATCCTTGTATGACTATTCTCGAGCCAAAAAGAAGTAATCCTACAAGTTAGTTTGCAGTATTTCCTGTATGAAAATACATCTGTCTTCTCTTTCTTTTGTTTGGAGGCTCACATTTTTGGACAAAAGTGCTTTCTTATACATGCACGTGGGAAGTGGTACATCTGTAAACGACTAGGCGTCTCCATCAAGGAGTATAAATTGTCTTTATTGATTTTTACTTTACTTTTTTTTACTTTTACACCGATTTAGGACTTCGAGCTAATAGGTTTCATCCAACCCTTTCAATAAGCTTAAATCTAATGGTTGGTTTTCAATAAATTCCTCTTAGCAAGGCACTTTATCTTTGCAGTTACCTTTTCCCGAGCGTACTCGGTTAACTCTGTATAGAAAATATACTAAATAGATGTTGCAATGTGTTTTTGGTTTAGCAATCTGGGGGCTGGTATTTGACATTAGCTTTTGCGGAGAACACAGTACAAAATAAGAGAGCGATGAGAGCGTTTAATTACGATCGTTCACTCTCTTTCCGATCCCCACGTACGATGCCGCTTCTGCAATATGCGCTCTCTCTTTCTTCCCGCTGCAATACGCTCTGCTGAGAGTTGCTGAGTGACCAATCACAGAGAAGGAGAGTGAACAAAGCTGCGATTCCAAAACGAGCCACACAGCGCCCAGAGTGTTAATATACGCATGTGACGAGTTAATCTCATAATCCAAAAATGCAATTGACTTAGGGTCTATGCTAGTGTCTGCACTCGAACACGCATATGAGTTGTATGAAAAAGAGCCTACCGCATAACGAGTTTTTCGCATTACGATTGAGTCATTGGAACGGATTAAACTCGTAATGAGGGGTTCCACAGTACAAATATTAATAGTGCACAAAGCAGTAACCACTAGGTAACAAACTAATTTACGATAATAATACCTGAGATAGCTGAAATCATCCTGAACCACTTTGATGGCTTGTATGGCTTGGCTGAAATTTTAATTACACATTACACACCCTACAAGAAAAACAATCAATCTCTTCACTTGCGAGCTCTCTAGCTAACCACAAATTGAGTGTGCAAGTACATTTAAATGGTTTGTTCACTTCAATGATATGAACCCATTTCGCTGCTTCTCGTGGATTTCGATTTTTACAGCCTTGGATTACACAGCTATTCTCAGTACATGCACCGTAAACTTTCCCACTCCGTTCCTCACACGCTCACCCACCAATTAAACAGAAGCTACGGTAATCCATCGGTTCCACCCACTAACGGCATCAGTTGCAAATCAAAAATCCGCCCAAAGACAAAATCAATAGCATGATGCTACATATCCGTGCAAAACCGTTCCGATCTGCAGTGGGGCTACGCCCGTCCAGCGAAACTCCTGCGGGACTTGAGCAATCCCTTTGGCCGCTGCTACCATTGCCTGGGGGTGAGTTGGCATGATTTATGCTAGGCGAAGGTCACGCGGCGTACGTGGTGTCGCTTGCAGGGCAGGTGCGCAATAATGAAAGAGATAACACAATTTGATTATTTATTCTGTTTTCATCCCCCACATCCTGCTACCTCACCGGCAGCGGTAACTCGCACCTGAGTCCATCAAATGGGACTGGGTACAACGGGAGTGTGCCAAATTTTGATTCCGCAACACCAATTAACAACAACAGTCCGAGCATCGTTTATGGTGTGCGCCATACGCTGTTTCCATCGGCGAGCATCATGGGACCCGCAATTCAGCTGCCCCCTCCCTTCCTACCTCGTCCACACACACACACACACACACACACACACACACACTTTCTGCCACTAGGACTGTCCTGCATAGTGGCACCCGGTGTTAATTGCTCAACCAGCGGCAATATGCTTCATCGGGCGACACATCGCAGCCCTGCCCTGGCTGCAATTTGCAATTGCACGGGTGCAATTTTGATCAGATGAATTGTCCTTTCATTGACGGCCGCTTTGCCGTACCCTAGCAATTACCGGAATTGCATACCGGATGTTGCTTCCCACCCCTTCCCCGAATACCCCTTTTCATGCGATTTTTCTCCCACTCCCCATACCCTTTGCCAGTTGGCATCGGGTTGCGCGCTTGATAGTTTGCACTTGGGATTAGACGATCGATGGCGTTTTTCCACCTGCGCTGTCCCCCATATCTTATCGCAGTATCGCGTCGATGCGTCGATGCAGCGAATGCATCGGGCACTCCCGAGTCCGGTCCTGTGCGCGGAATGCATGTCAAGATTAATGTTTTCACAATTTAATGGACAACATTGCCACCGGAGCACAAATCTTGGCGGGCAACTATTCGTGTTCAGTACCAACGGAGATTTGGCACTACTCTACGGCTGAACAACTTGTGTATTGGGTGGTAAAATGAGCTGGAAAATTGTTTACCTTCAAGACATCGGTAGTGCTATCAGTAATTAGGCTTTGCTCTCTTTTCTTATTATCTGTGAGGTGAATTTCTACCGTGCAGTGAGCAAAACTCAATAAGTATATAAGAAAACAACGAAGCGGTCCAAAAAGCCCGTATTGCTGTATAAGAAAATATTAAACGTTATAAAAAAGAAAACTAGAATGACTCGAAAGCTAGAAAACTAGAATGTGGGCCGGTCTGGTGGTACAGTCGTCAACTCGTACGACGTAACAACACGCCCGTCATGGGTTCAAGCCCCGAATAGACCGTGCCCCCATACGTAGGACTGACTATCGTGCTATGGTAACAATAAGTCACTGAAAGCCAAGCTCACTTCACTAGTGGGTTCAAGCAGGCCTTAACCGACAGCGGTTGTTGTGCCAAACAAGAAAGAAGAAAGAGAATGACTCATTTTGGGGGAAACCCTTTATCTTTATATTATATTAAACCTATAAAGTCATACTGATACAGTATTTCAAAAATCCATATAAGTTAATGTTTGTTAAACTGTGTACAATTAAAGTTATTTGATACTATCGACTATTCAATGCAATTTCAGAAGTTCTACTTAATTCCGTAAAGCTCCTAATTATTTAGAAAAATAAAATATTGCTAGGGATGGCACTGGGTTGTACAAAACCAAAAATGGGAATCGAAATAAATGTGAATCGTGGTTCTGGACACC
Source organism: Anopheles merus (assembly GCF_017562075.2). Taxonomy (NCBI): domain Eukaryota; kingdom Metazoa; phylum Arthropoda; class Insecta; order Diptera; family Culicidae; genus Anopheles; species Anopheles merus. Next base: position 47,120,745 of record NC_054084.1, on the reverse strand, counting down.
ACAAGCACCTGGCACTCACCATTTGGACCAATCTGCTCACAAAAGGACTTGCTGGTGAGGAATAGTAAAAGAAATGGGAATTTAACCCTTTGTCGTCGTTTCAGTAAGCTAATTTGTATATTACACCAACTGGATGGTTTGTTGGAATCATCAGATATATTTTTTTAGTTTAAAAAGTGTTCCTGTGTGTGGCTCATTTCAATTGCAACGATCGTAGTCTGCAACGATCATTGGACATCTTACAAGACTATGCTACTCATTGAAACATCCGAATTAATAATATCAAAACACAAGCCATGATTGTCTCCCATCGCCTAAGACATAAACTAATGAATCCTACTGCTCATCAGCTAGTTGTGGGTGGAATATCAGTCCCTTGGCTTCTTAAGGTGAAATATGTGGGTCTCATCATTGGTAATAAACTCCTATATAACCATCACACTAAGGAACTTTCAACTCGAATGATCACACTACTGAAAAAAAATATTACCCTCTTCTGAATCGTAATTCCTGGCTGTGTCCAAAAAACAAAATTGCTGTATATAAGCAGATAATCTTACCAGCGGTAACGTACGGCATCCCTGTATGGCAACGTAGTGCTTACACAAACATCTGCAAAGTCTAGGTGGAATTAAATCGTTTTTTGCGTCTAATCGCGAATGCCCCACGCTGGATGAGGCTCGAAGAATTGTGTGATACAACTAGTATTAAACCTCTAACTGAAATCGCCTATGAAATGGTCGAACGTATCAACGAAAATACCCAACAATCTGTGTTTTTTCTTCTAAGGGCTCTTTTTGATGTAAATATTAGTTCATAATTTATTTTTTCGTTAGATTAAGCTAGATTAAGTTAACAAATGGCAAAAGCCTTACTTTGTTTGAACCCCAATAAAAAAGCTAAACTGTTTCTTGACAAATTTGAACTTGGCGATGAAAAGCGATGACGCTAAATCCCGCAATCACTTATCTTATAATTGTACACAATATTTAAAATAAACTAATTTATTATGTATAATTGCAACGAAGTGTCACTTAAATAAACAATCATAACCCAATAAAAAATACCTATTGAATATAGATTCATTGATTACGAAGAGTAAATTAATCAATTTAAACAAAAAATACATTTGCATAATATAAAGCCTTAATTTTTTTTAGAAGCCTTATTTAATTTTTTTGGCCGGTCTCGTGATACAGTCGTCAACTCGTACGACTTAACATTATGCCCGTCATGGATTCAAGCCCCAACTATACCGTGCTGCCATACGTAGGACTGACTATCCTGCTACGGGGGAAAATCAATAAGTCCCTATAAGCCAAGCCCACAAGTGGTACAGGCAGGCCTTGGACGGCAACGGTTAGTAGTGAGCGAAAGAAGAAGATTTAAATTTTTAAATTTTTAATTATTTTTATTTATTTAGATTCACATTATTACGGCTTCGGCTGTATTTTCGTCTTTTTTTAATTTTTGTTTTTTTGTTGTATATTTTAAAGAAAGGTACACGTTGTAACAGTTTTAAGTGTTATTATAAAAACTGGTATTTAAAAAAATTCGACGTAGCTGATAGTTGGTAGTAAATTGATAGATATTTAAAAAATACAGTCAAAAGTCCTGCAACCGGTGGATTTCGTTTTAATTTGTAAGACGTGCGTAACATATTAAGCATCACTTGTTACATAAAATAGAATAGCCAAATGCATGGTGATTAGACATGGTAACGATTAGACCAATGGGTCCGTCTATTAAATAAATAAATATCAATATAACTAAATGATGGTTGTGTAATAAAATTGCAACGACACCGATCCGATCCGATAATCAGACCGTTGCCAAATTCGATTGATATATGATTGCTATATGCTATACGACTTTATTTACATGTTAAAATAATTGAATCTTGTTTTAATGTTAAAAAATGTGAAAGTACCACAATAAAGTATATGAAAAGAGCTTTATAAAAAAAATCCTATTGTTTTCAAAATCATTAACGGGGGAGGGGCACAATTTGTTACTTAATGATCTGTTAATGTTTGTTACTGTTAATGATCAATTTGTTTTAGGAGAAGAGGAGCGGTTCTTCCAACGTTACAGTTTGTTACACAAGGAGGGGTCGAAAATTTGAAATTTTAGCGTTACGTAAGTGATGGACGACGCATTACACCGCCTCACAACTGCCTTAAACAGATCGCTTGCATGGCCTGTCTAGCTTCGTTTTCGCTGTGACGCGTTTTATCCGCATCTGGTTTTGTAAGTTCCAAAAAGCGAGATGATTCCAAAAATAAACAAATGAAATTGGATTTTATCTTTAACTCATTGGTTTTTAATTATTACGATGAACATTTAGAAATACTACAGGTAAAACCATCCCATCCTACCTCAATTCTAACATTCAATATCATCACCGATGCAAAGTTACGTGAAATCATCATGATTCTAAGCCTCAATGCGTCTGCATCAAACACAATGCATAATTCACGTCAGATTTGTAAGGAACTCGTAGCTTACCATTGATTTACATCAACTACCGCCAGTAGTGGCATCCGCTTCCTGTTTCCTAGTCAATCTTCATCCTGGTTGGTCAAGAAGCTGAGTGTGTGCTAAATTAAACTCGCTGCAATATAAATCCTACTCGGTTTCGCTTCACCCATCGTTACTTAGTTACCGATGCTGCGTGTGCTTTGAAATCATAGCAACCATAGCAGTAGTACATTCGTTTAAGTCATACAATCAATTGAAAGTTGCACTAAAATGTGAAAATGAAGGTGGAAATCACAAGAACGCAACATAAAACCCCTAAGGAAGAGAGAAATAATATTTGTTTCTTGCGTTAAAACAGCTGGTGCTTAGTTTCTGGATGTGATATACTCACTCTTTCTTTTCCGCCTAGACAGCACGAAAACTGGTGTATGATACACGCTAAGCACTGAATTTTTGCTACCGACGTGTAAAAACAACCATTGCGAGGATCAACTAGCCAACTCTGCGAAAAAAAGCGAAAGAAAAGAATCCTAAGAGTATTAATATTCATCCAACATAATCAAAACATGGCGCTCCTTAAGCAGCTAATGTGGAATGCAAAGAAACGGTAAGCTTCTTCCACCTGCTAATCCACTTCGCCCGCAGCTCCCAGACGGCCAAATCCTGCTAATCCTGTCCTGAAAGTCCTTGCTTAAAACTTTTGCTCCCTATTCCACCACACCACCAGCCGCTCGCTGTGTAAACCTTACCGAAAACGTGACCGTTAATAAATGTATCGAACATCATTCGAACGAATCTGTTTGTGCTGCTGCTGCTGCTGCTGCTAGTTGGCAGGATTAGGGGTTCAATTAAACACTTGCGACTACTTTACTATGCCGGAGGTACGGTATTTTGGGTTCCGAAAAGCACTTCCAGTGCCATCCTTTCCTACTTAATGCTAAATGGATAGAGTCGGATGGTAGTGGTGGCGGTTACGATAATGCTTCACAAACAGTCGCACTGTATAGGGTGCTGCCACCCGATCCAATTTCCTTCCCATCGTGCAAGCACAAATCCCTTGTCTTGTAATCCCGTACAACCTCCCCAAAGTGCCAAACAATCAATCAATACTTCTTGTAATACATTTTCCCGAACACGGTTCACGCCCACCCGATTCGTGAACACAGTAGAGCGCCTATACATTTCCAATCTCGCCCTAGGTGGGTGTGTCTGTTGTTATGCAAAACAACGATCATTTGTGGCAATAGATCACGCATTATATTTAACAACGTCGAGCATGATGTCTCAGTTGATTCAATTTAATTATCACACTGATCAATTTGTCCGCCCACATTAGCTGAACACACTTGCAGTATATTCAAACGCTGCAAACCACCCGGTGGTACACGTAACCACCACTCGAATAAAGAAGAAATGCTTCATTTTCTTGAGGATTTGGTTCACCCCCCGTCTGCATTCAACCGGTGCAGCGCGAAAAAAGGGCACAAAAATTATCTACCTGACGGTTTTTGTCATTGCCATCGGTTCGTGGACGGGTGTTTGTTTATCATCAGAGCACACATCAAACCCCAATTGACCACATACACCCGGCCGCATGGGCGCACGGGCGCATGCATGCCGGATTCTGTTTATGTTGGTACCCGACTGTGTATCCACAGCCTCACTGCAAATTAAGTGGTTAAAGGTTTCCGGGCTCGATATCGCCTGTACAATTTTGCTAATGACGTGTAACGTTCCCTGCCATGGGAAGGAATGTTTTTATAGGTAAGACGTTGCTACAACCATGCCATACGGTTCGGTTCACCATCGGTGTATTGATTCGTTTGCAATCATGCATACACGGAGAATTGCTGAGATGTAAAATTGATACTACATGTCTACTATGGGTCGAAAAACAATTATTATTTTCACCAACATGGCACTAACTTTGAAGTAATGTGAAATAATAATGTATAGACTTTCAGTTACATGTTGTCACTATAAATAAAATATAATTGTAAATGAGAAGAAGAAAAATTATTAAATATATCTGTGACTGTACCACAACCGTATATTTACTGATACTTTCTCAGAATGAGACCCTTTAATATATTTTATACAACGCTGAATCATACAGCAATTTGCAAAGAATTTGATTCATATTTGATTAGATTGCAATGACAAATAACAAATCTATTTTTTTAAATTATAAAAATAATACTTATATAATGAACCTGAAGTTGGCTTATCGGACATAAAACAACAAACAATAATAATCTCTTCTATTGTCTCTAAGAAAATTCTAGTAAAAGCTGACGCCGCATTTCCAGCGATTGTTGTTTGGATGAGTTTTGCTTAGCTTAGCTTATGATCCATACTATGGAAACCGTTTTGGGAATGGAAAGCGCAACCCCGACTTAGTTTTTACTGTATTGAGAAGTGAAGAAAGAACAATACAAATTGTATTAAACCAAGATCACGATTCTGCTAGTGCGGATAGACTTGCAGTAGAGGTGAAATATACAGCGAAATGAACTATTTGACAGGCGAAATATATGACGGACAAAGCATCACAGCAACCAGCTGATGTGCAATGTAAACAAATAACGTATACAAAAACGCAACTAAATCCATTGAAAAACTTCAATATCAAGTGTTTCATAAATTTTCAGTCAACAGTTCATAATTTTTTTCCAATTAGAGAATGTTCTGTTTAAGAAGATATTATTTTTAATAAAACATCGAAAGCGGATGTTCTGTCTCCCCCAACCCTTTAGCTGTACCTGTCAGATATTTCGCCCGCTGTATATTTCACCTCAATACCTCAATAGTTCATTTCGCTGTATATTTCACCTCATGTAGCCGCGCGGTGACAATACATGGTTAGAAAAAAACTCGTGTAGCGGGCGGAAATTATAACACACACGGAATTTTTTGTAGCACGGTCGAGGGGAGTGTTGCAGTTTCTGGTTCGGGTTGCGCAATGAGATGCGCATCGTCGTCAACAGACTGGTCGGTGGAGATCCGGAACATTGGAATGTCGTGCTGACATTGGATGCGACAAAAGGGTTCGCTTCACTCGGATGCCTTCCCAGAATCGAGCACTGCTGTTCCCAAATGAAGTGCAGCAGCAAGCATCAGTACTTGGAATACCGGACACCAGAAAGCTCGTGCGACGATTGGGCTTTTTCTTGAGGACAATCAGTTGAACCTAAACAAGGACTCGAAAAACGGTGAAGCAGATTTGGGAGGCACTTCGAAACCAGTATGAGAAGGTAACGTTGACTTCCGTTGTGTCATTGCTCAAGCAAATCTGGGACAAACGGTATACAGATAGCTGTTATTGGTGGCGAACCATGTATCTACAAATAGCCAGCTCGTACTTTATAGCTGATTTGGGGCTGTTTAAGGAAAAATCGTTCCGATGTCGTACTTTGTGGCTGATTAAGAGATAGACGGTACTTTGCGGAACTATGGAGCTTTTTAACAGGCCCATGGTACTCTCAGGAACCTTGTAGCTGATTAGCCTGATGTGTATGGTTCACGATGGTACTTGAAGGCTTGTTAAGAAAGCGTACCGTACTCGTTGGAACTTTATAGCTTTTTAATGCATGGCATCGGTACGAGGAGGCCCTTGTCAAAGTGTCAAAGACTGGTGCCGTCAATCATCTCGTTGCTGCTGCCCAAGCTAGTTAAGTTAATTGAAGGAGGAATATTGAGTGAAGTGACTGTGATTGTACAGTAAATTGTGTGACATTTTCGTATAATACATGAATATTAATGATTTAAAAATATACACATGTACACAAACAAAACAAATCCTGTAGTTTATTTCATCGATGACGCTTGCTTGAAAATAAAACATAAAGAAAAATAACCCCCGGCACCGTAGCATAAGGAAGCTGCTTAAGCGCTGTTTGAAAGACCCACCTAGAACTTTGATGCTGTGTAACTACTGCAAAAGGCGAATTAGAGCAGCGATCTTTAGCGTGCCAAAATGAGCTGCTTAAGCAATTCTGGCTATTTGGGTTGGACCGAACATTGAAGGTGGCAATGGTACTACCCCAAATAGCCAGAATTGTTTAAGCAACTCATTTTGGCACGCTAAAGATCCCGCCCGCAGTGTTTGAGCGTTGGTGCGCATTTCGTTCAAAGTCTCGTGCGCTGGTGTGTTTTGGTGAAGTGTGAAGTGAACAAACAATGTGCACAGACGCACATGCAGTGCGTGGATCGACAGGTAAGAATTTGCTGAACAGAGGCAACGCAGATTGTGGACAAGTTTCCCGCAGCCTGGCTCGACCCGGTACTTTGCAGTATGACGCCATTCGTGAGTATGAAGGATTCTAAATGTGTTGTGAAAGTGTACTTTATGTTTCAATAAAGTGTTTAATGAAATAAAACATGACCGTGTTTGTGTTTGTTGTTAGAATAAGTGCGTATTTGCGATCGTGTCTATGCATGAAAGAAAACGAGAAACGAAAGAAACAAATATCTTTGGATGTGTTGGTAGCATGACTGGAAAGAACACGAACACATTCGGCCGTATCGGAGAGCTCGTTCGTTCCCGGGAACGACGCTCATTTTCACTCATTTCATAGCCCTCTATGATCAAAAATTAGAAACCCGTCTAGGTTTAGTTCTGCCCAATCTAGTGGTACAACCCTGTCCACTCATGAGCGACGAATGTTCTTCGACGAACGACCACCCCGATACGGCCGAATATCAGCCATTGACAACTGCAGAGCGCACCGTGCATTCCGGGTGGGGAGGGGGAGGGCTCGCGCGAGGGTGTAACTCATTCCTCCAAGAGTAACTGCTAACGGGGGACGGCACTCAAATCACTCAAAAAATACACTCATTTTGCCGGACGGGTATGGTTCGACATTAGTTCCAGATCACGTCATAAGCCAGAACCTAACGGCATCTCACGAGATGCGTGCACTCATCAGTGAGAGCCGTGATGCGTACAGGTTGGCTCACTAAGGCAAAATATTCACCATAACAGGTTCCATGGTCTGTATAGTATCAGTTACACGACCGATATCAGTTCTGTATCAGATCCAGGGGTGGTATGAGCTATGGATTCAGGTTTGTTTCTAAGGACGCTGTGGTTTCGGGATCAGTTCCAGGACGGGTATGGGTTCAGGATCAGTTCCAGGAACGGTATCAAAGCCGCAAATGAGGACTAGGACCATTTCCTGGTCAATGTAAAGCTACGCCAGAAACTCTCATCCAACGGAGTCAGCCCACCTCAAGGCTCAACCTGGTCCGGTTAAATTGTGCTGATGTGGCGGAAGGGTACGCGACAGCGCTCGGGGAAGCGTCTCCGGCAGACAACAACATTTCCGCGATGCCACTCGCAGCCAATACTGCAGCCGGAATAAAGATCGGCTGTTTACCACGTAGAAAGAAAAAAAGAATGGTTCGACGAAGAGTGTAGGCGAGCAGTATCCAAGATGAATGGATAGCACGTACCCACATGTTACGGAACGCATTAAGCACCGAGCGGATTTGCTACTAAAATCGTAATGTGTCGAGATTCGGAACAACATCTGCTGACAGACAAACGGGAGGTAATCGAAATGTGAAAGTGCTACTTCGAAGGACACCTGAATGGAGCAGAGTTTTAAAAGGCTCACGGAAGTTGTAGAACAAGGCAACAGGCACCATATCTGAATGAGATTGTCATCAGCGCCATCAAACCGCTCAAGAACAATAAATCTGCTGAAAGTGATGGAATGGCGGCAGAGCTCGTTAAGATGGGGCCTCTCCGGCTTACCGTCGAAATGCATAAGCGGATCGTGAAAATCTGGGAACTGGAAGAATTACCGGCGGAGTGGATGCTGGTTGACATTTGCATAACCTTGTAAGGTGTCAAACAAAGTGCGAAACTAGACAACGACATCGTTGACAGGGAAATATAACCTTAGCAGCTGGTCCTAAGCTATAGAAGTTTGCAGACTAATTGTGGAAGGCCCAGGAAGCTGGACTCCGTCTACCGAACTGGGGTATAACCTCGAAAAGAAAAGCAGAAGACATTGGTGGCACGATATTGTACTGGTCTTTCTAACATCTTGGTATCTGCGTAGCCTCAATGCCATCGACAGTGGTAGGTTTATCAGGAACGCTAAGCGATATGAAGAGTTAAGGTCACTATTACGTGATGAAACATGAGCCCCGCGCGCCGTTTAGTCAGCATACCGTTGAACCGGCATACCGATTGCGACAAATACGAAATACGAATGCTTGTCTGAGGCTCATCACGTGATACCCAATTGAGAGTCATCGTATTAGTGCAAGAGGAGTTCACCTATCTAGGGATAGTCGTAGCTAAGGACAACGACATCAGCAACGAAATGTGGCAACGTTTGTGTTGAGAGAATAAGTACATACTACGGTCTTAACCATCTGCTCAAATTCAGAAGACATCGAGTTCGCACGAAATGTGAGGTATATCGCACAATGATTTGCCAGGTGGTTCGCTATGGACATGGATCATAGACCATATCTGAACGGATAATGAAAATGCTCTTTGGGCGATGCATCCTCCGACCATCTTTGGGGGTGTGTGATTCTGTGAGCTGCATGAGGATGCCCGACTCATGTCCCACCAAGAAAGTGTTCGACAGCGAAAATAGTGTTTTAGGCCAAAATCAAACGAAAATTTCCTCTTAACCCTCAATTAAGTAATAAAATTACGAAAAGTGGAGCAAAACAGAGAAAAAAAAAAAACATAATTTGATTGCAGACATATTCACAGAAGTAGCAAAGTATGACACTGCAAACTGTTATAATCATAACACATTGGTACATTTATGGAAAACTAAAGGTCGTTATCCTACGATGCTATAATGTTCTTCATGTTTTCAAATGCTCTTTAAATCTCACCACAATCAAGTGTTATTTTCTTTTACTAAAGTTTGGCATTTTGCAAAACAACATTTGAATTATTAAAAATTCAAAATAAACAATAAAATGCCTATACTAAATTATGTGCAAACAATTTCTCAGATCGGCAAATAAAACCCACTCGCAACATTTATCATTTTGTAGTCCAATAATTTAAACATATTTATATTTCTTCACATTTTATTGTAGCATGCATTATGTGTTTCCGTGTCGGGGCGATTCTGTAGAGTATGAATTAGAACATTATTTCTTTTCTTTTCACAGATCGTTCAGGAAGTTTTTTTTCTTCTCTTTCTTTTGTAATGAGTGTGTATGTGCTCTACTTCTCATATCCTCTTCTTTGCCATTGATTATGACTAGTAACGGCAGTAAGCAAACTTACTTCCTAATTTTCCTTTTGCCTTCTCCATTCCAACTCTTCTCGACGATCGATCTTTTGTGGATTCGATAATGTTTTTTTTCCTTTCCTTCCTATTTAAATCGCTTCTCTACTATTCAATGGCATTAGAGGAAAATGTTGTTTTCAGCAATCGTTTAGGCTAACGAGTTTATTTGTTTTGTTTATTTGTGTGAGGCGTTCTGTATTTCCGTACGGTTTTTCATCATGCTTAGTAGTACTATTGATTTCAATTACTTGTTTGTGTTATTTTCTTTCAGTAGTGTAGCTGACTGCACTATTATTATTAATAACAGATACAAATGGTTCCTTCAGACGCGACGCTCCAACACCAGTTCCTTGCTTTTAAACTAGTTCAAGCACAAAATGACGAGAACTACTAACTACATAAGTCGATTTCCTTTAGCGTATCAGGATTTAAACCTGTATTTCCCCCCCCCCCCTCCATTCATGAAGCCACCACATCCTGCGCTTATGGCTTTCTATCATTTCCCCACACCGTACAACCATGTTCGTTTCACTACGCATTATGTATTATATGCTTCAGATGTGTCATTTCTCCTTTTGCTAACTGGTGCAGGACTGTCCATCACCGGGGCGGCCTGTGCGATCTTTTTTGTGCACAGCATTCGGCGAGGTTGTCTGTGGTGTAGTTGCTGGGGTTGTCGTTTGCGTCGAAGGAGATACCACAGCTGCAGGCGTCGTATGTACCGTTTGTTGTTGGCCAGCATTACTTCCCGGTGACACCGATTTGATTACTTTCGCCTGCTGTTCCGATTGGCTATCGGAGTTAATATCAATGTTAGATATTACCCTCATTAGTTGCTTCACGCTTGGGGAAATGTTTGATTTGCCATGATCAGCACACCCTGCACTAGAATCGGTATTTGGGCCGTTATGGCCATCGCCGCATCCCAATACTTCGGTGCCGGGAGCTGAAGATGCTGGATTTGTATGTGTACCGCCAGATATTCCCATCACGGATATAATAGGGGATATTTGTTGAGACTTTTCGGGTTCGTTGACAATTCCCTGCATCGGTCCGGTTCCAGTCTCGTCGACTCCCCGAATCGCTCCTCCAGCCTCTTGACAGATTATCTGATGTTCCATTGTTTCAGCATCTTGGATCTACAAGCGAAAAAATACACCAACAACGACGGAGGCAAGTGATAGCAAACAATTTTTAAAACTCGCATTTCAAAGCACCTACCTCTTCCGGACAAAGATCAAATGCCATTTGCAGAATATCTCGAACGGATTGCGATTTTTCCAGCAAAAATCCGTTTGTATTATCATTGCTTTGGGCAGGCGGGGACCAAGAATTGTAATTATACTGACTATTACCAGTGGTGCGATGTTTCTCCAGTTCTTCCTGCAACCACTCAATTGCTGCCGTCCACTGCTTTGCAAGGGAAGCGTCGGTGTGCAGTTTGTTCAATGCCACTGGACTCTTCGAAAACAAATGAACCATACATTTGATGCATTGATAGGCACGTTTCTGGTAATTCAACTTGCTGCGTCTGATAATCTCCAGTAAACCATCCCTATCATGACCGACCCCTAGTGGTGTATTAAAAAGAGCACAATTAAGTACACATAGTATTGCAGGCTAACATTGTAATGCATTTAAACTCTTACCCAGCAATGCATTCATTATGCGATGACCCTGCCAAGAGTCTTCGATCAGTAAAATGTGCAACAACAAATCCGTATAATGTTTCATGTCATGCCAGTACACATAATCACATTGGAAAAGCAGTTCCATTAGAATTATACCGGAAAAGTGTGGATTTTCCCAGCAGCAATATTGCAGCAGCTTAAACCCTTCCTCTCCAACGTGCACATCCTCTAGCAAGCGTTTGATGTACCTAAATAAAATAATCAATTAAAAAATAATTCGACATTCAAATGATACACGCCCGTTATTTGTCCTACATACCCATTTCGATTATACAGATAATCCGTGCATTCTTCAGACATAGGAATCAATGCGTTTTTCCGAGTTATATGGTCGTTTATGTACTTATTTGGCAGTACGGCGGATCCACTAATAGCACTTCTACAACGCACCGATACATCCATTGATCGAATCAAATGCGACACGACATGGTGCAGTTTACTCAGATCCGGATACTGGTACTTGATCGTCTGCCCTGTGCCATCGTCCACCGCTACTCTCATGAAAAGCACGGGCACGTTTAACTGTAAGAATGCAAATGGCAACATGGCAATTAAAATCCACATCAGTAAACTTGCTTCCCGGCCCTTACACTCACCTTGATCAACTGGCATTCTTCTCTGTACCCCAGTCCAGCGTACATCGAGAACAAACTGAAATAGTGCGGCAAACTTTTGCCATGCTCTGGGACATCCGATTTTAACAGCCCTAGAACCGCTATTAACACTTGTTCGCACAGATTGCTGCCCTCAAAACATGCCACCGGTTCGTCCTCGGCCGAGTAATGACAAAACGATACAATCAGTTTCGCAAAGCAAGAACGAATTTCTGGCAAAGGAGCCGCAAGCAAATATTCACACAAACGGCCAGGTGAGTCTAACAGCACATTTTCGGCAAACCATCTCCGAATGAAAACGAATCCTTCTAGCTGAACACGGAAAATTTCATACCTACAATGTAAGATAATCAAATTTATCATATCATTGCCGTTACATTTCTCAATCTGCCTTTTTTTCTTTTTGCTTACCAATCCATCACTTGTCCTCGAATCGTTTTCTTTGTTTTGAAGCCGGTGTGGAACAAAAACTTTGCTGCTAACTGAACCTTATGCAAGCAAACATCCTCTAGTCCTTTCTGTAATCAATCAAAGGGCAATTTAATAATGCTGTTCAACTAGAAATGGCTTAAAACCATCTACTCACCAGAAGCAACCAAACTGGGACCTTATTCTTTGGTTTAATCGGAAATTCTGTCAATTTTTTCATGAAGGTGAAAAATTCAGTTGAAAACAGCATTTTTGAGTGTAAAAATCGAATATTTTGAATTCTAAAAACAGGAGAAAAAGATAATTAGCTTCATTTTTGCCATAGCATAGAATAACACAACAGAGTCTAAACGAACCGTATGCAACGTTCCACGTTTGGTTCCATGTTGAAATAGTAGTGTTCGCTTTGCGCCAACGATAAGCTTTCGATGTTAGACTTGGCTTGGGCTCTATTTTGTAACGATTGTGGACCACTGTTCAGTCGCCACCAGAACGCGTTCTTGGGTGGTTTTGCATAGTACACATCATTGCGCGTGTAGAATAGCATGTATGCATTCCACCATCGTTTTTGTCTGCGGTACTGCATGCGCTTCAGATTGTTGTCATACACCTCGCCCATATAGTCGCCACCAAAGCACTGCGTTTTCATCTCTTCGTCATCGTCCATCTTGCATTCTGTGACCTCGCCATCATCGAACTTGTACCACTTTTTTTGCCCAGTGGCGTAATTCCTGCACAAAAGTAAAACGTCGTACATTATTAATAGCTGCTTCATTTACGTATGCCAACCTGTCAGAATTACGCACTTGTGCAGAATGTAGCTATAATAATGGCCACCGGATGCTTGGCCACTGTGAACCACTATTCCGGTCAGTTGGTAGCGCGTAGATCCTTGATCCTCTTGCTTTGGCTCAACGTTGATAACCTCACCTTCTAATTTTGCCAGACCAGATACTGCAAACAAATATGGAACATAAAAGAAATAAACCAATACATTACAATACGAGATCATCTAGTTAAGCTTTGAAAACCATCAAAAATACCTGTATACGGTTCCATGTCCAGCACGCGAGGAAATTCAAAATAATCATTATATTTGATTGCGCACACCCGTTCATAATCATATTCGAAACGCTTCAGCTGTATTGCTAATACGGGCGGCAGTTTGCTAACGCATAGCCGTTTCACCGTAACGACCTACGATAAAAGAAACATTTATTACTCATCTATTTCAACGATATCACTCGCGAGTTTGACAAACACATACCTTTTCATCACATTTATCACAGTGGTACGCATCGGCACCTTCTAGTATTTCACCACGAACATATTGCTCCAGTGAATCCGTTAGCGAGCTATGGTTTCTAATATCAACACTAAGTACACTAAATGGTTCGTCCTTGCTATACCGGTGCGGACAGTCTTGGCATATCTTCTGATCGCTAAAACATCCGCCCAGTGTTGCCGACATTAGCTGCTCGCAGTTTAGGGCTTTCAGACCTTCGTCAATGCTTTCAAAAAGTGACATAAAAAATTCTACCGCATCCTGCTGTTCGCGTAGATTGACTGGTTCCCCTTGCAACCTGAAAAAAGAAAAGGGGCAAACATTAAGCAACATTAACACAACCCTCCGTTTCAGGAACACTACTGTTTTCATGAAACTTTATCAAAGTTGAATGTTAAACTCACTTAAAATGTCTCCACAATCCCCGAGGTACGTAATACTGCAATGCGCTATGACCAAGATAGCAAAATATTACCATCACATACTTCAGTATCCCTATGTGATAGTTCTTTCCACCATCGTCGTCCTTTTGAAAGCCAAGCTGAAAAAGAGAAGCATAGCAGATATTACTGTACTTTCTCTATCAATTCGTTACCCAACCTTCTAGACACCTACCAAAGATTGACCGTCTGGATCCTCATTGAAATCTTCCTTATGGTCAATGACAGCCTGGTGAATTCGGACGATACCATTTCTCAGGGCGGGGACCATGTAGAGTTGCTGTAGAACCGAATTCATGTAGCAGGTTGCTCCGGCATTTTTTAATCCACAGAACCCATGAAACGCACGAGGAGCATCAGGTGGCAGATATTCCCACTCGCGAACAGGTTCAATGTCTTCAAAGAACATATCATTCAGCATCAATGTAATTGTTGTGGTGAGTTCAATTGAATTATGGCTGAGAGCTACGATTAAATCCATTGCAGCAGAAATAGTCCTTGAAGTGCGACACACCGGTGGGGGCTGCTGAAAATGGATCTCCTGACGGTGTCTATAATATATGTACTGGAATGATGCATTGAAGACAAACTCTTTTGCCAGATCCTGAAATGTAGAGCACACAAAAATTATTTCATTTACTTCCAAAATCTGGCGATATACTAGGAAATATAAACATATATTTCTATTCAAATACACCCACGAATAAATGAGACAATTATGCATCTATAAACTGGATCTTTGATAAGTTAAGTACTGTCGCAAATTGTAGCTTGAATCAATGTGCTCGGAAATATAAATTAAATAATGACTGTATTTGTAATTTTAAGCATGAGTTTCGGGATGCAAATTGATAGGCGCACGATCGAATGTATATCAAGAGTTATCTTTCTTTTTTTTCTTTTTGTTCTGGTGCCACAACTGCCATAGCCTTACTGTCATACCACTTGGCTATAAGTGGCTTAAGTGACTATCATTAGCCATTACTGGTTTTATAAAGCATATATGTAGATATTAATGTTTTCAACTTACCACCAATAATGCATTTAAGCGACGTTTCTCAGTTGATTTCATATGAAAGACGAGCGCTCTGGTGAGATACAGATGCCCTTCCAAGATCTCTTCCTGCACGAGCGTTTTTCCATGTTCGGCCACATTGTCACGCACCCAGTAGAGCCATTTAATTTCCGTCTGCAGCAGCTCCTCAGTATCGATAGGAGTTGATTCATTTCGTTCCTTGGACTGCAGCAGCTGCGCAAATAGTTGCAGATAGTCGGCGCACGTTTCCGTACGATGATTCACCTTCCGCCAGATATTGTACAGTACACACACGATTGTTTGCACCAGCTCTTCCGATACTTCACCCGTTAGCATAGACAGCAACTGTTCTCGCGCTAACGTTCGCATTTTGTCGGACGGATTTACCAATAGCAATGAACCCAGAAAACTATCCCACAACCCATCTTCCTTATTCAGCGCTTTCACTGCGTCCGAATGTAGCGCTAGCGAGAGTCCCATCACTTCTAGAGCAATGTGAAGCACCTCATAGTCCACACTTCGGTCTACTATGCCAACCAACTGTAGATCACGGTCACCGTGGTGATGCTGTTGTTGATGCGATCGCTGCTGCTGGTGTTGCTGGAGTGAAGCACCGACTCCAGCGGAATTACTGCTACTGCTGTTGCAACAGCTGCTGGAGCTGCTGTCACTTCCGCTACTACAGTTACTTCCTATGCTGCTCGTGCTATATCGGCGCTTGCTTGTGTCGCTCACCTCTTCGGTCGTATTGTCACACGATGGGTCCTTACACTCGCCATCAGCAATATCGTTCGCGCTTGGATCAGTTGCTCCTACACTATCGGTGGCAGCGTAGCGGGAGGCAAACACGCGTTCCTTTAAAGAGTCCCACGACACAGGCTCCCAATCTTTGGACACACGTAACGCTACCTCCATGATTGCTTTAATCGTACGTACTTTTGGAAAAGTCCATTCGCCTCGATACAGCGAAGCGACCAGATCTTGGCCCTCAACCATACCAGGACGCATTTCCAACTGCAAAATGTACGATGCTAGTCGCTTCGCGAAGCCATTCAACGTGTTCTCGCATCGCAACCCACCGCGTAGAATATTGTGCAGTGGCGTGTACCGTCGCAGCTGTACTTGAAACTGCTCATACTGACGCATTTGATCGTAGAAAGTGGGCGGCGGCACCAGGTACCCAACGGTGAAGAAGTAAAATTTCACCAATCGCATAATACACCGATAGCTTGCCCGTTTGGTATGTCTATCCGAGCCGGCCAGAAAATTTTCCTCTGAAAGCAATCCTACGATGAAATCAGCTGCTCCACAACTAAACCATGCGTATTGAAACTCCAGCACAGCCTCCAATGACGTTACATTGTCTCCAAGCGTCAGATCGTTGCCCATTCCACTTACATCCTTCACGTTGCTATTACTTGCCGGGATAATGCTGTTAGGATGCAGGGATGTAGACATGGGATTAATGCAGGCAGGAAGCAACATTGCTTCCAGCACTTCCAAGTTGTACAAAATTCGAACTGGCGGAGGAGTAAGAAATAACGATTTGAACGTTTCCAACGATTCCGATTCTGCCGCTTCCATCACAGCCTTTAATTCAGCTTGTTTCTCGAGTGCCGCGCTACTACTACCGGTTGCGTTTGCCTCCCGTCCGGACTCACGAGCTGCCATATATGCTTCCATGGCTACCTTTCGTGCATCTTCAATAGCCCCTTGAGCAGTGTTGAACACTTCATAGAGGTTGTTTACAGTCATACGATCGAGCGGCAGCAGGTGCAACAACGAACGTACTCCATCACGCAAGCGATCATGTTCTAATGTATTAGCCAGCTGATAAACCTGCAGGAAGAATTGTGTGTACTGAGGTTTTTGCCCAATCACGACACCGGGCAATGTATCCTCGGATTCTGAGGCAGACTGGAGAAATTGTCGTGCATGGTTCTGTTGATACACCTGCGCTGGTACTACGGTTTGGTGCTGACTGTGCGCATAGCTTGGATGATGATGCATCATCGTCTGCTGCGGATGAGGAAAATGATGGCCGTGTTGTTGTTGATGATGGTAAGTTTGCTTGATTGGGTCGACATAATTCCGTGGCGGCGAGCCGGAGCTACTCTCGCTCGAACTATCCGGTGAACCGGCGGCCATTAAACCAGACGAAACAGGAGTCAACTTTGCTATCAGCGACATCTTGTCCCGTATGCCATAAAATGCTAGCGTCTGTTGATCGTCCGGCACCATTATCAACTCATTCGTTCCATTATCGTACAAATCGACGCGAATTTCATTTGCTTTCAATACCTTAATGCGTCTGAGGAGATTACGCTTAAAAGAATGCATCGTCTCATTGCTGTGACTGAGCAACTCTATGTCGTCAAGCTGTCGACCGGGCGTTTGAAATTTAACTATCAGCTCAACATGTCTTCCGCGGACGGCGTGACACAGGGGAAGCGCGAATCTATCACCAGGATACTTTCGATCGCACTCGCGGATGTATTCTTGGAGCGTTCGTATCATGCGACACATTTGATCAACGAGAAGGAGCTTTTTCCGCTCGACATCCCCGTTGATTCCTCCCGCACCATCATCATCACCTGTCCGTTCTGAGCCGGATTCTTTTGACACACCCGTAGCAGGCGGAGCACCCGATGACTCCTTTTCGTTGCCCTTCTTCAACACTGGTTTGGGCGAAGGAAATTCTCGCAAAAGCATCTCCATATTCTGGAACATGGCCCGTAGCTTTTCGCAGCACTCTTCGATGAAAGACTCGTGATAAGCTTTCATCTCAGACAGCTGTCTAGGGCCCACTGTCATCATCTCGTTCAGAATGTTGATCGCTCGATGCGCTATCGGTTCCTGTCCAGCAGTGATCACACGCCACAAATAATCCTTCCCGATTAGATCCTCGCCATTGTTGTACAGTACATACGCGTTGCGATGATGATGCTTTGCCGACACGATTCGTTCCTCTTTCGTATTCACAGCGCGGAAGAAACGCTCGAAACAGCGTATTCCATTTTCGCTCAGCAAAATCGGATCCAGTTTTAGCAGATTGTTTTCAAAGAAATCCCGATTGATTCCCGGATCAAGGTCCGGATTTTCGCCCATCAGCTTACTAAACCACCGAAAGCATTCCTCCCGGTCGCTCTCAAATGCGGCGTTCACTGCAAGCGAGTTCCAAATTTGTTTCGCCTGATCGGCACACAACCACAGGTGGCCATCCTTCAGTAGGAATTTCAAAAAGTCTAACCGCTCCTGAATCTGCTGCGGGTGCGGGTACCGATTATCGAGTCGTAGCTTTGCCGGTTTTAGCGAAGGATCAGCCGCCACCAGCGCCCGGACACGGTTCATGTAACATGTCAAGCTGTTCGTCACGAGAATAACCAGCTTATGATCGTTTTGTAGTTGATCAATGATTTTCTGCCGATTCATTGTATGCTGTATTCGAGGCGTATGGTTTGGGGTGGTATCGTACAGCGAGCAAATGTCCCGGATAAGCCGCAACGCCGGCAGCACCCACTCGTCGCGCCCTTTCAGCTCCTCCACGCACTTCACCAACCAGATACTCTTCTGTGCATCTCGTTCCTGAGAGCAGCTGTAGTCAAGGATTTTGACGTGTGATTGAAGCGCCTGCTCGAGCACTTCCAGTGGCGTATCGGAGCTATGGGCTAGATTCCAAAACATATTCAGCACCTTCTGCGCCATCATTCCGTTCTTGTCGTCCTCTGCCAGTCGACGGTTCAGCTCCAGCAAACGTTCGCGCTGCTTGCGACTGGCCGACTTCTGCATGCTGGTCTGAAAGCACCGAAAAAGATAATCCAACTGATCGGCACTGAAATCCCAAGCAAGTTTGGCGAGCAGATCGTGCACGTTTTTGGCAATCGCCTCGTGTTTGCCCTCCTGTGCATTCCACACTGCATCCAGATCGTCGAACGTTAGCGCCTTTTCCTTGATCAAAAATCGCAAAATTTTCTCCAGCTTTTCAACGTACTGCGACTGGTGCAGCGAGTCCCTCAGCACTATTGTTAACACGCGATTATTCCGTATCCACATTGCCATCCGGTTTGCACTCAGAAAATCACCTTCCTCTTCCGCAATTAGACCCCGGTTCGGGTAGATCGAAACGTAGCTCAGCACACGGTTGATTTCATTCAGTGCATTCATTTTACCATTAAAACTCGATATCTGCAGTACGCGCAGGATGATTTTCAGACGGGCCATTTCCAACTCATTTAACAGACTCTCCTGCCCGGGCACACGCGTTAACAAGGCACGAGCAAACTTTACGATACCGGTGATAAAATCGTTTTTCCCTTCAAACACTACCTCCCGCTTTAGCTCAACATCGGAGAGACTCTCCAGCACTGTCAACACGAACCGACATCCAGGCAAGAGGTATCGCTCGATTGTATCGACCGTAAGATACTCCGCGCACAGCCCGAATGGACGTAGCAATGCGTACAGGAGCTGAAGTGAAATCTTTCCATCACATTTTTCCCCACCACCACGCCCGCCCTCTGTCTTCTCTTCACTAGCACTGACTCGCTGATGTTGTTCTATTGCGACCGTCATGCGTTTGAGAAAATTTTCAAAGCCATTGTAAACGCCAAACTGGTTGATAAAGTTGAGTAACCATCCACGGGGATTTTTGGTTTCCACAGGAGGCTTCGCAAAGCTCGCGGTAACCTCGTCCGGCCCCTGCTTTGTCGCTACGCCCGGTGCGTTGGTGTTGCTGGTGCTGCTCTCGGTGCTATCGGGAAGCGACGAGGATGATGACGATGATGAGGACGAAGAAGACGATGTGGCTGGATTGGCCAGCGACGTAGCTGGTGGCGCAGGTGGTGGTGGCGGTGGGGGTGGCGTATTTATATTTTCCGGCTGTCGTGCAATGTTGTGCATGTGGAACTTGTTCTCCGGATCGAACACGATGGCCAACAGTTCCAGCAACGACTGATTATCGCGCTCCATATGCAGAGAGGCTAGGAGCAAAAATTTGCAGCACGACTTAAAAATGCACACGTGAATGTTATTCTTCCACGACATAACTGCCTCATCAGTCAGGATGTTGATAAACGAAGTGGCCAACTCGTTCTGATAAAAACGCACGCACGATTCGCAATCGCCATCGATACCTTTAAAATGCACACAAAAGAAACAGACATACACAGATACAAACACACATTATTTTCGGGCCATGTAGGGAAATTGATCCATTTTAAGCTTGATTTGACTTCGAATCGTAACTTACCAAGGGTGGAAAGCTGGATCGCCGCGTCCAGTAAGCAGTCCAGCTCCTGCGAAGGCAGCACCGGAACCACCCATCTTGAATTTGAAATTTTTGCATTCAGGGAGGCAAGCTTATCCACAGGAAAACTGCTAAGCAGTGCCGCTGTGTTGTTACCGCTAGTAGTGCTGTTGTGGCTGCAATTAAAAACCATTTGCAAGAACAAAGAAGTTGCACCGATTAGACTGTGCGCTGTCAATCGCAACAGGCACCTCTCGCTGACACTCACGCATTTTCCACTGTGTTATGGCCGATCTGATGTTCGTTCACCGTCGCCACCGTTCCAGTATCTCGTTGTTCCATCGCTTTCCCATTGGTACGTTCCATGGACTGGCTGACGGTGTCGTATGTCATAGCAACAACGAGACACGTCCCAGTCGCCTGCTCGTAAATGTATCGTTTTTTTCTTGTATCGAAACGACTCACTAGTCTGATGCAGTTTTAGATGTTATTCTGTGTAAAAGCAGAAAAAATGATCGAGGGTTACAGAATTATTATCACACACACTCGCGGATCCTATTCCGTCGGCTGTGTCCTTATTTATCGCGTTACACGATCATCTTTAAATCAACACGCCCAACAGAATTCACCTAAATTTACGCAAAACGCAAAGATCTTATAAAAAGAACAATAAGAAATGTCTCGAATATGTTGTCATTACGTATTAATGTACTATCCTAAACGATTTCTGTTGAAATTTCACGCACTAACTACCACCATTCGCCATGAACACACCGTGTTCTACGTGCTCTTCGTACACATTTATTCCCAAAAACTTCAATAAATTATCAACCATCGATACAGTTTTCTTATACCAAACATTTTCCTCTGCCACAGAGTGAAACACAATGCATCTCTCCGAACTGGGCCGTGCACAAATAACTAGGTAATAAATAATACGCAAAGAAAATCGATAAGAACTTATGGGTCCTTTCGGCAACAAAAAATATCAGATACGCCTTCTGCACTCCTTCCGGCACCACCATCCTACGCACCGAACACCAACACATCTACTTATTATCAATTAGGAAAGTTACAATTTTATGGACGGTGCACTATCATTCCCTTTCGGCCCCGGTACCTGGACGATTTTCAGTCGAACCAAATTCGCTAATATTCTTCTCCTGTAACTTTTGTTCGCACAATGTCTCTCTTTCTGTCTTCCGTTCTCTTTACTCTATTTGCAACACCGAAAACCAATACCGGCCAAAATGGCCGACAGAAAATTCATATTTTTCTCTTCTTCCCCTAACCCTGGAAATTCACAATCACAGCAGCTCCCGGTAGCGACAACGATAATGATTGCTTTCAGATTAGAAATACCTAAGCCTTTTTGGTAACGCACCAAGATATCTCATCTGGAAAATTCCTTCTAGCCCTTCGTTGACGGAGCCTCCAAAAAGTAGGTTTTTTCCTTTGAAGATTCACAAAAACTATTGAAGAAAAATGACAACAACTGTCTTCCAGGGTTGTAGCCCAAACGTCACTTACCGATGTCAAGGGATGCCCAATTAACAATTATTCTATGGCTGGAAATAGACGAACCGAGATAGTCGCGGTACCGCAAAAATCGTGTATCCGCAGGACTCCACACTGCATAACACGGAGCGCAACATAACAACTGACAGCTGCCAAACGCTTCAGAAAACGCTTCTTTGCTGGTAACATGTTTTGAATATCCTTAGTAGGGTAACTGTACCAGTTTTCGGCAGTGTACCTATTTTCGGCAGAGTAGCTAAAAACGTGAAATTCTGCACAAATGTGGTAAAAAATTTCACAAAACACAATTTTGTAGTGAAAGTGTAATTATTTGATATTCACATACGAAGTTTCACACCATTTCATTACGTATTTTTTCAAAATATCAAATAAATTGTGCTTTTTTCGGCAGCTTTGCTGTCAGCCAATAGTTCGGCAGGTTTTGTGATTAAGAGAATCAGAACAGTAAAACAATGAAAAAGTGGTGTATATTAAAGATTTTATGCTTATTTAATTTATTCTAACTTGTTCGGAATTTTAAAATCACGATAAACAGGTTATTTTTCACTTTAAATGCTACCGAAAATACCCAAATAGCCAGAATTGCTTAAGCAGCTCATTTTGGCACGCTAAAGATCGCTGCTCTAATTCGCCTTTTGCAGTAGATAAACAGCATCAAAGTTCTATGTGGGTCTTTCAAACAGCGCCTAAGCAGCTTCCTTATGCCACGATTCCAGGGATTATTTTTCTTTGTGTTTTACTTTCAAGCAAGCGTCATCGATGAAATAAACAACAAGATTTGTTTCGTTTAAACACATATGTATATTTTTAAAACTTTTGTATTGATGAATTACACAAAATTTTACACAATTTACTGATAATTCACAATTACGTCACTCAATATTCCTTCTTTAATTAACTTATCTAACTTGTACAGCAGCAATGAGATGATTGACGGCGTCTCTCTTTGACACTTTGACAAGATCCACCTTGTACCGATGCCATGCATTAAAAAGCTATAAAGTTCCACCAAGTTCGATACACACTCTTAACAAGCCTTAAAGTTCTATCATGAACCCTACACATAGTGCTACCCAAGTGCCACAAATCCACTAAACGACCACTAAACGGCTTCTAAACGACTCAAGTTCTCTACCTAAACGGAATATAGAAAGACTTCGTTTAGCAGACGCCAAACGACTCATGCATTCTAAAAATAGCAAAAAAGCTGGTGGCGCTATCTGTTGGTGGGATACCCCAACCAGTTGAGCTTCATCGCTTGGAGGAGAGCTTTCTCATTTCCTCTGTACTGTTGTATGGTTTCGCATTGAAGTTATGCATCGCTAGAACTAGAACGGCGATACAATTGTTTAATTACTAAACTCCAACGGAAACCACCAGTACTGAAGCAAGTGAGATTTGAGTGATGGTCGTTGGTGTTGATACCCATGTATCTGACCACACGACCATTCATATAGATTTTTGCTCGGAAAGTTAGAAGGCTATATAATAGGTAGAATAGCGAAACACATTGCAAGAAAAAGATAGCAATATAATGATGAGTTGTAATACGCCATCTATTGATCAAACCAATGAAGCTGTGGAGCTTTCATTTTTTTTATATGGATATTCAATTTTTCAGTCGTTTAAGCTTAATCTGTGGCGCTTGGGATGACCTTTCTTGTACCAAATATCACCAATTTTACGACAAACAATGCACTAACTTAAGAGAAAAATAAATATTTGTAAGCCAATTCGCACCGTACGCTATGACCATCAAACTGTCAATGGCTGCTCTGTTTAAACGTCGCATCAAAATGGCTGTCAAAACGGGCCAAAATAAGCAACATAAAATTATTAATTAAAGTGCTTTTTAACATCAGTATTAGGAAAGTAAGAGTGTAAAATTGCTTTAAAATTTTTTTTTGTGCATATTTACATAGAAAATAACATTTTCTGACCCGTATTCGCGCTGCCGAAAATACCCAAATAGCCAGCTCGTACTTTATAGCTGATTTAGGGCTGTTTAACGAAAAATCGTTCCGATGTCGTACTTTGTGGCTGATTAAGAGATAGACGGTACTTTGCGGAACTATGGAGCTTTTTAATAGCCACATGGTACTCTTTGGAACTTTGCGGCTGATTAGCACTATGTGTAGGGTTCATGATAGAACTTTAAGGCTTGTTAAGAGTGTGTATCGAACTTGGTGGAACTTTATAGCTTTTTAATGCATGGCATCGGTACAAGGTGGATCTTGTCAAAGTGTCAAAGAGAGACGCCGTCAATCATCTCATTGCTGCTGTACAAGTTAGATAAGTTAATTAAAGAAGGAATATTGAGTGACGTGATTGTGAATTATCAGTAAATTGTGTAAAATTTTGTGTAATTCATCAATACAAAAGTTTTAAAAATATACATATGTGTTTAAACGAAACAAATCTTGTTGTTTATTTCATCGATGACGCTTGCTTGAAAATAAAACACACAGAAAAATAATCCCTGGAATCGTGGCATAAGGAAGCTGCTTAGGCGCTGTTTGAAAGACCCACATAGAACTTTGATGCTGTTTATCTACTGCAAAAGGCGAATTAGAGCAGCGATCTTTTGCGTGCCAAAATGAGCTGCTCAAGCAATTCTGGCTATTTGGGTAGGAACACAACCTGCCGAAAATAGGAGCAAAAGCAATGTTTGCATTTTTACGAATATTTATAAAAAGGGCTTTGAACCGGCAAATAAAAAATAGTGTAACATATTATGATAGTTTATCAACCAGAATAACATCACTTTCATGAAAAATAATAAAAAATGTTTACTTGTGAGCAGTTTTTGTGAAACTGCTGCACTAGCGTGCCGAAAACTGGTACAGTTACCCTATGTGTTTAAACGAAACAAATCTTGTTGTTTATTTCATCGATGACGCTTGCTTGAAAATAAAACACAAAGAAAAATAATCCCTGGCATCGTGGCATATGGAAGCTGCTTAGGCGCTATTTAAAAGGACCGCCTGGAACTTTGATGCTGTTTATCTACGGCAAAAGGCGAATTAGAGCAGCGATCTTTAGCGTGCCAAAATGAGCTGCTTAAGCAATTCTGGCTATTTGGGGTCTATCTCTTAATCAGCCACAAAGTACGACATCGGAACGATTTTTCGTTAAACACCCCCAAATCAGCTATAAAGTACGAGCAGGCTATTTGGGGTATTGAGCAAACCAATGAAGCTATAGTGAGTTCATTTTTTGTCTATGGCCCAAATAGCCAGCTCGTACTTTATAGCTGATTTAGGGCTGTTTAACGAAAAATCGTTCGAATGTCGTACTTTGTGGCTGATTAAGAGATAGACGGTACTTTGCGGAACTATGGAGCTTTTTAACAGGCACATGGTACTCCTTAGAACTTTGCGGCTGATTAGCGCTATGTGTAGGGTTCATGATGGAACTTGAAGGCTTGTTAAGAAAGCGTACCGAACTTGGTGGAACTTTATAGCTTTTTAATGCATGACATCGGTACGAGATGGCTCTTGTCAAAGTGTCAAAGACGGACGCCGGCAATAATCTCATTGCTGCTGCACAAGATAGATTCGTTGATTGAAGAATGAATGTTGAGTGAAGTGATTGTGACTTATCAGTAAATTGTGTAAAATTTTGTGTAATTCATCAATATAAAAGATTTAAAAATATACAAATGTGTTTAAACGAAACAAATCTTGTTGTTTATTTCATCTATGACGCTTGCTTGAAAATAAAACACAAAGAAAAATAATCCCTGGCATCGTGGCATAAAGAAGCTGCTTAGGCGCTGTTTGAAAGACCCACATAGAACTTTGATGCTGTTTATCTACTGCAAAAGGCGAATTAGAGCAGCGATCTTTAGCGTGCCAAAATGAGCTGCTTAAGCAATTCTGGCTATTTGGGGGATATCTGATTTTCCAGTCGTTTAAGCTTAATCTGTGGCGCTTGGATTGATACCCAAGTGCCACAAATCCACTAAACGACCACTAAACGGCTTCTAAACGACTCAAGTTCTCTACCTAAACGGAATATAGAAAGACTTCGTTTAGCAGACGCCAAACGACTCATGCATTCTAAAAATAGCAAAAAAGCTGGTGGCGCTATCTGTTGGTGGGATACCCCAACCAGTTGAGATTCATCGCTTGGAGGAGAGCTTTCTCATTTCCTCTGTACTGTTGTATGGTTTCGCATTGAAGTTATGCATCGCTAGAACTAGAACGGCGATACGATTGTTTAAATACTAAACTCCAATGGAAACCACCAGTACTGAAGCAAGTGAGATTTGAGTGATGGTCGTTGGTGTTGATACCCATGTATCTGACCACACGACCATTCATATAGATTTTTGCTCGGAAAGTTAGAAGGCTATATAATAGGTAGAATAGCGAAACACATTGCAAGAAAAGGATAGCAATATAATGATGAGTTGTAATACGCCATCTATTGATCAAACCAATGAAGCTGTGGAGCTTTCATTTTTTTTATATGGATATTCAATTTTTCAGTCGTTTAAGCTTAATCTGTGGCGCTTGGGTACTCACGTAGCTGACCACAAGACCATTCATATAGATTTTTGCTCGGAAAATTTGAAAGCTATATAGGTCATGATTAGATGAAACTTGTCCAAACACATTGCAAAAAAAGGACAGCAATATAATGATGAGTTGTAATATGCCACCTATTGAGCAAACCAATGAAGGTATGGAGCTTTTGTTTTTTTTTTGTCTATGGATATTCGATTTTCCAGTCGTTTAAGCTTAATCTGTGGCGCTTGGGTGATCAGCAAAGTACGGAACACGAGCCACAAGTAAATCCACAAGTAAAAAGTGATGGATCCTTTCTAGTCATATATTTTATAGAACTCTACTTCATTTTATTAAAAAAATGTTTTTTTCTACCGCAAAGATTGCCGACCACTGGGTTAGCCCAACTGGGTTCACTAACGCCATCTAGTGGCGACTATCGGAAGTTGTCGAAAAGAGTTTTGGATTATCGAACGGATGATCGCACCGTTTATCAAATTAATTGAACTTTATTATTACATGATGAGAAAGAGTATGCAATATATTCACAAAAAGTGTTTCTATCTGCTTACTCTATTGTCGTTTGCGACAGGTTTGATTATAAAATACGTAAATACGGAGAAATCGCACCCGTTGGAAGTTCGCCAAACGAGTAACTGCTATTTGCTTTATAAAGTTACGTGTGCTGAAACTTTAGTTATGCCATCTTTATTCGTTTACGTCTTTGTTGTTGCGGACAACACCATCCGATGCCGTTTTTAGCAACGAAGTCATTTCATTTATCAATCTTAAGCTTGTCGCCTCATCCATCTCATTCAGTTCACTGACCATAAAATCTCCAAAACCACTATAACGGCGCGTATTTTTGTTGGCCAGTTGCTGAACCGAAGTTTGCAATCTTTTCAACGAGTTTGTAATTAATTGAGAAACTTTCATACTTCTCCCAGTGTAAACAGTGCCACTCAATTGATTTGGACCTAGCGCGCTGGACAACGGATCAGATTGCTCTTCTACGCATCGATTTGGAGAACTTAAAACGGACAGAGTGGCAGGTACTGTTACACTTTCGCTACAACCTAATAAACCGGAAACTTCTGCAGTTTTGGGATATGCCCCTCCAGTCGAGGTTATTTCGTCGTCATCTTCCTGCAAGAGAAAACACTAGTTAATTTGTTGTAAGTATGAAAAAACCAATTCTTTCAAATGTACTTGTCGTTTTTCTGTGAAGCTTGCCAGTTTTTGTTCGGTATCTTTCAATTTCTGTTCTAAGCGTTCTATCTTCAAACGTTGTACCTTTAAATAAATCGAATACATGTTGATGACTATTGATGTTAACGGTTAATTAATCAGACACTAATGTTACACTACTACCTCAATCTTAGCTTTCTGTTCAGCTAAATCCTTCTCGAGCTTTTCATTCAGTTCATATAGTAGAACCGATTTTCGTTGTTCGTTAAGATAACGTTTTTCAAACGATGATTCAATATCTTCTTGATATTCGTCTCCATTATCTGGTTGTGGCTGGAGCCAACACGTGGCTGGACTGTTGTCGTTCAGCTCTGCATCAAGTTCATTGCACTCGATATCTGTTGCCGGCGATTGGGCTTCTGGTTCAATTTCAAAAATTTCTTCCATCTCTTCTAAGTGCTCTTCCTGATCGATAAAGTCATCAAGTTGGCTGTCATTTGAAGCGCTACTATGGTCTGCTGTTCCCGCAAGTAAATATTTTAGCTGTTGATCAATGGTAATAGGAATCATTATTATTGATTAATGGTTATTAGTATCCATCACACTTTAACTGTTATTGCATGTAACTTTTCCTACGGACTATACATACCGTTCCCCTTTTGCGGTGGCCCCTTTGCATATTTTCCAAAAACTCCATCGCATTATATGCGAACCAGGATGATTTCAAGCCCTTACCTAAAAAGAAGGATTTTGTCAATCTACTCTGCTCGCACATTGGCTTAGCATAATATTGCAGTTACCGGGATGTTGTGCCTGTTTTTTAATCAGTTCGGCTTTAATTCTGCGATACGAACAAGTCAAGCTTCGCCACTTTCTTATAAGGATAGGGACGAATATCCCGGTTTGTTTGGCTATAGCATTCCAAGCCTCCGTCCTTGCGACTGAATTGCGATAGTTGGAATCAGAATCGTCCCATATGCAGGAATGTCGCTTTACTTGGTTTATTAAGCGTAAAATCGTGTACTGATCCTGGACCGGCTGAAAAGCACAAATAAAAAAACAAACATCCATTGTTAGAAGAAACCGCATTGCTAGCTAACAAAAAGTACATGTTTACATTTCTCGGCCTTCGCGTTCGCTCCATCTTACGCCAGAGAACACGAGGGCTGAACTAAAACTTATTATTATTATTACTATTATTTTCTGCTTTGGAAGGTCACGAACACGGTCTATTACTTTTTTGTCACTATTAAAGAATAGGTTTTCTGTGTTTGATGATTTAAGTCAATACCGTCATCGAAATCCATATGGATACACTTTGTTTTCGCGTTAGAAGCGCGCAACCAATACTTCCTTGATCAGTGCTGTTCGCCAAACCCTGTCCACAGTTTTGTTTTGTTTTCTTCTTCGTCTTTCTCCTGTCATTCGCGTTCCCCGTACAACATAGCGAGGAGAGTTTTTGACATTCGAATATTGCTGCATCTCGCTCATTTTCTCTACCCTTCCTTTACTTACCTACAGTGCTCGTTTCAAAGTGAACTTTTGTGCCCCCTCTCCCATTTCACTTTGAACGCTTCCTCCACCTTGGTCCATGTACCTTTCGTAGTACTGGTGACAATTTAGGCAGCGGTAATCGCTACTGCGGGCGTGCGGGCGTTCGTGCGGAAAA
This sequence comes from Anopheles merus, assembly GCF_017562075.2. Classification (NCBI taxonomy): domain Eukaryota; kingdom Metazoa; phylum Arthropoda; class Insecta; order Diptera; family Culicidae; genus Anopheles; species Anopheles merus. The sequence goes on along the minus strand of NC_054084.1, from coordinate 47,091,343 downwards.
ATCAAAATTGTTTGATTCTGACGCATGCGGTTGCGGGCTGTCACCCGCTGCGGGTGTCAAATTCCATCCCAACTGACATTTTATAGCACGAACAATCGGGAATTCGAGCAAATTCCCTTAAACTGGAGCCTTAACCTTTAAGTTGGCAACCGGATACCCGGGTATTTTTTTCAACTTCGAACTGCAATAACTTTTGATTCATTGCTTTTATTGACCTGAAATTTTTCGTAGCCTCCCAACTTTTAAGTTATGATTTTTTGGTGCAAAAGTTGTAATTTTAAACAGCCTGTAAGTATTTTATTTTTTTTTTAACTTTACCACGTAAGTTGGCAACCAGCATACCCGGGTATTCCATACATTTTGTATGGAGAATGACGTTTCTCTTCTTCCTCTTTTCGTATTGTGCTTATTTTTTAATCAAATTCAGGCGATTCCAAATTTCAATTTGACCGTTATTTTTATAATAAAATTCAAAAAATTAATGAATAAATAAAGTAGAAGAGAATATATGGTCGGCATTACTTGCTTACAGCATTAAAATATAGAAAGCATTGTTTACCTATGAAAATCGTTAATTTTTTGCATAAAAACGTGTGGAATACCCGGGTATGCCGGTTGCCAACTTACGTGTGTAAATCTGGTTGCCAACTCTACGGTTAAACTTCCCTTAAACTGCACCAGTTTAAGGGAATTTAGAAAAAGTCCTTTAAATTCAAATGTGAGGCGGCTTTTTCGTTACTTTCTTCTAGATTCGCTCGAAAATGATGTTTCCTATCGTTATAGTTGGTCATGTACCCATTTTATACTTAAATAATACCCATTTTTATAGAATAACGTCACAAAAAATTAGTTTTTGTTTTTCATCAAAAAACCATAGCTATGAATGAAAACTGAGCTCGACGGCGTCGTCCATCGATAGAGCAACGTCTAATTTACGATCACACCAAATCTTGGCGCTTTCAACACACTTGATCACACACAAATCCACAATTTCAGGCGTATCGAGTACTAATCGAGCAGATATGGTAAAACAATTTCGAGCAGATGTCACTTGGGATACTTTTTCAGAAAACGCACGCACGCCCGCATCAGCGATTATCGCTGCCTTAGGCGCATATCATATCAAGGTCCCAAGCGCCACAGATTAAACATAAATGACTGGGAAATCGAATAGTTCTTGGAAAAAAACGAAGCTCCATAGCTTCATTGGTTTGCTTAGTAGATGGCGTATTATAACTCATAATTATATTGCTATCTTTTTCTGACCATGTGTTTTTACATGTTTCATCTAATCGACCTTCAGGGGTGCCACAAATGTGGTCCCTACTTTTTAAATAAACACGCTTTGCGAACTACGTTTTCACAATATGCTAGATTTAATCGTATTTTTTGAGCCGCGGAACGGTAACTCGAGAGGGACGCGAAAGTAATTCTTGCTTGGTGGACAGTTGTCGGAGAAGAGAATGTATTGTTTAAGCCGGACGGATATGCGCGTGTCAGTGGTGGAACGTTTAGGACGAGAGAGAGCGTGTATGGAGCAAGCCACCGTTTTTATAGCTGCGGTGAAGCATGCTACAACTGTTTATCCTGCTCTAGCTTTATGTGTAGTCCCTGCGTAACTTGCCCTTTGCACATTTTTGGTCTGTAGTTCAAGGTGTGCTCTATGTATTCTAGATAGGTGAACGCACTTTTGAAGTCGTCCCACAATTTACCTATCTTGGGTCAAAGGTCAGCAACGACAATAGCATGGAAGCTGAGTTGCGCGCAAGGATGCTGGCTGCCAACCGGTCATTCTACAGCCTGAAAAATCAGTTCACCTCAAAGAACCTGTCGCGACGGACGAAGCTGGGACTAAATCGGTAAAAAAACGAAAAGGATAATTGATTGTTTCTACTACACTGATGTACACAAAGGTTATCCGTGTAAAAAAATATTCGACCACATGTCCTTGGCGCGGACCAGTGTGTTCGAGAAATGTCCCAAATAGCCAGCTCGTACTTTATAGCTGATTTGGGGGTGTTTAACGAAAAATCGTTCCGATGTCGTACTTTGTGGCTGATTAAGAGCTCGTACTTTATAGCTGATTTGGGGGTGTTTAACGAAAAATCGTTCCGATGTCGTACTTTGTGGCTGATTAAGAGATAGACGGTACTTTGCGGAACTATGGAGCTTTTTAATAGCCACATGGTACTCTTTGGAACTTTGCGGCTGATTAGCACTATGTGTAGGGTTCATGGTGGAACTTGAAGGCTTGTTAAGAAAGCGTACCGAACTTGGTGGAACTTTATAGCTTTTTAATGCATGACATCGGTTCAAGGTGGCTCTTGTCAAAGTGTCAAAGACGGACGCCGGCAATAATCTCATTGCTGCTGCACAAGTTAGATTCGTTAATTGAAGAATGAATATTGAGTGAAGTGATTGTGAATTATCAGTAAATTGTGTAAAATTTTGTGTAATTCATCAATACAAAAGATTTAAAAATATACATATGTGTTTAAACGAAACAAATCTTGTTGTTTATTTCATCGATGACGCTTGCTTGAAAACAAAACACAAAGAAAAATAATCCCTGGCATCGTGGCATAAACCTGGCTGCTTAGGCGCTGTTTGAAAGACCCACATAGAACTTTGATGCTGTTTATCTACTGCAAAAGGCGAATTAGAGCAGCGATCTTTTGCGTGCCAGATTTTTCCGCACGCACGCCCGCTCGCCCGCAGTAGCGATTACCGCTGCCTAAATAACTGTAGCAACCATCTAGAACGACCGATCTAGATGTAAGAAAAATGAGTGTAGGGACGTACGCCGCCACTACGAACGGATTCAATAATATCAGCCATTGTCTTACCTGCTTTCTCGGTGTATGTAGAAACGCTCTAACAGTACATAGGGAAGGAGAAAGATCTCCAAGCGAAGAAAGCGCTATCCCACCAACAGATGGCACCACCAGCTTTTTTGCTATTTTTAGAATACATCAGTCGTTCACCGTCTGCTAAACGAAGTCTTTATATATTCCGTTTAGGTAGAGAGCTCGAGTCGTTTAGGCCCCGTTTAGTGGTCGTTTAGTGAATTTGTGGCACTTGGGTAATATGGCACACACATGAATTGTAGAACCCAATGAGGAGAAGGTGGAGGGGGGGGGGTGGAGTGTGTTGATTTTTTTTTTGGTCATTAAATTTTGTCCACCAACACAATCGCACACCAGCGCGAGCTTTTTGGCGGCAATCTTGAACCCTCAAAAACCCTCACAACGCCTTTCAAAAACGCTCGCCAGCGAGAGGAAATCGCCCCGATTTGGAGCGTGTGCGTGCCCGGGTTTTGCACTGCGAGTGATAGTGTTCAGAGCCAACAACACTACAACCTTTAGGAAGAGCCCTGCACCCTCTTTAGTACAACTTATCAGCTTTTTTGGTGGAATCTATTTTTTTTATACGAGGATGCTTAATTTGGATATAAAAGGTTCAGAAAGAGTTCCTAAACTTCTTAACCAGTGGGATTCTATAGTTTATTGGATGGTGAGGATGAGGATGAATAAAAAAACAAAAGGCAGACAAATCTTCATGAATAGCTAAAATGCTACAAAATACCTACAATAAGTTTAAAACCTATGAAAAGGATAATCTCTAGCCTGAGGGTTATACTACATTATTATACTTACATTATTTTGTAACATTTAGGTACATGTAAAAATGAAAATTTTGAATCAAATTCTAGCGGGCGAATCGTAAAGCATTATTATTGCATATAATAAAGAAAGATATATGCATAGATTGCATATAAAACGAAAATAAAGATTACAAGATGTACAGAAGATGTAAACACACAGTGTTTCGTTCATACGTAATTGTAGCATTTAAATAAAGATACACTTGTTGTGATATATTCCCAATATATCATCTTTCTATTTTATTTTATTTTGCCCTATTTATATATGCATGTAATCATCTCGATTTGTAACTGTAGAAGTTTATGTGTAATGTTTCAAATGTAACGAAAGAAATAGGCGGGAAATAATCTGATTATTGGATCGCGCCAGAGCTGTGATCCTCATGCAAAAACAAGCCATTTTAACAACTACATCATTTACAATTTTCATTTCGTCTACTCATTTTGAGGAAAAAAAGACTCCCGCAGCTTGCGTAGTAGTATGTGGGAAGAATTTTATCTTTCATTGTAGGCAAGTAATAACATATCGTTGCACCTCAATCGCGTAAGCACTATTCATAATAATGATCTTATCTGAACTGCTCATCTGAAAAAACATATATCAATCGTTCGCCCTAAAGGACTAACCAATGTGAACGTAAATATTTAGTTGGAACAATCCTCGTTCTTTTGCTTAGCGTTTGCATCATGTTGTTGTCGATGATAAGTACACACACACACACACACACATACGTTCTCTATGTCTCTCTTCATGTCTTATCCTTCCCATCCTTTCACAGATCATTTATCGTCATCCATAGTAAACAACTGCCCTTATTGCACTATCTGCTCTTAAGGGGGGGAAACACAACACATTACATTCTATGAATTATATGATAAGCTTCCTTCACAGCAAGCAAGTATGTGTATATGCATATATGTATCTTTCTGGTATATTATAATGTATTTACTGTCCTTGCAATCCGCAAGTGCGCATTTTGCAGTGGAAAATACAATAATGTGTACAATGTAGAGATAATATTACTACAGTTTTATATTCATAAATACATGCATACGGATTCCTTGCTTCGCGATAGTCCTTTGCCGTGTTTCTGTCTCTAAAGTAAGATTAGCGATATCTCACATTATTATAATAACTTCCTACTGTTGTAGTATTTGCACTTCTTTACGGAGACACAGGAGAGTTAGTAAAGTCGTCCCGACTATTTAAACGAACAAGGGCTGAAGATAGTGTAATTAGATACTGGCATCCTGTTCTAAAAACAAATCCACATGCTGTATTCCAAACACAACTATATTTAATAGTGAATAACTTTTTTTTGCACTTCATTAGATATATCTGAATATCGAAGCAGTGATAATACTGCAACAAAAGCAACAAACAACATGATATTGCAGTAGAAGCCGATGCCTGCCTACGGGGAAATCTGCGCTTGCTCTCTATGCTTATTTCTTACAGTCATTAATTTCTACCATCATTTACATATCGTTCAGTATTGGTACTGATATCTTTAGATTATAATTTACCATCCGTGCGTATGCTATAGGTCAAGAACTTACCTACCGACCTATTGAAACTGGTGCAGGTAGTTCGCTTCAAACACAGTGTTCGTTTTATGCCTGTACGTACCATGCGCAGATATCTACATTTTCTCGCGCATCAAATTATTGCTCAGTTGCAGAAAGAGAAAAACGCGTTTTGGAATGATTAGAAGTTGCAGGTTTTTCTACCAGATGACACGTGCTTTCTTCCATTTACAGCAATGTAGAATACTCCTGCAATATATGTTTGTCGATGTTTGGAATGGTTTCATTTGATCCTAATATCTGGTGATAGAAGAAAAACACAATCGTATCCATTCAAAACAGACTGAAGCATTACCGTTTTGCAACTAAGTTGTCAAATCTACTCCACAAGTTTTGCGGATCGAAAATATGCTCAATCCTTGTATAATTTACCATTCTTAGCATTTCATTATTACACTCACATCAAGTATCGTGTGTCATATGCATGATGCTGTCGGTACATTAGTTGGTACACTCGGGATGGCCAACAGCCCTCTCAAGACGTATTTTTATCAAGATATTTGCAACCACACTTATAATAATCCTTTACACTATCTCGACATTCCTCCAGGGACATTGTCTGCTTTATGCAAAGAGAGTCCTTTCTTCTCTGCTTCGTCGCTCGCTTCTTTTCTTACTTGTCCATGCTTTCCAATGGCGTGGACAAAAAACAAACAAATATATGTAATACATATTCATCAGATTATCTAGCTGAATTCATTGCTATTTTCATCGTTATTAGTGTTCTACAGCACGTGATAAGAGTATGTGTATATGCATTTAGGTGTTTGCATAGAGTATGCTTGAATAACGTATATTAGTAGCTTATAGCGCTCCAAACGGATCCAACTGAATACTGCCAGCCGCAGCAGCGTTTGAAGGCATCGCTGGTGCTGCTTGTTGCATCATTGCTGGTTGCATGTGCAACGATTGTTGACTAGTAAGCACCGGTTGTTGGGCTGGCATACCGGTAGCTACCATTCCGGGTGCCATTGCTGGAGTTGTTCCCGACATGGTAGCTCCCATCATTGGCCTGATCTGAGTCATTCCTTGCTGCAAATATTTAGACAAAACGAAGAAAGGATACATTACTATTAATATTATATTTAACGGGTGCTGCATACTACATTATGAAACTAATTGAAATCGAATAACATTCCCAACAATGTTTTCCAGAATTTTTTACACTCAACTTGTATTACTATCCTTTGCGAAATGTTAACGTATTATAGAAAATACATTTGAAAATATGAACACTGCAATACAAACAATCAGGTTTATAAAATGTCAATGTGTTTGGTTTTAGGATCATGTTACATGTTCACTCGAAGCCAACTAATGCCAATATGTTTACATATTATAACTAAATCATCACACGGGGCTCATTAAAGCATGATACATGTTAGAAATTATATAACAAAAAAAACTTTCATCACACAATTAAAACACTTATCGAATTTTCTTCTTCATTTCCCACTAATATGTTCTTCATTTGTACAAATAACATCATCACGTCGTTAGTAATTAGGCCGGGTTTAAACACAAAATCTTAATTAGTGCCACTTATTGTTGAGCAATAGCTAGCAAATGAAAACATGAAGCATGTTGGAAAAAATCATACAATAAAACAAACTTAACTTCATAATTAAATAAATCGTGATAAATAATACAACTATATAGTGGCTTACCTGAATGTAATATCCTGGCACTACGGGAAGGGGAGTGTGTGTGCTGGGATGTATTGTGCTAGGAACTGGAAAAACAGCCATACCTTGTGCCTTGTGTCACAGCGAAACAGAAATATTCACCCAAAAAGGGAATACAGCACGCAAGAACACATAAATCCCAATACACATAGCAAAACCAAACACATACATACGGAAGGATAATCGACAATACCGCACATACAATCATACATTTAAAAGACCACATGTCACACAATAGTAAAAAAGGGTAGAAAATGAACAAAAAAAAAAGAAAGGAAAGTAAATTCCACCGAAAAAAGAGAAAAAGATAAGAAGTAAAAAAATAAATTAACAACTTATAAAGAGCTAATGATCTATGCTTATCATACATACAAAAACTAGCATTTTCTACATAAGCAAAGAATAAAATACGATCGATAACTAACTCAAAGTGTACGATTATTTTTAGATAATTGAGACTTCTGAGATCCCTATAAAATTATTGTTCCTGCTAAAGCATTGTTTGGCATCATCACACATTGTTACTTCAACTAAAGCAATCATACATGAGAGCTGTACACATAATTTTAAAAAATCACACCTACATAACTTATAACACTTATTACGAAAATGGTGATTTAATGTAAAAGGAAAATAAACACAATAGGTACCGTTCCTCTCGAAACTATTCAACTTCATTATGGATGTTTGTGTGCTATTAACTGTGTTAGTATAAATATAATATTAACTGGGAATTCATTATTCTCTTAGAATAACTGCTGGTTAATAGAGAAAATGATTAACAAGGATTTTTTTGAGTAAGTAGGTATAAGGGAATATTATTAATGACTAGCAACGTTACTAACCAACTTTCAATTGTCAGTCTGAGTTAATGGTAATGGAAGATCATGATACAAGATGTTAGATTAGAGCTATGTTTTTTTCGCTATTTCAATGATATGATTTTTTACCATTGGTTTGTAGCCAGTCTGATTGGTAGCCGGCTGTGGTTGCGGTGACCATCCAGCAGATCCTGTTTTGGCTGATGTCTTCGGCGAACTCCATTGCATATTCCTGCAATTCAAAACAATTACTTAGCTTAATTGTATGTACGAAAATTGAGCAATATATAGACCAACTTACTTCCCACAGTTTGACTTATTGATGGTGAGACTTTCAGCTAACGACGCCAATGAGCTGTCTAAATCGCCAGTCAATACCTTTCCAGTTTGAGCGGCAGCTGCCGGAGGTGCACTAGATCCTACGTTAGCAGTCGATGAAATAAAAAAAAAAATGAAATACTACAACACCCAACACCGCTGACAGATATTTACCATTTTGTTCCAGACCCCCGAAAACTGAAGTGAAATTGTTATCGGAAACGAATGTATCACTGCCAGGGACAGCAGATCCTGCCATTCCAGGAACAGCAGCTGCTGCCATACTGCCATTGAAGCCTACCGATAAGAAATGGCGCGTTTCTCGTTACATAAACGTTATATATCACTCGTACCGTTATGCCTACCTCCATTGCCCATCCATGTGTTGGTGGCGCCAAACGCATTGGCAGCTCCTACTGGAACTGCATTAGCGACTGGTGGTGCTGGCGTGGCGAATACGTCAGCAAATGGGTTTCCCAGTTGCAGCAGATCGTCTGATGCCTTGGACGAAGCAGCAGACGCTTGTTGATCCTGTGCTGGTTTTGGTGCCTCGAAAAGATCGACGATGTTATTTTGACTAGCAGTTGGCGACGATAGGAATGGATTCGTTATAGCCGTCGCCGTTGTGGGAGAAGATACCTTGGACTGTGCAATTTATGCGGGACATTGATATCAAATAGAAAGTATTGTAGAGTATTACTTTCTCTATAATCATAACATTTATTTCACTCGTTACCTTGTACTGATTCATTGCGGCCTCTTCTTCAGCCAGGACTTGAGCCTTCAAACTTTCATCAATCATGCCGTTTGTGGGACTATCAAACTTGGTTGACTCCGCCACAATTCCAAACGACGAACTAGTCGATGTAAGAGCGCTAACTCCACTTTTGACATTCTTTTGATTGCTATATCGGAGAAATTATGAGTAAGTACAAAGAAAATATTTTCCGGAGTATTTCACATCATAATTGGATTATTTTGCGCAGTTGACACCTTTCACATACCTTGCCGTTTGTGTAGGAGTATTGGCTGCTGATCCTTTCTTGCCCTCCAGCGCCAACAAATGCTGCTCGAGCGCATCTAATAGCGAGCTCGGAGCTTTCGTAAGATCTGGTAAATCACCCTTATCAATACCAACGTTCTGCAAAAAAAAAAAACACAGGTTTATCAACACGATTTGCCTTGTCATAAACGTCGAGAAATATCTTCACTTACCTCAGCCACCTTGAGAAACTCTCCCACCCGATCCATACGAGTAAGAAACTTCTTGTACAGATCCAGCGCATCACGGCATTGCTTCTTATTCATGTCAAAATATTTTTCCAATAGATTTATGATACCATCGTTGTAACAAGCGAACAGCCGTATCAAATCGCGAAATAGTAACATGAAGCACATGTTAATGACACCTATCAACCAGATTCAGCATAGTGTAGAATAAACGAGAGATAATTTGTTATTATTTATGTATCAAATTATATAAATAAAAGCATTTTTCAATTTAACATAACAATTTCTTACCATTTGTGAGATCGTTGGCTGTACAGTCAAACTCCAGCAACGAATCTAACTGCGCTTGCAAAATAGGCAATGTCTTCAAAAGCTTGTCGGCGTGCATCACGCGCAAAGATCCTTCTTCTTTTCCACGTTTCATTTTGCAAAAATCGAACGCCACTGTACGATACGATAGCGCCTTCTCGTTAAGATATTTTGCGTAACGCCGTATAAAAGGAGACATGTCATAACCTAAACATAAGATACAGCATTTTGTTCGAATTAGATTCATGTTTTGGATTCTTTTGTAACAGATAAGCAAATTGTTTTTTTTTTAAATAACAACAAAACCGAAGTTTCATTTTTATTCAAAACATGCAAATTTTAATGATTGTCTAAACAGCAGACGAACGCGATGAATTAATTTCTACAATATTCTATGTTTCAAGTTGTTTTTTAATCTACATTCAGTAAAGATGAGCGTAATAGAGTGAAGTCGTTGATCTATTCTGACTCTTATCCTGAAAAAATGAATCCGAATCCACAATTCCGGACGAATACGAATCGGTCCGAATCTGTCAAATTGTGCAATTTACCTATAGTGATTATCCAGAAGGCAACTTTTGAGTTTTATTCAATACAAATGCTAGTCTGTTAAGTTTATTGCAACTTAATATTCATTTTAAAAAATAATCATGTCCTACATGCAAGGAGCTTTAAAACCAAGGGTTTTTTCAGAATATAATTACACACCAAACAAGAGATATTGTTGGAAGCATTGTCATTTGTATAATAAATCATTAGTGATAATATTAGTTAGCTTAAACAATAAACATTTGACGAAGCATGAACAAACATACATGCACATGGTGGTTTATAATAGGCCGAATGAAATAGCGTTAAACTATTTATTTTTTCTACTAAGAAAGTGGTTGGTGAGACAGTTTATTTATGTTAAAGATGAAAGTTTATCGTAATAGTTATGGCCAAAAAAAAGCCACTACTTACCCATACGAGCACCGACAGCGCCTAACACATTTTTAGCAACGAGTTAAAGAGATAATGGAAGGGTAGACATGGTTAGTTTTGGGGTAAAAAGATATGTAACATTACATGGGTTAAGATATTGATATTTTCTTCGAACTTAAATATTAATGCCAATTATTGCTGGTCAGAGTGAGTGGTTTTAGTGTGGGGAATAAGTATGTTGATTTTTTTTTTCATCCTTTCTCTTAGTTGATATATACCTTGCACTCCACCTTTATCGAGAAAGTTGTTCAACTGGAAGGATGAATTGCTTGAAGCTAAATATTGAATAAATCGCTGAAAATAATAAATAGATGGATGCAGTTAGTTTACCCGATTGTTGACGATATGTACATGGAAAGACATGAACTCATCTTACCTCGTTTCCATAGGCCAACATGTGATGGGTGGTAATCAATGCTTTGTATACCACGACCCAATTGGCGTTCTGAGACCGCTCGATCAGCAATGTTGCTAAATGAGGAATCGACACATTCGGCTCGTTGGTGCAATGTACCAAATCTGTAAGTTAGCATGAAACAGTAAGGAAATTATTATAATACAAATTCTACCTGGAAAAAAGGTGCGACATACACAATTAACATGAAAAAGGCATGGTTAATTGTTGCAGTATATTAAAGCCTTGTGGTATTTTAAAAGAAGTAATATTGTTAATTACCACTCAAGAACAAATTCGAAAGCCAGCATTTTATGCAAAATGGGCTGATGGCTTCACCATAGAACCGTTTTATCGTTATCGTCCAGAGGGAGGATACAGTACCATATGCTTGGCATTCTGAGCCCCAGCGAGTGGGAGAACTTTTGCTATCTTTCTGGCTATTTTCTTTTGCGCTCCACTATCAGCAACAGCGCGACCGTGGTGCAATTGGGCCTGGCAAACAAAGCGCCCTCCAAACTGATGATGTGTTAGGGAGTGAGCCATTTAACATCATCGATGCTTTTCGTCCATTTGACCAAATGATTGCGTTAAAGGCAGCAAGGCCTTGGAAGAGATTTGGAAATGAGAGTTGAGATGAAAAAAAAACAATTGCATTGCAAGCCGATTATTTAACATCTCTGCACTGTTGATAGTGCTGCGCCCGCGTGCTGGCAAGATCCGATGCAAACAAGGACGGGTCTGCTGCTGGTGCGACTATAGCAGGAGTTCGATGTACGCTCTCGTCTCGGCAGAACACGAGTGCGAAAAGCAAGATGCTTGCCTTCGAGGTTCGAGGGCACCAAATGTCAATAAGACGCAACCGAAATCAACGGGGCCAAGGGTACGCCCCCCTCCTCAGCTCTTATTTCTTCCTTTCGCTTTCATTTTTTCTCTCTGTCACCCATCATTTTATATTTTTCCACCTGCTATGTAATCTTGCGCCCAAGCATTTGAGGCCCATCGTTCGCGTGGCCAATGCATTGGCGGAGACGCCCCACACTTCATCGATACTTACAATCAAGATGTTTTTTCTTCGGTCCAATCATTTCTTCCGTCGTAGCCTTGCACACGGATTTTGCCAGCCCCTGGCCAGCAAGGCTGTGCCGTGCAGCCAGCAACCTGTCATTGATCGTTTGACCAGCCATGTTCGCTACACGTTATCCTTTCAGATCCTTTCTGACGTCACCGTTCTTGAATTGCTCTAATGCTCTTGCTACAGCGCCGTCCAGCAAACAGTCCACCAATGCCAATGGTTTATTCCGGTTACTATTCCTTGTTTCCCGATACCGTCCTTAAGCTGGAAGCCGTTTCTTTGCCCTTTTTTCGTGCTACCAGCAATGGACAGTAGGCACTGCGCTTACACACTACACTGTTCTTCTCTGCTCTTGCTTTTCACGCAAAAGGGCCGAAAAAATGACACACACGTCAACACATACACACACACACACACACACCAACACACGCACTCAACCGTACAGGCGCACAATGATGCGGGACAATTTCTTCTGCCAGAAACTTCCCACGCTCCGGGTCACCTATCAAAACAGCGAGTACAAAAAATGTCGTAATTAATCTTCTTTCAATTCGACCACTGCTGCCACGGACGTGTGTTCCAGCGAATGGTTCCACCACCCAATTCAGCACCTCGTCTTCGTGTCGTAATGCCTGCGATGCAACCAATCTACGGCATATATTACCCTCCTCCTTGCCGAACACTTTTACATTCGCGTACAGCTTCAGCAAATAGGTATAGAGCGACTATCTTCATTCACACTTTTCACCCAGCGAGGCTAAATTCGCGGCTAAAACTTCATCAATTCGAGATTTTGTCCACGCATACGCACTCACTCTAGCGTACCACCCCGTGTACACACTTTTCAATCTAATTTGTTCTGCTCATTCTTCTTCGCCAGAATGAAAACTTCACCAAAGGTGTGCTGATTGGCCACCACGCTTGACAATTTTAAGAACGAATTCCATTTTTTTCAACCAGGTTAATCTTTTTTTGTTCAAGAATGTTGATCCAATTGCACATAATTCCGACAGCGAATGGTATCTTCTTATTTTTTCTTGGGTTAAGAAAAACTGTCTTAATATTTGTACTGATTACGCTATACTATGTATCTATGTATCAACAGAAGAACAAAAAAAATAAAACGAAAATAATTTACTTTCAACGATTCAAGTTGAATCATTTTTTCAAATTTTAATAATTGGTTGACCCACTGTGAAATCCAAGAAGTTTACAACTGGGAGTCGATTTCTTGCATTGCCAAACGTAGCAAAACATTGGCGATATAACAGTGCGATCACCTTCAAATGTTGGCTCTTTGAATCAATTTCATGTGAGCAACTAAACTACATCTCTATTCTACAACTATTTGTTATTCAGTGAGTTAACCATTTTACCTCAAATGTATTTCCTTCTATTCGTTCACAGCAGTTTGACCATTTTGATGCACCGCTCTCGCTATCAGCTGTTTTCCTTCAGTGACGTATGGAGTGTAGAACAGTTATGTGCGAGAATGTTTACATCATTTTTATGTGCCGCAGTCTGAACGCCGCACAATAGCTGCGATGGTCGTAATCATCTTTCGCTAATTCATCAATTCGAGATTAAAAATCAACATTGATCGATAAAAATGGCTCAAGTTTATCGTAAACTTGTCTCTGAAAAGGTGAGCTTTTAGGAAAACTTGCCAGCCGTTGTGTTAATTTTACTTGTTCTCTGTTCGTTACAGTTGGCTCGTATTTGCGGGACAAATGTTCAAATACCTATGACGGCGCTACAGTTTACATACCAGCGAGCAACGCGTACGCCAGAATTGAGTATGTTAGCGCAGTATTTAGGACAAGGGTTTGATCAAAAATCATTCGACAGGAGTGCTGAGTGCATCGTAAAGGATGATGAACACCTTGCCACGGTCACGACAGAAGAGCGATCGGGCAAGAAGTGGGTAAAACTGTCACTTGAAAAAATGAAGCTAATACAAACGGTGCTGGAGAGGAAGCCGTTGCAAGAGGAATACGATACAGCCACCAGTAAAACTATGATAGTCGAATTCAGCTCACCCAACATTGCAAAGCCGTTTCACGCAGGCCACCTACGATCCACCATTCTGGGAAACTTTTTATCCAACTTGAATGAATTTCTCGGTAATCGAGTGTTACGGCTTAACTACCTTGGCGATTGGGGCACCCAATTTGGATATTTAGCACTGGGAGTTCAACTGAAAGGTCTTTCGCCAAAGGATATCCACCAAGATCCAATAAAATGTCTGTATGACGCGTACGTGCATGCATACGAGGCAGCTCGAAATAGTCCCAACATGCATGAGCATGCGATGAACATTTTCGCGCGCATGGAAAACGGTACCGCGGATGACTTGGATCAGTGGCAGGAATATCGTGCCTACACGGTGAAAGAGCTGGAGGAGCTGTATCGCCGGCTTGGAGTTTACTTCACTAGCTACGAATGGGAATCACAATACGGTGTGAACAAAATAGCGCACGTGCTGGAAACCCTTAAACAGCGCGGCCTGCTGATCGATCAAACGGATGGGCGAAAAGTTGTACAGCTTCAACAGCGGAAGATCCCGATCGTGAAAAGCGATGGATCGGGAATGTACCTGCTGCGGGACATTGCCGCATTGATGGATCGTTACAATCGGTTCGAGTTTCATAAATGCATCTACGTGGTCGAAAATGGACAGAACGATCACTTTGCATCACTGAGTGAGATCGCCCATTTGCTCTGTCTACCGTATGCGGCAGGTGTTGAGCATGTAAAATTTGGTCGAATACATGGAATGAGTACCAGGAAGGGTAAGGTGGTATTTCTAAAAGATATTCTCCACGAGGCACAGCAACTGGTACAGGAGAAACAACGTGAATCGCCCTACACCAAAACAAATGCTGCCGACGATCCCTCGGTCTGTGATATTCTGGGAACAAGTGCAGTCATTATAAATGATTTGAAACAGCGACGCATGAAAGACTACAATTTTGATTGGTCAAAAATTCTCCGAATGGAAGGAGATTCCGGAATAAAGCTTCAGTACACGCATTGCCGTCTGGCTAGCCTGTTACACGCACAATCATCTGCAGAAGATATAATGAGCATTCAGTGCGACGGGAGTAGTTTAGTGGAACCGGAAGCATTAGATTTGGTGTGCCAGTTGGCCAATTTCAAGCCAGTTTGCTACCAAGCTCAAGAGGCCGCAGAAGCATGCATACTGGTCACCTATCTCTTTCGGCTATGGTACGTATGATAGGGATTATATGGATGTTTGTAACATGAATTATTCCTATAGTAATTCTTTATATTCTTAATTACAGTAAATCGATAAATCTAGCAATTAAAACTTTGCCGGTAAAACAAGAATCGGAAGCTAAGAAACGGCAGCAAAGAATATTGTTATTTAGCAGAGCAAAGTTGGTTCTGCACACTGGAATGAAACTTTTAGGATTAAGGCCACTAGAAGAAATGTGATTTTAGAATCGTGTTACGATATAAAGTTAATACAAAAAAGATCTAAACATTAAATTCATGTATGTTATATTAAATGTTTCAAATACTTACATTTTCGTTGGAAAATGCAGTTTGCTCAAATATTCGATTTTTGCGTGCATCACTGTACTGAGCACGATCCGTTCAGCGCAGACTCGCGAATCATCTCGCAATACACAGGATAAGAAAGAGTCATCTCCTCAGGAGGCTGGGCACGGAAGTATTCTTTTGCTATCAACATTATCGAAAGCAGCTGTAGTGCATTTGTTATGTAGTGCATTTGTTAGACCGTTTGCATTCATCCCAGTTTCTACACTTGTTATCACCTAGGCATAGCGGAAGCACCATCGTCCTAGCATCCTTTAATTACAAACGCTAACACAAGCACAAAGCATGGCGGTTGGAGGTGCGAGAGCCTAGCTCCTATTTCCCATTAAATAACAAAACATGTCCTTCCACAGTACTTCATACGGTAACTCTTGCTTCTATCGTTTTAGGGCGTGTTACAGGTCGTCTTGGTTACGGGAACGGGTACTCCGATGGTATGTATTTCACTTCCGTAACATGTTATCTTCTTGATTTAATGCATTTGTGTATGCATTTGTTTTCAGGGCGTTCTTACGCAGGCATCAACGAAGAAATTATGTACGTGAGCATAGGAATGGGAATCATCATTGCCATTCTGATTTGCATCGCGCTGTGCTACATTGCTCGGGAGAATTGTAAAAATAAGCGCGAATATTACATTACGGCCTAAACATGGGGTGATTCTGCCCAGGCGGGGCGGCGGAGTTTACCCTGATCATGTGTTGTTTACAGTTAACTTTTATCTATTGCTTTATATTCTGCTGTTTTACGCTCAATACATGGTCAACCACGGTCCAGGCTCGATGTAGGGCTCGAGCTAAACACAAAGAAAGTAATACCGGTCCGGAACTCCGTTCCGGTCGGAAAGTAAACTCGTGTTAACGGAAAAGTCTGTTTGTTGCAAAACAATAAGTACATAATACGTATATGTTCCTTTTATACATTATACACAGTTTGTGGAATGTAGACGTCTATTTTGAAAGTTATAATGAATATATTAATGTATACAAACAGCTACGAAAATGGAATGGAAATGCAATGTTTGGAGTAGCTAAACTCTCTAGTTTGTAAATCGATCGTCATGAATCGAAGGCTGAAGGATTACAAAATGTACTGCGCTGGTGAAACATTGTACTAATAAAATCAAAATGTTTACGGCTTTAGTTTGCTTCACTTGTTTCACTGCTTTTCGGCTGAAGGGCCCCAGTATTAATGGATCGAAGCGAAGAAGAATGCGTCTGGAAAGAAATATCCGATTGTGAAAATGAAGCAAAACTTGAATCATCGATTCAGAGAAAAGAGTGTAAAGCTTCGGGGGTCTTATCGTGGAAATGTCGGGGTATCTTTATCAAAGAACTCACATGGCAAAGATGATTAGAAATCAGTAAATAAGGTAAATGAGTCGGTTAGCGTCTCGGTTGCTCTTGAAAAATTCAATTCATTCAAAAGTTTTGAGCACTGCTTAGAGCTGAATTCCATAATACTACCCTTTTAACATGCCGTATAAAAAATAACACGGTGTAGATAAATTGTTCGATTTGCGGCAAACAATTTCAAGTTCAAATCGCTGAACTGTCACAACAAATGACATGCACCAATACATACGGAGCAGTCTGCGGACGGAGCAAACAGGGATGGAGTTCGTGTGACGTATCGCTGACAGAAGAGTAAAGAGCGTCGATGTAGTCGGTTCGCTTCGTTCGTCGGAGAAAGAAACAGATCAGCACAGTGGCGTTTGCTGAGGCACCCGTAGGACTTCTGGGAACGGGCAGGCTAATGCAGAAAGGCGTTTCCAGAACGAAAATGATTTTCCACTCAATTCAACGGGACGGAATGAGCACTGGGTCCACTAGTCGAGGTTAATGCCTGGTGTTATCAGTGTGGATTGTACATTGTGCGGAGCAGTGACTGTTTTTTCCCTAATTGTCCGTGATTGTTCATCTTCACGCACTTGTTGCGTACGAGAATGTGTATTGTGTGGGTCGAAAATCGGCCCTGAAGTGATGTGAATTCGTAACTACTAAAGTGTTCTGTTAAAAAGCATCGTGATCGGAATAGTTTTGGAGAGAGCTAATAGTAATAGAAGCGAAAAGTGAAGCTAGTTTCCGGGGAAAAGAAATCTTCCAATTTCGAACTACTGTTCCTGGAAGCGACGTAAAAACTGTTTCTCGGAATTTGACAGCAGCTACAAGGCGATCTTACGCACACACTCGAATCGCCGATAGCCAGACGAGTGTGTTTTGGATGTGTTGTGTTTGAGCTGCGACGCTTTGCAATACGAAGTGTGGAACAAAACATAATACAGAAAAAAAAGTGTAACACTACTACAGGTAAGTGAGGGCAATAGGCGGCTTCATACGAAAAGCTCCAGGCAAACGCACCACACACGCGTACGAACGCGCACACATACACACGAGTATCGCAGGCGTAAAAATAGAATGCTGATGTGTGCGGGCAGTGCATCACTTGGTGGTGTGCGTGCGATCTCTAGCATTGGCCGGGGTGATTTTGTTTTGATTTCGAGGAAAACATCTCCACTGAATAAACATGCGTGGTTGCTTTTTCTTCGTCTTCTTCGATACTGCTTCATGTTCTTGGTAATTTTCTTCTTCCATCATTGGTGTGGTTGATTTCACGCTGTGTCCAATTACCGATCGTGCCCTTTTCCAGACACAATTTCTGTACAGATGTTCAGCAGATGAATTTTACGGCTCTAGTCTAGGACGGAAGAAATCGCCACATGCGTGTTGACTGGGTTGATTATGTGGAAGGAAGACATAGGAGTGCATTTATCCTTTTACGAATGCTCTAAATGTGCTTTCCCTAGGAGGTTTACAAAATTGAGAGAGATTGCAATGATGCATCTTCGGACTACTTATCGGAAGAAGTATCTGAATTTATTTAGAGCAGTCAACATAACTTGAATAAGCTCCTCTTATTGAAATACGTACCGCTTCCCTGTCAATGGGTCCCTTTTTATGCATGAAATAAATATATTTAGTGTTGATTGTTGTTTGTTATTTTTCCCTTTTCTAGGATATAATGATCATGAATCGTATTGTGTTTGTAGTATTAATCTGCTGGGTGAGTTGCGTGACTTCAAAAAATCGACTCGAAAATGCGGCCGCGCTAGGATGTAAGTATATTGCTTGCAGCCAGAAATACAAGCTCACGTAATCGGTAATTGTAACACGTATCTTTTTTTCTTTTTATTAGGGATAATTCCGACAGAACCCATTTACCGTGAGGTAAATGATTCTTTCTCATTGCAATGTACGCTTAACATGCGTTCCATAGAGGCACGATGGTCAAACAGCAGCAATCTCATGTTTTTCCAAGGCGATGTGCCAGTACCGCGCGAACAAGTGAAGGTAAGCTCAACTTTATGCTTGTGTTTTACTATGTACTAACGTTGGGTGTACCCCTTTTCGATAGATACTTAATGATTCCACAATTGAGCTTGTGGTAGAGAATGCGGAACCGCACATGAATTTTGCATACACATGCAAAGTCAACGATACGAAGGGTGTGGGTATCCGCAGCGTTTATATTGGGCACAAACCGCGAGAGGTAAGGGACTTCAAGTGTCGTGCTCCGCTCTGGGATAAGCATATGGAGTGCACCTTCACACCGGACCCCAATTCGATGGCTGCAACGTATGAATTGGTGTTTTATTTTAAACCAGTTATACAAAATTTCACCTGTAAACTCGAGACAGATAATGAGACAAATCTAACGAAGTGCATCATCAACGTCGATACGGGATATCGAAATGTCAACGAAAAATACTATTTCGTTCTGACCGCGTCCAATCACCTGGGCACGCTAAGCCAACGCTTCATTATAAATCATTTCGATGTGGTTATTCCTCATGCGCCGATCGGGTGCGTTATCGAGGACGTAACGTCAAACAGCGCAGTACTTAAGTGGAGCAAGTGGTACAAGTACGATGGGTTCAGTCGAAATTTTATCTGCGAAGTTAAGCTGCTGTCAATTTTTGATAATAACGTATGGCGCACAGTAAGCAACGAGGGATTGCAGCTGAACCACCGGGTGTATACACTGCCTTTGCGGAATCTGCCGTACGCCGCGACACCGTACGATGTGCGCATTAGGATGCGTACCAACTCGACGGAGACGGATAGTGATTTGTGGTCAAACCATACGAGCTGCCTATTTGACACCTTGCCCCGCAAACCTGATATGCCTCCGGAAGTGGCCATCGGCGCCTTTGAGAACTCGAACGAACACCATCTGTTCATATACTGGCGTGAGCTGGACGACTGGCAGCATAACGCACGCAGTGGATTCCACTACAATATCACTCTGATTGATCAGCACGGAAGAATTGTGTAAGTAATAATTGGTGATCATATTATCCGCTTTTGTATACGAATCAGTGGTACGCAAGCCAGTGGGTGTCATGAATTTGGTTTTCCATGGTTCTTGTTTGGGGTCATCTTGTACCCAATTTTTACACCCGTGTAAGGGTTGTCTGTGAAGCAGATGTGTGGAGAAGTTGTATTGATTTAATTTTTCGTGTTTGTAATTCCATACCTCACTTAGCGAACACCTTAACGCCACCGGGGGCATGATCGATCGACATCATTTAGTTGACATGAATTACACATTCGTAATAAAAAGTGCCAACCCGGAAGGCATGTCCGAACAAGCCAGCAAGGTGTTTGTTCCAGCTCGTCGTCATCGCCTTGACAAGCCTTCAATCGACAAGTTGCTATCGGATTCGGGCAAATTTACGCTGTCCTGGAAACCTCCTTCAAGGATCCACTCTCCAATTACAAGCTACACCGTGTTCTGGTGCAATACGACTAGCAACTCTCCGAACGATTGCAATGGATCTATAAACTTTACCAGTGTTGCCGCAGATCAGACCACTTTCGTGCTGAGCGATGTTGGGTCTACGATTAACTTTGCGGTAGCGGCTAACGCTGGGCGTGTGTCGTCTGGGATGGTGTGGGCAGCGTGTACAGCTACGCACAAAACCGACATTGGGAAACTGAAGACTATCTGGATCAGTGAGATGGATTCGTCGCAAATTCATCTCAAGTGGAAAACGGAATGCGTTGATGTGGCACATGTGGGATACATGATCTACTACTGTTCGATCTCGTCTCCACGTACGCTCGGATGCAAGGAACCAGAGATGAAGATTAATGTGACGGATAAGACTCTGGACCACTTTCTGTTGGAAAATCTCCATCCATACGTGACTTACAAAATTGAAATTGCCATGTACTCCGATACGCACATTGGACCACGCAGCGTGCCGTTAGTAAATACTACTATGGAAGCAGGTAAGATCGTTTGAAATCCAATCAATTATATTTGATGTAACGAAGCACGCGTGGTACATATCGGTACTATTGAATGCCCCTTAAACACTTGTGAGAAATAATATTATGTTTTTTTTTCGTTTTTCTTACTTGCATACATAGCTCCATCACCGCCACGAAACTTAGTAACGGAAAGAGTAACAAATAACAGCATATCACTCCGCTGGGAACCTCCGGCACACATAAACGGTGGAAAGATGTTCTACTGGGTGTTTTACAATGGTCAATTTTTAAAGCATGATGTTGAGGAACCGAGTACAAATGTTACATTTACGCTCGATAATCTGGACGCATTCACTGAGTACAATATCACGGTCACTGCTGAAACGGTGAAACCTTCGAACAGCACTGAACCGGTGCATGCTCGAACGCTGGTAGGGAATCCTTTAGTGATCGGACAGCCGAGTACGAACAGCTCGAACGATTCCAAGCTAACGATTGGATGGAACTCTCCGTCGAAACCTTCTGGCTGTGTAGAGTTTTACGAATTAATGGTGAAAGCCAATCAGATAATTGTGTACCAACAGCGCAAGACGGAATGTCAACTGAGGGAACCAATATGCCAAAATCGAGACAGCTCAAAGTACGAGTTTATGGTGCGCGCAGTAAACGTTGACGTTATCGGTCCGATAAAGACAGCTTTCGAGGAGTTGTCGTGCAGTGATCGCTGGACGGAGCTGAATAATATGTGGCCCGAGCTAAAACGCTTCGTAGCGCACGCAGAATGTGGAACGAGCGATGCGATAGCCATGCAATCGAACGGATATTCTTGGCTTAATGAACTACCACCTAATATTCGTCTACACTACGGTCCGTGGTCTGAACCGTTGGCACACTGGTGCTCGATGGAGAGTAAGAACACGTTGGCAATTTTTTTCCTAGTAGGCATAGCAATTGCCAGCGGTGTAGCGATGTGTAGTTACTCGTACGTTAAAGTAAAGCATGTTCTGCAAGTGAAGGTTATCATACCAGACGGACTGAATG
Source organism: Anopheles merus (assembly GCF_017562075.2). Classification (NCBI taxonomy): domain Eukaryota; kingdom Metazoa; phylum Arthropoda; class Insecta; order Diptera; family Culicidae; genus Anopheles; species Anopheles merus. The sequence continues at coordinate 47,069,374 of NC_054084.1, read as the reverse complement.
ATATAACAGGATCCGGCAAACCATCCGGTTTTGGCGCTGTCATTGGGCCAGCGGGTATCATCTTTACGGAACATCACCGTGTCGATCACATCATGACGAGTGGTTCCACCAAAGAGGCCAGTTACAGTAAGGAGCAGAATCAATGTCTGTTACCGTCCTCGTCCTCCTCGGGTGGTAGTATAGCCGACTTAAGCAGCCATGAGCCACGATCTTCGGCAGACTATTGTAGCAACAGTGGATGCTGTGAAGACGACAGTACAAGCTTTTACGATCAGGAAGCAGAAAGACAAGACCTACATGGGGTAAGTAAGGCCATCTTTATTTGTCAAATACATCTGTACATAAAGCAAATAGTACGCACAGTATGTATTCATGAGAAAAAAAAACTAATTTTGCGGATCTTTTCAACAATTTGAAACCACAGTACAGTGACGATACTACGGAATCTATAGAAAATAGCCACGAAGCGCACCAAGGCAGTACCAGCAGCAGATCGGCAGCAAACGATGATTTGGGCGCATCTTTTGGACGCACCAATATTGGAACCATGAATCTCCCAATAATGCCTGTAACACCGATGGAAGGCAAGGGTAGTCAGAACAGATCATCATCGGCCATGCCGATTACTGTCACTTCAGGCTACGTTCCAGCACCGGTAGTTAATGTAAGTAATGTAGTGTGTATGCAAGGTATTCTAGTTGCATCAGCCGATTCTTGAACGATTGTTTGTGCTTTCCCTTTTGTGGCTTAATTTGTGTTTAGACTGTTAAACAACCTATCAGCTCAAATGGCTACTTACAAATCGGAGCCCTTAATAACGGTGGCATGATGGCGCCTTTGGATACGATGCAGAAATCGTACAATCCAAAAATGGCAGCCGCAGCACCAATATCAGGTAACATGACGTCGCAATGGCCATTAAGATAGTATGGATTAATGACAATTGGATTTGTTCGTTTCTTCCTCACAGGATACGTGACGCATAAACAGTTATCAGACTATGGGCAACATTTGAAATAATTCGTTAAACACAATGGATTTTACAAGAATGATCTTTATCTTAAAAAGTAGTTATGTTTCCATAGCAGGGAATGTCGAATTGTGGCAGCACCACCTTCTGGGTGAAAATGTTGATTAAGCTTAAATCTTACAAGAGAAATAGTGTTACCCCAGGAGCTTTGACCCGTATGCTCGTATTCCTTAAACACAGATTTTCTCCCAATACATACTCACAACCGCTCACTTACACCACACTCACACCGTCACAGGCGCACACAAATGGATAGGGAATTAAAATGAGCCATTTTATCACGGTTGTTAAACCACAAGTACTGTTGGATATGTCAACTATACGTCCTTAAACGATAATATTTTTATTAGCGTGCATTGCTTGATATCCCCATCGCCGACGAATCATTAATTCTTGGTTACAGGAATTGATCTCAGTGAAATTAGGAAATCGCTCAGTGCGAATAGGTGGCAGAGAGGTTGTCAAGGAACGAATGCATAGCAGGACGCTTTTTTTTAATTTCTTTGCTCAATTTAGGACCGAAGTAACCGATGTGAGCCACGGAAAGAATCCTATTCGTACCTGTATGTGTTCGTACTGATGAACAGCAACACAGAAGATAGCCGAGCTTAGTGTTTAGAACTGACGAACTAAACAATCCACCAGCGCACACACACACACACACACACCCCACACACCTACAATCACTCATGGTGATGGTCACCAATTTTGTCGTAATCAGGTATAATAGACGTATTTGTGTATGTGTGTGTACATGTTAAATATGGGGTACGATGTTTATCGCATTCACCTTTCACCACAAATCTCATCTATGCGAACTTTTAAAACATCTTTTTCCTGAACTAACTTTGCTGTTTTCGGGCCCCGTGTGTATGTGGGGGGTCTCTTTTAGTTTTTATTCAAACCACTTGCTGTAAAACTACTGTGTAAATGATTTGTGAAAGGTCTGAAAAATAAAATACCATCCGAAGGACACGATACTTACAATCGTATGTGGAAACGCTTTTAATTTTCTCCCGCCAACACACATGGTGTCCTGTCCCGGTTGGGTAAGTAATAAAGCATGCAACGGGATCTAAAATGAATGTGTCATTAAAATGATAAATGCGAATTGCATAGTCAACGCCTTCTTTTCCTAATTTATTTTATTTTCCATTCTTCCTGTATTTTTGTAACCTTGGGCTGCGGATGGCTTTTGTTCAGAGCATTAAACATTCACATGTTCAGTGTATTAAACAAAAACTAAACGTTCATTAATGCTAACATGGAACCACATCGAAAATGAAGTACGAAGAGGTTAATAGGGGGGATGGTGGTATGCATTATTGTGGGAAAACTCTGGTTGGTGTCTGTTTGGTTTGCTTCTTTCAATTTTTTGAAATTGTTTTCAGATTACCTACAGTTGTTCTGTTTGTTTAATCTTTCTTCGGTGAAAATCTTCTGTGTTTAAGTTTTTTCTTTGTATTTAACGTTATGTTTCTCTAGTTTCGTGGACGACAGATAAATCTATTGGTGCTTGACTTGTAAAACAGGGTTCAACCGTTGCACAACAGTTTTCTTTTTGCGAAGGCTCAAAATGTTCATTTTTTTATGTAATGTGAAATGTACTTTTTTGTCTATACGTTCAGTACTTTAACTTGGCTACGAAACGATTTTATTTAAAAATAAACTATTTGATTTTATTCCAGTTCATGCTTCGCATCCGCCTTCCGTTCGTTTGGCTCCCAGCTGAACCTGCTCAACCTACAAATATTACTTGGTAAATTAGGCTCTGCCTTACGGTAAAACGCGTATAAATGTACGTTTCGTAACAATTGCGGGTGTGCTTGCTTTTTGCCCTGCGTGCCCAATAACTAAGTAAGTAAATAAATCCTCTTCAGGTGCTTCTATGCAGTCATCTCGCGACAAAAGGATTTTACACACAACACCTCTCATTGGGTGGAGTTTGAGCTCACCGAATAAATCGATCGTTTTGCTGTTGTTTAAGTATATAAATGTATACATATATGGGTTTTTAAAAAGTGTTTGGCATTAGGTTTCGTTTGATTTAATCACACCCACTGAAGGGTGGTGCTTTTTAGCTACGGGTGTTTTTTTTTTTGTTTTGCCTGTTTTACTTTTAATTTGTTGTCCTTATACTTATGACTTTATTTAAGTGCTTCCGTAAAGAGGCATTCTTTTTTAATTAGTTTGGTCCATTAGTGGTGGTAGAGAATTGCTATGTGGTTTTGGTTATGATTTTTTTCTCTCATTCTTTTGTCTAAGCTACGTTGCTGGTTTTTGGTATTGATGAACGGTGTTGCTGCTGCTCTCTACATCTATTCATACTGCGGGGGGACTGTATCGGGGACTGGCACACGGCACATACTGTTGCCAACTTTTCACGCTTGTATGTAGCGCTGCCGTCGCTTTTGGCACTTTTCGTATGCAAGATAAATCAGTGCTAACGTGATTAGGATGGCGATGGTGACCGCCATCCCGATGCTAATCCATATGATTTCCTCATTTATCCCGCCATGGTAGGACCGCCCTGGATGCGTTTAGCAATGTTGTGGGGGGGGGGGGGGTGAAGGGTGAATGAATGGGTGAAGGGTTACATTTGAGAAGAAAGAAAATGGTATGTAACATTTTGCAGATCCAAGCAATCAACATCATCATCACCTCCAGTCCGGTAGTTTGAAGAGTACCCGATGTTCCCCGTACCAGCCACTCTCCCGACGGCCATTTTGATTGTTTACTTTTTCCGCAAAACTTTTTGGCAAGCAGTGGCGTTGTTAGTGCGTTAGTGCAGCAGACGGTAAGGCGGTGGTGGGCTTTCCGGATAAGATGCAATTCTGCTCGGGATGCAAGCTCTGATGCGTTCACGTTATTCTGACACCATTTTTTGGGATAACATATAAGAATGAATAAATAATGCAGACTCAAAACGCCTCATACTGTGTATCACTCACGGTAGAAAGTGGCAAATAAGTACCATTAAAGAAACACCTCAAATGTTATTTGGCCCATTGCGTGTGCTGCTATCGCGATAATTTGGCACATGGATATTTCGTCCCATATTTGCGTTCGCCCTTGATTAACTCAATTTTAGTATCAATAGTTACGACAATTAAATACGTTTCTTACAGCACCATATACCGCAAATGGCAGAACAAGTATAAACGGTTGGTTAATAGTTAAATCTTAGCAAAAGCTAAAAATGACGTGTATCGGAAAATCGTTCCATGTAACTGACTACCCACAAGATGTGTGTGGGTTTGTTTTTTTTTTTTTTTGCTACATTAAATTCGGTTAATAACGATAGCCAACATGGGAGAGGTACCTGCGCAGAATCTTTCGCCTGGAGGTTGTAGCTTGTAAAGATGTTCACATCCCAATCCAAGAGAGACGCAGTCCTGGCCGGAGAGAATGCTTCCGGAGAGCCTCCTGATATCATGTAAGCATGAATGTTATCTTCCCGCACGGGCATTTTCATTGATTCACGGGGACTAGGAACGTTTGAAATCAACGAAAATAACTGTTAGCTTTTCTGTTGCTGCTGTATTTCAAGGTCCCTTTGCTATCGCATCCTTTAGTAATTTATTTATTTATTTATTTTGTAATAAATTCTGGTTTGATTATGTGCTGCTGGCGTCATAGCTCTGTTCTCTTTTACCTGCCATTGGAGTTTATTATTATGCTTTAAGCAAATAATATCAGATTTTTACTAGTGCATACGAGAAACAAAATATCTTGGAAGTAGTTTGTTACAAAACTATTTGTTATTTTAGAATATATTACGAATATTTTATCAGCAAATAAACTGTGTACTCACCTTCCCGCTCAACAACTAATTGTAATATTGAAGTGTGTAATATAGATGAGAACAGCATGCTTCGATTATTACTTTTTGTGTTTATTGTTCCTTATTATCAAAACGCAGTTACCAAACAAATGAGCACAGGCCTGGCTACGGATCTCGTAGTTGGAATTGTACGTTGTTTGGTGGTTAAACAATACATCTCTACTTTACGCTCGAACTGTACCAAAAATTATAATTTTAGAGCAGATGATACGCTTTACACGATACGTTGATGATCTGCGGGCGGCAGCACATCCACACCGTTGCTTCAAATCCATGTAAGCCGCACATCGACTATGTCTCTGTCTCCGTTCTGTAGGGCTACGATCCGTTGATACAGCTCCATTGCCGGACCGAGTTTCAGACCGAACCGGGAGAGTACATCGGTTTTACGCATCAAAAGCAACGATGGGCCATCGATTTCCTGCAATATATAAACGGGCACAGATGTTGGGTTTAGTATCGCATCACCTCTGTAATCAGCCCCCGTTGCAAAGCGTCTTACCTGTTCTTGAAAGATATCACCCCATGCCTTACAATGTTTGCTAAAGAAGCGGCAAACGTCGTCGCAGGTCCAGTAACGTATTTCTTTCCTAGGCTCATCGGTACCTTCATCGTCATCGCTTTGGCCACCTTTTGTCGCTGGGCCTGCGGAAGTGCGTTCGTGCAGCTCGCTCGTCTGTCCGTCGTCACTGTCCGTGCTAAGCTCGTGTTTAATTGGAACCGACAGCCTTTCATCTGTCAATGCAGTATTCACATTCCCCACATGGCCACCGAGTTCCATCTCGCTGAATCCAGCAAAATCATGCTGCTGCTTATTGTCTTCTTCATCCAAGTCCTCTTCTTCCTGCACATCGTGAATATCATCATCTTCTTCCTCTTCTTCCGTAGTTCCGCGGCCACTCCGTAGTTTGTTGGTACGCTTTTCTGCTTGCGCCTGCTGTTTGGTGGTGGTGGTGCTGGCCGTTTTGCTTTCTGTCTTTATCACAAGACACGCAGAACAGGTCCAGGCTGTTGTGGGTGTTTTGCGAGGCATTCGGCCCGGACCACTTCGTCCACATTTCTGACATGCACGGTACGATGAGGTCGATGCCGTGCCACGCTGCCCAGCGGCTGGTATCGCTGCCGCTGCTGGTGGTGCTGCTGCTGGCGCTGGTGGTGTTGTGGTTGGCATCTGATTATGATTGCTCGATCCATCGGCGGACAAAGGCGATGAGGGCGTTGCTGTACGGTTTGATTCCGATTTGGGTGTTCCCGTTGCAGCAACATCGTTCTCGCCTCGGCGGTTGCGTTTCCGCGGCACATGATGATCCGAAGGATCGAACACTACTTTCGCTTTCTGTTCATTGGAAGTTATTCAAAACGGATATATTAAATGTGCATTTACTACAACAATACAATAAAAGCAACAAAAAAACTGTTGTTTTGCCTAACATTACCTTGGTGCGCGATCCAACGCGAGCTGTTATGCGATCACTGCTGCTATCATGATCCACAGCAACTTGCGACGATTTGCCCATCGTTTTGCTACTGGTGGGTGTTTTCGCTCTTTTTACACGTTTTAAATTTATCACAACCCTAAATGCTTCAGAGAACCGGATTCAACGTGCACCCACGTCACGTTGACCTCAAGACTGCGGTATGATGTGCAGTGCAGGAGCAAGCAAAGTGCAGGAGCAAAAACACTTTCCACAACAACTGCAGCGAAAGCATCGGATGCATCCGTTTGTCACGATTCCGATCTACTGCCCGACGACTGTGGCAATATCCTAATGCTCCAATATTACACTGCGAACTTTTAATCTGTGCTGCTGATAGATGTGCTCCCAACAATATACCAATTTCAAAATGATACCATTTTGACAGCTGCGCCAAGAAGGAGAACGTAATTGTTGTTTCTGTTTTGGTACGGAGTAGGCCGAACTGACAGGATTGGTAGCCAACAGTATCCGTCGTCAAGTGAGCGAATTTTGGATTCCAACAGTATTTTCATCAAAGTTTTACTCATTTGGTTGGTAAAATGAGCAATGTATAAATCTAATTTTAATACAGTCTCGCTTTGTGAATCTCGCCCATACTGAAAAATGCCATAATTATCTTGCCTATAGAACTACATCATTATTGAAAAGCATTAGCATTTAACAATAAATGCACCACTATAAAAGTAAACTAACTTATCTGTATCAGAAAAATCTATTACCTTTGCATAGATTACAGGAAAAAGGAATTGTAATTTAACATTTTGCCATCGTTGATTTTCTGCGCATATTTCCAAAAAAGATTATTTCAAATATTTCTACATTTTACTTAAGGACTCTACCCAATGTTCGATGTAATACATTTTCGGCAAATTCTTTACGAATCTTTTAGACCAGTGCTCTCCAACCTTATATCTTCTTCTTCTTCTATGGCACAACAACCGATGTCGGTCAAGGCCTGCCTGTGCCCACTAGTGAAGTGAGCTTGGCTTTCAGTGATTTATTGTTACCATAGCAGGATAGTACGTATGGGGGCACGGTCTATTCGGGACTTGAACCCATGACGGGCATGTTGTGACGTCGTACGAGTTGACGACTGTACCACCAGATCGGCCCAGTATAAGCTTATCTTTTTCAAAAATCAATTTTTCCGCTGACCAAATCTATTGACGCCACGGACCACAAGTGATCCGCGGATCACAGGTTGGAGAGCACTGTTTACCAACGAAGTTTCGGAATGGAGCTACAATTAATAAACACACACACAACACCGATTCAACACCGTTTCAAAGTTTTTTTTTTAAATTGAGTAACGACTGCTAATGATCCATCGCATGTTCCATGTCAGCCATTATAATTGTCAAATAATAGGAAATAATGGAAGGTGTAAGAGCATGGACCAAAGATCGTACATCTTCGCAAAACGCAACGCTGTTAGGGCTTTTAAAAGATAAAATTATTCGACGACTGGAGCCATTTGCTGCCGCACGAGCTTGGTGGAGGATCGTCGTAATCGTCCGACTGGCGTCGATTGCCTCCACTTCCGCCGAATGATAGCAGCGGTAGCTTGGAGGCTTTTTTGTCCCGTTGCTCCTGCACTTCCCGGTGGTACAGGAGATTGTCATCGCGCACAAACTCCTGCAGCCGAATGGGCAATTCGTTCAGTGCCGGAAAGCTTTCGTTCATTCCACCGGTGATTTCACCATACGATGACCCGATCGGCTGGCCCGCACTGCTTGCGGCGGTTTCCGTTGCTTCCGACGCGTTGTTCGTGACCAGTTGATAGAACAAAATGTACGGCGTGTTGGGGCTCGGTATGTTTTGCAGCTCGCTGGTGGTGCATTCCGTTACATAGTTGTCGTTAAACTTGAACCACGTTCCCGTACCATCCTGTGCGTAAGTGTAATAGTGGCCCGAGTCCATGCTCGTACCGTAGTGCACTACAACCGCGTAGTTGCGATAGTGCAGCTGGCGACAGTGGCCGGCCTCATCCGTGATGGTAAGCGAAATGTCCTCGTTGTGCAGAATCTTGTTCATCAGCTTCGCCCGCAAGTTGCGGCTCTGGTCGTACCGGAAGTGCTTGATCGTCAGAATAAGGTTTTGAGGCGGTACGGCAACGGTCACGGAACGTTCGCAATCGCGCAGCTGCCGGCAGCGATCGCAGAAGTACTGGTTCTCGCCCACCAGCTTCTCGGAAGAGCAGAAATAGTCGAGCAGTTTCTGTACAGAATGTGTACCATCGCCGGCGGCCGACAGATCACTATCCTCCGGAAAGGACAAATCGAGCGAACGGAACGTCTCGGTAGTGTGGTTCGTGCTGTTGCAAACCGTACACAAACAGCCAACGGACAGCTGTCCTTCGAAGGTTTTCTGCACCAGCGTTTTGGTGCTGTTGGTGGCGATTGTTCCGCTGCCATTCGGTGAAATTAGCGCCGAAGTGTTATGCTGCTGAGTAACATTGCCATGTAAAATCTTTTTCTCCTGCTCATGCAATCGATCTAGCAAATAGCTTAGGAACTCGGAAGAATCCTGCTGATAGCCTGGCGCGAAACCGGGTGGTCTAGTAGAGGCGAGTACCGCACGCGGGGTCAGTTCAGGCCGTCGCGAATGAATCAAAAGAGCCAGCAGCTGTTGAATTTCGGAGAATGGCGGTGCGTCGATTTGCTTCAGCAAAACTTCCGTGCAAAATCTAAAAATTAATAAATTTAATTAAAATACATACATCGTACGTCATTTGGGAAGGTTTCTGGATAGAAATGGTTTTACTGACTGTTTGGTCATCGCCAAAGCTTGCACCACGCTGTTCATGTAGCAAGTATTACCCAAATTAACCAATCCTACACGGGCATTCGAACGGGTCAAACTATTGTCAGCGTCCAAAGCGTTATCGTAACGCTCGGTGCAGGAGTAGCTTAAACGACTATTATCCTGCGAAATTAGTCAACATTCGATTAATCGCGATGCTCTCATTTTCAAATAGCAGGCGGTGTTTACCAGTTGTAAGTCTCCGCAAGCTTCCAAACAATTGATCACTGGCCCGACCTGCTGCTGATAGAGCGGAAGCAGCATCACTTCCTTGCATTGCTTCAGCTTATCCTTCCGCACACTTAAAATGCAATTGGTTCGGCCCTTTGCCTGCAGGAGATCCCCATTAGAGACACATGCATGCGAATGAGTGTTTAACATCACACACGATGCTACCAACTTACCATCAACCCCTCAACCATTTGTATGATCCAAACATTCAAATTTGGTGCAAAATTTATCTTACACAGCCAGTCAATGAAAACGGTGAGAATTTTTCTGATATGTTCGTCGATCATGTTCTTGGAAAGAATCCACGCAACGCCCTGTTGGGGATCCATGAGCGCCAGCATGATCGTGGCAAACGGCGAGGGGAGTTTTTTCACCGACAGTGCATCGGCCGTGTACATCTTTTCGAGGCAATCCTTCACCAGTTCGCGGAACGCCTTCCGCTCAATCAGCTGCTGGAATTGCTTGGTAATTTTGTCGGCTAGCGAACGCAGGCTGCGAATTTCATGCTTGGTCGTCGCATCGATTTGATCGCCCACGAGCAGGACCACGATGTATTCGCAAATTTTCTGGTATTCGACCTCGGTGAGAAACTTTGCATCACCATTGTTGACGCTTTGGAGCAGCAATTGCTCAAGCAGCACACGCAAGGCAGTAGCTGAACTACTGCCACCATTCCCAGAGCTTTGGAACGACGAATCGGTTGTGTTTTGGTTGATAGCCATCCGAATATGCGTCACCGTTCCGGAATACGAAAATTACGAGGCAATAATAGGGATAGCTGCAAATGCGGATCACCACACCAAAGTATGCCACCAAATAAAACTAATCAATTTACTGCTTCTGCTGCGACCTTCCTCTTTGTATGGGTATAATAATCACTGTTGTGTATTCAGAAGAAAAGTAGATTTTACTGTGTTTTTTCTTCTCTCTCCCTACTTTGTCATGCGAAAATTGCATTCGAAATGTCAACCGGGTCGTGCACTGTCAAAATCTGCAAACAGGAGGTTGGTCCAGTGCTCGACTTTGACGACCATATAAACTGTCGGACTTTGTTAGAGTTTTTGTTTTGGAACTGATGATGAACACCATAATAAATATTATACAAAATTACGATCCGGACAGGGACATTATGTATTTTCATTTATACATTGCTTCGATTCAGAGGATGTTTTGTCCGGACAACTTTCCTGACAACAAAACACTAATATGTTTCTGATCAGCAAGTAGAACTCGTTTGTCGGAGGATTCTTGACAAACTCCCCAAATGATCCTACCTTCGCTAATGGTGTATTCAGCCGTACCCTAATTTTAAACAGAAGTTTGTATACAATGCACTTTGCCGAGTTTGGCACAAGCGCGAGATAAAAGTGAAAGTAAAAATTTGTGGAGCAAAACAGAGCGCGCCCGCTGCGTGCGCTAGATTCATTACCATGCTGTGCTGGCCAACTGCTACCGCCCCGGATGTTGGCCGTGCGGTTCGGTGCTGCTCAACAATGGTGACGGAAAAATAGTTAGATACTATCGGTGGTGGCAGCTTTTGAAGCATCGCGGTACGCCCGTTCGAATGGAAGCGGTAGGTAGAGATTTGAACGGAAAAGAAGGTTAATTTAAATGCATACGTTTAGTGGGTGAATATGTCACATTTTAATTGGAAATGCACGTAACGGAAAAGGCCACAAACAACGGTGCTGTTCTGTCGTCGCTGTGCTCGGAGTTTAAGGGGGGTAGCACAATCAAGAGAGCGAGAGAATGGAGGAGGCAGACGTAAGAGTATTCAGTGTATTCATGATATCGATTCTTCCGGACGCAAGCGTACTAGGACGAACAATTTCGGACGGCCGGTGGATCAGTTGTAATGTAGTCGGGGTGGGTTTTTCAACCCCTGTGTGAAACGCTGTACGTTTCTCGGTGAACGAAGTCCAATTTGCAGATGCAAAAATAATCAAATGGAATGTAATGACAAACGATGGATCTCTTCGTGAGTGTGGCCAAACAGCACAACCGAACCAGTGTGGGTTGGATGTAGGGGGCCTGTCCGCAGAAAATCTGGCGAATGTAGGCTGAAGTGAAATATTGTTGAAGCTTTTGGTTTTTGGAGTGGAAAATGTGCGTGTTACATGCAGGCGAATAGGAGTGGAACCTACCAGTTGTGTTGGACCATTCGCGGGTGGCGATGGACTACGTTCTCGCCATTACCCCGTGCATCAACCAGTTTGAATCACGAAATTTGCTTACCGAGCGATTGAGCATCAGTGCCACCACCATCGTACTGGGCCCGTAAAGGCAAGAAAAGGGACCTGCTTATTATTGCTGCACCCTCCGCTGGTCGTATCCCGTGTTTTCGCAAAAAGCGAGCGAGCGAGCGAACGGCGGCTGCTGTTTGTTTCTTTCGTTGGTTTTTTTTTCTCTCTCTCATTACCTTTTCTCATTGCGCCTACTCGCGCGCGTTTTGCGTTCGTTGCTGTGGGGGGTGCGCGCGGTGTAGTGCATCCATTCGCATCCATCTATGCACAGAGGACTTGGTGGCTAGAGATGCGTTAGTCAGAGCGTGTGCACAAATTTGCACAACAGTGTGTATGTTGCCCGTGTAGCGAGAAAGCAGGAACGAAGAAACAGGTAAGCATGAACAGTCAAGTTGGCACAGCAAAAACGTTGTTTACGTGCTCGGGGTGAATGGTGTGCAGTGGCCTATTCGTCCGCGGATGCATCCGCGTAGAATCTTGAAAAGAGGAAAATATATATGTATTTATTTATTTAGCGGAAGCAAGCTTCCGCCTGGGCGGGCCGGTGTGAAAAAAGTGATTCACTTTAGTTTCATTTTCCCCCATTATATTTTGCGCTGTCTGTACGGCGGTTCGTTTTTCCTCTCCGTGTCTGCGCGCAGCCAGCCGAAGATTACGAAGTGGAACGTAAAACAATAGCCATCGATGATGTAGTTATCCCCCCCTTAATGCAATAGATACTTACCGCACGGTACATGCCACAAACCATTGAATGTGACCGCGGTGAAATTATGCCGTTGTTGCGTACGAGCAACGGAGAAAAAGATAAACAACAGAGCGAAAAGAGTGAAAAGCTGTGTGCGACTCGAGGTGAAAAGAGATGGAACGAGCGAATGGGATTACGCGAGAGGATTCAATTCCGCATCCAGAAGATGCGAGCGCATGCAGTACCGCAAACAGTAGACAACAGTGAAGGCCACGAACAACAGCAGCATCCGTCTGCTGCATCAGCGAGAGAAAAGGGTAGCCGTCTCGAGACGCGATGTTCAGCAGCGATCGTCAATTTGGATGAATACTATTACATCGTGTCATACACTCGTAGTAAGCGACGGTTCTGTGCCTCCTTTGCGCGGTAAGATAGTTTTCCACGGCTTCTTTATGCATTTACCAGCTGATCAGTGCTGATCTTGCCACAGCGCATACTGGACGAATTGTGAACGTAAGCGTGGTGACGAAGAAGCGTGCATTAAGAACAATTGGAAACGTTGTGTGGTAAAATTTAGAGTGGTCTTTTAAGATACACAAATAATAGTTTTTTTTAAGCGAAAAAAGTGTATTTCTATGTCATGTCCTGAAGGATCGTGCATAGGGGATAGCTGTACTGCATTTTGTTCATGTCCATTGAACTTTGCTGTGTGAAATGAATTACTGATAAAGTACAACAAAATCGTTCAAATGTGATGATTTGAAATATACGTTAACTGTGAATAATGTGTATAACCCACGAGGACTGGACGTTAGCACAGAATTTCAAAAACTTGTGCATAGTATCGATTTGAATTAAGTTCATGATCGATTGTAGTAGCTTCCTACAAACAACTAATACATATTGTACGCTTGCTCTTAAGCCATTTTGAATTTATTTATTTTCTATTCGAACACGCATTTCGGCGAAGTATAGCGGTAACTCGTGCCTTACTAATTTACATGCAAAATTGACCGACTATCAAATTAAAAATAGCAGAAAAATGAAAGTTGCTGCAACAGAAAGCTGAAACCGTAAGGCCAAAAAATATCGGCCGGTTACACAAACCGAGGGAAATTAACCTACCTAGCACCATAGTTGGGGTATCCGGATTCTCACGATTATCCAACGATCTTCACATTGGATAACACAGCTTCACCGTTTCGACAATGTGCTAAGACGCTCCGCCGAGTGCCCGGTGAAAGGCTAAGGAATGGGTTACCTTATAACACAGGCACCGTTTGCTCTGTTTGCTGGAAATTCAATTGAACACAGAAGATGGGTTTTCATCGGCTTGAAGTGCATACCATTTGGTGAAAATGAAAGGCTAATCCCATCAACTATGTGCGGTGCATGATCATGAACATTGAAGTACGAAATGTACTCACCGCAAGGAAAGTGAAAGTAGTATTGCAAGTATTTTGGTTAGGTTGTTTAGTTTTAGTTTCGCCGTCGCCGAGATTAAACTAGTAAGCATGTGTGTCGTCTGATTTTAGGAGTGTGTACAATCTATTATGATATCGCAATCTAATATGCTAAATTATTAACAAAAAAACGAGATTAGTACTCTCTTTACAAATATCATTATTATTATTATCTGACCTAGGTTGAACTATTTTCAGCTGTCCTTTTATACAACTCACAAATATATTTTATCTTCTTAAAGGGTTTTCAATGATGCTGATCTTTTTTAATTATTCTTTCTACGATCAGAATGAACGTGGATCTTGTTTACAAATTATATGTGACTGTCGGCTCTTTTCATTAAGTAATCACCTTGAATTCTCTAATGCACCTCCCGCGTCGCACAAATGAGGGTACCTGAGGCATAGCGTGGCTTCCACCATATTGAGCACATTGATTGAGCAGCAAGGGCATGAAACGATCTGTTTCTCAACTGTGCTGGAATGGTAATGCTCCAGCAATTCTTCAGATTTGCTTTTGTGTGGTTCGTGGTTTTATGAACAACCATTGATTAAATGTACCAAGTATGAGTTGATATTTTCCACGTGCAGAGAAGAAACACGGTCTCATTAATATAACTCTGTGCTTAATGTTATAAGCTTAAGTTATAAGACATTATTTTGCATGGTTATTTATTTATTTTTTTTTCTATGAATGGGCTATACAGAATGTATATTTGCTTTAGTATAACTTCAATTAAAAAAACAATAATATATGTAAGCTTTTGATTTTTCCTTCAACTTATTTATCAGTATCGAATTTGGTTATCTAATTAGCTATGCATTAAAAGCTAACCCAATGTTACGAGATCATTAATTATCCAATTAACAAACATGTTTTGGGCAATAAAACTGTCAATTTCTTAAATGCCACTATGTTCAATATGTTGTTGTAGCTAAAAAGATGACCCAAACCACTGCAAAGATCCATTGTTTAATTTCAACCCTTAGCTTTTTCTACTTTTCCATTAGGCGCCAAAATTGCTCAAGGTCTTTTATGTGCCCCATTCCTTTCTCAATAATGTCCATATATTTTGCACCTTTGGAGCCCCTCTCACCGAATCTGTTGAAAATACATGCCATGGTGCACCATGGCATAATGTCATGGTTCGCTATTTCGGATCGTACCGAGCAAAGCGTCTTTACTTTTGATGTCCCTTTTACTTATGCAAAATTTTGTCATTTATCTACGGAAAGTGTAGAATGATGTGTACCGCTATCATAATTTGTATATTTTAAAGAAGAATTGCAAATCATTTTGTGTAATTTAGTCAAATAACACGTTAAAATAAGCGGGTTTTTTTTTCTTTGGTATTAGTCCAGTTTCTCTAATACTGTAACAGTTGTCCTTATCGAATAAGGTTTCATTATCATAATTTTTAAAATCAACAAAATTGTATTAAAATTTCTGATATTTTTCAAATTGCTAAACCAAAACAAATTGTCTCCCGCGTATAGCGCCATCTATTTGGTGATAGCGCAAGTGAGGTCTAAACGAAATTCAAAAATCGTTCCTTCGTAGTTGGCTCGGCGTTTAGTTTACAGCGGACGGCACTGGCTGCAATCTGGCATATTTGAATACATTGAAACCGCATTCCTTTTTCAGGCTATTTCCCATGCATATTGAATATGTTTTCCATGAAATTGTTTAACAATAATGCAAAAAAAATCTTCAATATGAAAGGTTAGTAAACTGTATTACTAAACAACGTTGTTATGTGTTCATATCCCATACTAACCGAACTTCTTCCGATACGCAGGACTGACTAATCGTTCTGTGAAAAAACCATCAACCAAACCGTCATGGGTTCAAGCCCCAAATGGACCGTGCCGCCATACGTAGGCCTGACTATCCTGCTGTGGGATGATCAATAAGTCACTGAAAGCCAAGCCCACAAGTAATGGTACAGGCAGGCCTCGACCGACAACGGTTGTTGAGCCAAGAGTAGAAGAAGAAGAAACTATCAACTCAGTTATTGGCTAATTTTAGTGCTTTAGTGACCTTCTAGTCTAGTCTAGTTCTATAGTCTAGACCTTCTTCTTCTTTGGCTCAACAACCGATGCCGGTCAAGGCCTGCCACCAACCCATTTGTGGGGTTGGCTTTCAGTGACTTATTGATTTCCCCCCATAGCAGGATAGTCAGTCCTACGTATGGCGGCACGGTCTATTTGGGGCTTGAACCCATGACGGGCATGTTGTTAAGTCGTACGAGTTGACGACTGTACCATGAGACCGACCAAGTCTAGACCAGTGGTCGATAAAGTATGCATCGGGAGACGCAGGTGACACTTTGCTGCCCTTTTCCGGCGCTACAACCGCTTTGTGGTCTTGGCTTGTCTCAGGAGTGTCCGAAGCCGCTCACGGTGTAGTTTGACCATGGCTATGCTATCATTTGCGGCCTTGAAGTCAATGAAGAGATTGTATGTGTTGTGTCTGTTTTCTGTCATCATCTCCAAGATTTGCTGCATAGTGAAGATCTGGTCAGTGGTTGATTTTGATACTTTGACATAGTTTATGATAGAAGTATAGTTTGATACTTTGAAATTTCAGATCTCTTCGGCGTGAGGGCATCCTTCAGCATCGAAGGATTAGGGAAAATATTTTATTGGCGCTATTCAACACCGTAATACCCCTATAGTTGTTGCATTTCAATCTGTCTCGCTTCTTGTATATGGGTTAGATGATGCCGAGATTCCAGACACCAGTCATCAATTCGCTTAGTAACAATTTGATGAGTCTTGTTTTCTAGTCGGGCACCTCCATTTTTGACCAGTTCAGCTGCGATGCCGTCAGTTCCGGGGGCCTTCTTATTTTTCAGCCGACGGATAGCTTTTCGGGTTTAATCGATGCTAGGTGTCAATAGCACTATCTGCTAGTGGAGCCTCTAGCTGTTCGTTAAACTGGCCGTTTAGTAGTTTTTCCCGATAGGACCTCTGGCTGGTTACTAACCGGATCTCTATCCTTATTACGACGACAGTTACCTTAGGTGTAAAGTTGTTTCGGTGACCTGCTATCGCTTGGAACATAGAACTGAAACGATGTTTTTATAAGATTTTAATTTTTAGGCTATAAAGTTTGCGCGTCCTCTGTTTAAGAGTGATCACGGTTATACCCTTATGTAAGATGAAGAAGATGTTGTAGAAGTTTGTTATTTAATGGAGATTAATAAATAAAAAGGGGTGTTGTGTTTGTCGTTATTTCAGTTAAAACATCACAGCATTGAAAATTGTTAGAATTGTTAGCTACATTTTATTTTATTATATCATATTTTAATAAAATACTAAACTGGCGGATATTAACTGAAGGTGTAATTGTTTAATAATTTGAGTTGATCAAAACATGATTAGTTAGATATGCACTGAAAATTGTGTTGATTAATCGCGACAATTGTACTAATTCATACATTTTTGCTTTCTTTCTTTCCAGTGATTAAGAGATAAATCAACTCCTCAGAGGATATCACCAAATGTTGCTCTTTTCTCCAAACTTTGGCTAAGCCATCCAAAAGAGACATGAAACATAGAAGTATTATCAGTGAAAAATGCCATTAAACTTGGTATTAGTTGAGATCATTGTGAAGGGACTATGATAAGCTACTAAAGTGACGTAAACCCGTTGGATGAAATCGTCGCGCCAATCGATGAGCTCGATTGTCCTGCATTCGAAGCAGCTGAATCATACTACGCTTACGCTATGAGACGAAATGTGAAAGTGTTCGGACTCGTTTCCATCACCTGGATTGTGGTGGTGATCTACTATTTCCAGGGCGACTACTATCACAATGACGGGAATCGTGCGCTGCGTTTGCGCAGCAGTAAAATGAAGCACTCCGCCTCGGAACACTATAATGGTGGAGGTAGCGAGGCACTAACGCATCACAACGACGAACATCAGAGCGTGTTGAAGAGTGCAGCAGAAAGTAATGCTGCCATCGTCGGCAGCAGTAGCAGCAGCACCAGTATCAGCAACGGCCACAACCTTCATAGCAGCAATAGCAATAGCATTTTTAGTTACAATGCTCCACCCATGACCTGGGACTATTTTGATGAGGCCAGCTACATACAGAAGGGCGGTCTTCAACGGGGCGAAGATCCGTACTTAAGGAACCGTTTCAACCAGCAGGCGAGCGATGGGTTGAAGAGCAACCGAGAGCTGCCGGACACTCGCAATGCCATGTGCCGCCGTTCAAGCTGGTCGGATCTCAGTACCATCGCGCATCTGCCAGCAACCAGTGTGATCATTACGTTCCACAACGAAGCTCGCAGCACATTGCTACGAACGGTGGTCAGTGTGCTCAACCGCTCGCCCGAAAGACTGATCCACGAGATAATTCTTGTGGATGACTATTCCGACTTTCCCGAGGATGGGCAGGAGTTGGCCAAGATTCAGAAGGTGCGCTTGATAAGAAATAGCAAACGCGAGGGATTGGTAAGATCACGGGTTACTGGTGCTGCCGCCGCTACGGCAAAGGTGCTCACCTTCCTTGACAGTCACTGTGAGTGTAATGTGAATTGGCTCGAACCGCTGCTGGCACGTGTATCGGAAGATCCAACACGTGTCGTGTGCCCGGTGATTGATGTGATCAGCATGGATACGTTCCAGTATATAGGTGCTTCGGCCGATCTGCGCGGCGGCTTTGATTGGAATTTGGTGTTCAAGTGGGAGTATCTGAGCAATGCAGAACGTAAAGCGAGACAGCGCGATCCTACGGCCCCAATACGCACGCCCATGATTGCGGGTGGACTGTTCGTGATCGATAAGGCGTACTTCGAGCGTCTCGGCACCTACGACACGCAGATGGACATCTGGGGCGGTGAAAATCTAGAAATCAGCTTCCGCGTTTGGCAGTGTGGCGGCTCGCTGGAAATCATACCCTGCAGCCGGGTGGGGCACGTGTTCCGCAAGCGCCATCCCTACACGTTCCCCGGTGGGGGGAGTGGCAACATTTTTGCCAAAAACACTCGCCGCGCAGCAGAAGTGTGGATGGACGAGTACAAGAAGTACTACTACGCGGCCGTTCCGCTCGCTACTAACATTCCGTTCGGTGACATCGACGATCGATTGCAGCTGCGAAAGGAACTGCAATGTAAGCCATTCCGATGGTATCTGGAACACGTGTATCCTCAGCTAGGCATACCGGAACGCCGCAACAATGGCAGCATCCGGCAAGGCGTGTACTGTCTGGACAGCCTGGGCAATGTGGCCGGTGCGGTGGTCGGGCTGTACAGCTGTCACGGCAACGGTGGCAATCAGAACTGGGTACTTAATAGAAAGGGGGAGCTCAAGCATCACGATCTCTGCCTAACGCTGATTAAGTTCACGATCAGCGCACGGTACAACAGCGTGCTGATGAAGTACTGTGACGATTCGGAGAACCAGCAATGGCACCTGAAGGACGGGGGACTGATACAGCACAGAAAGATTAATGTATGTTTAGATTCGCGACACATGAAGGAAAGGGGCATCACGGCGGAACGGTGCAACTCCGCACTCGAATCACAGCACTGGAAGGTTGTTACGGAGGTGCAATAAATCGCCCGACACGGGGGGCGGGGACGAAGAGGGGTTTCTTACTTCAGTCAGTGGGATGTAGTCCATGTTCTTTGTTGTTATATACATACATTCTATTCAAAACCAATTCAATCTCCTGATATGCAGATATTAGATAGTACGAAAGCGTAGCATTGTGACACTATAGAGTTTAAGAGAAGATAAGGTATGAAGCGTGGTTCGATTCAATCTTTTGCATCAAACGTAGGTGTACATGCATTTGCAGATAAAAAATAAAAACACCACCACCCCCACCCTTCCCCTCACATACACCAACTGCAACACATAATAAGTTAAGAAAATCGAAATGAATTCTCGCTGTAACGACGCAAGTGCAACCCTTTTTATTGTATTTCCAGTTTTTTTGTTACAAAACAAAGGATAACAGCTAAGGAACGATCAGTAAAACATTCAGGAATAGTTTTGTCCTGTATGAAACACGTTAAAACACTTGCGTTTTATTTTACTATGTTATATAAACAGATGACATTTCAAAGAAACAAAAGCAGAAAACTGCGAGATGAGAAAAATAGAAAATGACGGATACCATCATCGTATCATTACTTATTTAATTGACCAAACCATCAGTATTATCCTTTGGAATCGGTATTTTACTGCATTTTTTGAGTCATGATTTAAATGATATTTGAAAAACAAAAATAAAAGTAAATGTAATATTTTCGGATATAATACAGGCATTCACTCCTCCCGGACCAACCGACAAACAGCGAAAGATCACGGAACATATTTAAGTGTGTTGCTTTAATTGTTTAAAAACACGCCACGGACTTTTTCGGAAATCAAACATTTGTTTGCGTCAACCGATTGAAACAGACTTACAGAACAAATTAATATCGACACGATATTTTGCAATCCAACAACCATTAGTGCCTGGCCCTGCCGCTAGCGAGGCTGTATGGCGACATGATATTTCCGAACGCTAGGCGTTGCACCGTCAACCGGAATGTCCGACGGTATGGGGGCTCCATCCGGCAGCACGAGATCAAACGACTGCAGCGTTGTGGTCAGAAACAGGAAAAGGTTACTTTTCGCCATCAGCTCACCCATGCACCGGTGTTTGCCGACTCCGAACGGGTGGTACTGGGCCGGTATGTGTATTTTTCCGTCCTTGAGGAAACGCTCGGGGTTGAATTGGGTCGGATTTTCCCACAGGTTCTCATCGAGCATCATGCCGCGGAACATGCCCACAAGCATGGTGTCCTGGTTGTGAAAGCGAGCAACGATAAATCCAGCGGAAACTAGTAGGCCAAGTGGTGCCGCAAGCTTACCTTGGGAATGTGGTAACCACACAGAGTAGTGTCTTTGAGTGCTCGATGTGGAATACCAAACGTATTCGACATGAACAGTCTAAGTCCTTCAAGTGTTGTAGCTTCGCTGTACGGCATGCTGTTGGCGGTAAAACGGAAAAAGTGATTGTTGGTGAGTATTAATTACACATATTAAGGAACATTCGATTCGTTTTTTTATCGTTATATATCTGTAACGTACTTTGCACGGTCCTCTAAAGTTGGTAGCCGATTGCGACCAATGACGTCATCGATTTCTTCCTGAATCCGCCGCATCACCTTCGGGTTACGCACAATGTACAGAAAGGAAAAGTCGAGCGTTTTGGTGGTTGTTTCCGAGCCGGCAATGAACATATCCAAACAAACGGCCAGCAGCTGCTCGCGGGAGAAACTGTCCGACGGTGCATTATTGTTTTGAAGCGTGTGTAGGTACACATCCATCAGATCGCGCGGTTCGTCGTCTGGGTTGAAGTTTTTCTGATGCCGCTCCACCTCGGCACCGATGAACTTGTGCATGCACTCGTGTATTTCCACAAACTGTCGGTAGCCCGAAAGCCTGGGCGCCACAAATCTAAGGTAAGGGAAGTGGCTAAAAAGCGCTCCCATCATGTCAATGTTGGTGAACAGCTCGTGCAGTAGCGCTTGCAGATATCTTAGATCGTCATTATCCTTACTGTAGCGAACTCCCGCCATCATCAGCCAGAGCGTGTTTAGGACGTAGACGGAAAAGGCACCCTGCATCTGCACCGTCGCCTTACCCCGGCCCTTCGCGATCAGCTCTTCAAAGTCCTTGCGTATTTGGGCCGCTTCGTTTTGAATAATTTCCGTCATACCCTTGCGCGCGAACCCAAACTCTTTCAGATGGCGCACAATGAAACGGCGCTGCTCCTGCCAAAACTGTTCGTCCGTTAGCAGCACACCACGCCGTAGACCCCAGGTGCGCGTTTCGTAGAATATCCCGGTGGGCCGCCCGTCAAAGTCTTCGTTGTTCATCATCTCCTTCAGCGACTCGGCATTGATCGCCATGACCGCTTTATCCTTCCCTATTTTGAAGCCGATCACACCACGGTTGTCGGGATAGTCCTGCGCAATATGCTCGACCGCTTTGCACAGCATACCGGTTTTGTTGCGTGCGTTCATGATCGAAAGCGCGCTCCCGACGATCGGGTACCACTTGGGACCGGGCGGGAAATTGAGGGGCTTTAAGTTATCCAGGTGAAGCCATAACAGCAACAGCACTACGCAAAGTGCCACAAAGTACCACATTGCTGGGTGATCCGGGGGTGTTCCACTGTTACCACTACGGGGGTGAAAGCAGATAAGAAACAAGCTTTTCATTTCTGTTAGAGAAAGCATGTGTTGGCGAGGTAGAAAGTACTAGAATATAAAAGTGCACAATGCCCCAAACCGATCGTGGCTCTACCCGATCATTCTTTACTGGGCGCATGAGGCAATCGAAAGGGCGCTTTGCCGACAGGCCCTTAAAAACATTTACTGAAGCAATACAAAAAAAAAACGCACACTGCACATAGGACGATTCCACAAGTGTACAAACAAAACACAGCCTCAATGCTGCAATGCCGTCGGATCGGTACAGCGCGCTCCGAATGCCGGCAAGTAAGTAGTAGCTGCGATGAAGCCGGCTTCATCACGCATGGCAGGCCACATGGTTGGAAATCGAATGCGGCATTACATAAGCATGCACTTGCACATTTGGCCACACATCACTTTTACCCTGGCAAATGCAGATTATGCAAGTTGATAGGTAGAAGCTTAGTCGAAAGCTCAACGACGGAGCTCGATTAAGATGTAAAAAATAAAAGCAAATGCTAAATGAAAACATATAGTAGCGGGGACTTGTTTACACCCGGTGAAGTGTGGAAATACCCTCACGCGGGTCCAATATCGAAACGGGAATGTAAAGAAATCCTTTCTAATAATAAAGGGAAAATCTAAACGATGGTGTGTTGAAGGAAAGCTCAATCAAGGTGCGCTAATGAGGTAACACGAAGGAGAGGAATAGCTTGATAGTCTTAGGCCAGGCTTGCTTGTTGCGTCACTTTGGCCTACCTTTTATGTAATGCGGAGATGCTGCAGAAACGGGTTCTGGCAGCTGGTAACCCCCACATGACTATGGCTGGAATACAACGATACACTGCGCCATTGCAAAAGTGTGCTTCCACTGTCAGTGCAATGGGAATGCCGTTGTACGGTCTACAGATTTACTGACATCAATAGTATTCACATTATGATTAAAGAACAATGGTGTAGAAAATTGTTCCCTGAACGATTTTTTTAATTAAGCAAATTAAACTACTTCCGAACAGATAAAGAGATTTCTGGTTAAACCATCTTTACTGTTTACTGAAAAGTAATGTGATTTTGTAACAACGTATTAACATTCCAAATGTTTGCTGTATTTTCCCGGATGTCCTTTGCCTGTGCTGATCTCATTGAAATTGGGCCTGGGAAGTTATTAAACTTAACATTAATTCACATTTCCACTTGCTCAATGTACCTAATTTACATACATTTGCTTTGACGGGAATCTGTGTTTTGTATCTCACAATTGAATAAAAAAAATAAAAAACGTTCACCAACGGCACATATCAACTAACAAACAACACTCGAGATCAAAGTATCCTGCTATCAGGACCAACACGTATACACTAACAATCACCTGTTTAATCCTGCACTGGTGCGTGCCTTCGAACTGGCAGAATTGGACTCATTCTGCAGCGGAGCGCAGTGGTCAGTAATATAGCATTTTCCCCACTTACCAAACGATTTTCAAATGCATCGGTGCCGGGAAGGCGCGCTCGTTTGCCCCGCCACTCGAAACCGAGTACGGGCGGGATTGAACACGTTTCATTCATTCGCTAGCCCACGTTGGTAGTACTTTCCGGATCGTGGTACAAAGTGCATTGCAGATAGATTGCCTCTTGTTTGTACGATTCGGTGCGATGCGGAATGCACCATCGACAAAAGTCACTGGCTGTAGGTAATGCACTAAAATAGTGACGCAGAAAAGCTTTCTTGAGGATTGATAGTGTATGATGGCAGATTAGGGCGATGCCGGTACTCTAACGCTAGTCTGTTTGTCCGTCCAATTGCCGATGTAGTTCGGTCTGGTGGTACAGTCGTCAACTCGTACGGCTTAACAACATGCCCGTCACGTGCTCAAGCCCCAAATAGACCGTGCTCCATACGTAGGACTGACTATTCTGCTATGATAATGATAAGTCAAAGAAAACCAAGCTCACTTCACCAGTGGGTACAGGCAGGCCTTGACCGACAACGGTCGTTGTGCCAAAGAAGCAGGAGACTTAACGGTTGATTGTGCTAATTATGCATGCTTGTGGTAGGCATTATCGTGTAATGCCAACACATTTCTTAGCCTTATGAACCTTAGCGTAGGTTATTCTCAACCGAAAGTTTCTTATGGTTCCTAAGACATGTGAGAAGTTTAAGCTGGCGATTGGAGTCTGGTGGAAGAATGGCGTGTTTTTTTTTTAATTTTATTTTATAAAATAAAATAAAATATAGCTCATGTTGACATTATTGGCCTCTTTAAAAGAAAGGTGTTGTGCCAGACGACTATGTATTCGTAGCAGTCGATCTAATATGGTAGATAGTTATTTGTGCCCTACAAATGTTGCTGTATTATTGGTGGGCTGAATGTTTTCCTCTGCACACATAGAGTGGCTCACTAAATTGATAGTATTGATTGCATCTCTAGTGAATTTAGCAGGGTCTCTGGTGTTCCTCAAGGCAGCATTTTAGGGCCTCTATTATTTAATCTCTTTATTAATGACATTGTTTAAGCTATACCTGACTGCCCGGTTCTACTATACGCAGATGACCTTAAAATGTACTTTCCTGTGCGTAGTTCTAATGACTGTCTCCGATTACAAGGCTTTCTTTCTGTTTTTAATCTTTGGTGTTCCTTAAACTGTTTGTCACTCAATGTCAGTAAGTGCTCAGTTATTTCGTTTACTCGTGCGAGAACTCCATTATGTTTTAATTATGTTCTTTCTGACACTTTATTGCCTCGATCTGAAACTGTTAGGGACTTAGGCATTATTTTAGACACGAAACTTTGGTTAGACAACAGGACTCTTGGACACATAATTAGAAGTAGCTAAATGTTTCATGACCCTCTCTGTTTAAAATCACTTTACTGTTGTCTTGTTCGTCCTTTGATTGAGTACGCTTCAGTTGCTTGGTTTCTGGAGCAAGTTACTAGAATTGAGAGGCTTGAGAGGATCCAGCGAAAATTTACCCCGGTAGCTATTAAGCGGCTTCCGTGGAGACATATCGACGTGCTACCAGCTTATCATACGAGGTGTCAGTTGTTAGGGCTTGAAACTTTGGAAAAGAGAAGAATGGTTGCCCAAGGAATTTTTATGTTTAAACTATTAACTGGAAGAATCGATGCACCTCTATTGATAAGTCATGTAAATATTTATGTCCCTACTAGACCTTTAAGAACTCGACAATTTTTAATAACTGACTTTCGTTATCGTCTTTTCTGTGCTAGGGATCCGTTGTTATTAATGTCCAAGAACTTTAATTTATTTTCAAATTTTGTAGACCTGTCCTTTAGTGTACCGAAATGTACTAGCGTCATTCGAGATTGTATTACGTCTAATTTTAGAAACACATAGTTTTTAAGACATTAGTTTTAATTGTGTATGTAGGCCATGGAGGCTCGATACTTAAAATAAATAAATGTAAATGTAAATAGTACAGCTGGATAAAATTTGTGAATTAAGATAACTTGTACTGTCCGTAATATTTAAATTGTTCTATCAGTTAAACAATTAAACAATGATACATAAATTGGGTAATTTTTTTACAAAAAAACCAAGATAATGAAAAATGGAAAGCTTAAAATATTGGTTTAGTTGTTACTACAAGTTGGTGCTAAATTGCTCTAACATTAAAAATATGATCCGATTGTACGAATAAGGACAATGTACCATTAGTTCCTTTAGACTCTTTTTCTTATAATATTTTGATCGGAACACACATGTTTCATTATTTATCTGTCCTTGTGTCATTCATCACTCCAACTTGTAATCATAGGTGTACCATCCTAAAGCTTCACTTCAAATTAAGATGTTTAT
Source organism: Anopheles merus (assembly GCF_017562075.2). NCBI lineage: Eukaryota > Metazoa > Arthropoda > Insecta > Diptera > Culicidae > Anopheles > Anopheles merus. Next base: position 47,043,572 of record NC_054084.1, on the reverse strand, counting down.
AGTACAATATTGGTAAAAATAAACTAAAACAGGTAAAGTTTAATTTTTATGATGTTCCATAAATTATATATAGAATGGCAAAAACCTTCTCCAGTACAGCTTAAGAACTGGAAAAATAACAAAAAACTACGAAATTGTAGAGTATACCATCAATTTGATGAACTGCTGTAGATTACCGGACACACGGAGCGAAATTTGGTGCCCCAACTTTAAGATGGCGATTTATATTAAGAAAAAACAAAAACAAAAACAAATGATACTATCCTATCGGGTGGCATAATGCATAGGGAAGTGTGTCGCCATCGCATTCTGTCGATCGCAAACGGTTTACTGCTTATTGATACGATCGGTGTTCGAGTATGTTGGTGTAGTGTGATAGCCTTTCTCTATACGCGCTTCAGCGCGGCTGGAGTCGATCCAGCGTAGGACAACCCGTTTTGCGTTCCGTTCATGAAATCGCATCCTGGATTACAGGACTAGGTGTGCTACTCGGGGTACCACAACTAGATCCCTGCGTTCAATATGCCAGTCTTGACTTCATTACGGGACTTCTCAACAGAAGTATTGACTGTCCGACATTGCTGTCGTTTGGGCGATGTTGGCCAACGAAGAGCCTTGGACCTCCTTTTTCGCCCTGAACGCGGTAAATAACGTCTTTGAACCTAGCATCTCGGTAAATCATTTTTTGTCTTATACTGTGTCCTGGTAGTGTTACTCGTTATAAAATGACACTAATAATAAAAATAACAATAAAAATAACAATAATAATAATAATAATAATAATAATAATAATAATAATAATAATAATAATAATAATAATAATAATAATAATAATAATAATAATAATAATAATAATAATAATAATAATAATAATAATAATAATAATAATAAAAATGATAATAATAATAATAATAATAATAATAATAATAATAATAATAAGGATCAAAACAAAATCAAACTAACTAAAATACTGACAGGTCACGACAGGTCAGACTAAAGATAATCGTAGGGAATCGACTATACTGGTGAAGTCGTAGAAAATCCTAAAGAATACTCGCATCATCGGTGAAGATCACTTTGTTTTGAACTACTAAAATAACTAATTACATCAACATTTTCAACAGTGAGAAATGAAATCTAATTATACTTGTCTCCTAGTTGTTCACCTTGACGGTGACAACAGTACAGTACAAATACTTTACGCACTTGTCGGAAAAGTCCTACAGTTCAATATTAGAGTTTTTTTCGATAGGTACGCCGGTTCCTTCAGGGTCGGATGAAATCTAATTTAATCCGGACCAATCTCCAGCAGAAAAGATCAGCTTGACTATCCGGTTTGCATATCACGCAACCTAGGAAGCCTGCAAAGCCCGTCGGCATGGTGATTGTGCTTATTTGTAATAAATGCTATTATTTTTTATTTATATGGAGACTTACAGCCAATTGGTCTCAGTCGCTTCTTGATGATGGCACTGCGTAGCTTGTTATTACGCCATAGAAATATATGTCGTGATATTATTTTATCAAAAATCATTGTATCAACGCAACATTAACATTATATTAACTACAAATAATTTACCGATCGGCGAACTTCTATCAATACCGTTTTGTCTACAACCGCTGTCCGCACGACACCGCCATCACACCTAGTAGTACAACTACCACTGAGGCGAATGGGACACCTGTCACCACCACTCCGAACGGTATTCCCGGTACGCCAATAAACCACAACAATACCTCGAGTGTACTGCAGCATCCTACTTTACACGTCTAGGGGAAGGTAGGAAAAGACGGACACGTTATGGAAAATGATAAAAATCTATTGATGTATAAATACAATGATCATTAAAATGTGCATACATTATCTTACACTCATGTTTTATCAGAAAATGTGTTGAAACTTGTAAGTTTGTATCAATTTGTATGTTTTTTTCATAAAATAAAATCTTTTATTCGTGCAGTTTTGAAATGTTCGGGTAAGACGGACACCTGATATGGGAAAGATGGACACCATTAATGGTAAAATGGACACCTAAAGAATACGTTGGAAACTGAAGAGGGTTATAGTATTTTAACATACTGTACGTACAAAAACCAATTCTAGGCCAATTGCAATGACGGTTCATTCAGCCATGAATTTAGGAATTGTAAGCGGTGCATGTAATATATCGTAAAATGCAGAACGACATGACTTGACGACGCCATACCCTCGTCGCTCTTTGCTAATAATAAATACTCCATCTACCGCTATTATCGTTCATTTGTTAATATTGCGCTCACGCGAGGGGATAGGGTGTCGATAGCCTGCACAACTAAACTTTGGTCATCCAGATTACAAATCTCGCAGCCCTCGCTAGAGTTAGTATGGATTCAAATCTACATATCTAATTACAATATATTATTACTATATGCTTCTTCTCAATAGTAGCGGTGCAGAAACGCATGAAAGAGATGGATATACTGCTTTTATGCGGGAACTTCAACCAACCTACAAAATGGGTCTCTGAAAACAATTACTTTGTTCCAGCCAACATATCGCCTTCAGCAACTTATTTTACCGACAGAATCAATGAATGCAATCTTATAGAAGAAAGCGGGGCAAAATGGGCATGTTAAGCAGTTTACTGAATATTCCTTTGAATATGCCACAAAACACAATTTTTCTTTCATTATTATATGCCTCCATCCTTTATCTATGGATTAAAATTGCCACATAGAATGAAAACAATTTAAAAACATGAAAAGAATGTAAAATAAAAGTTGATGTTTTACGAGAAGTTTTTTGACATGCGGGGTAAAAGAAGCATGCTTCTTGAAGACCCCATCCTTCCACGCCGCAAAAAAAAATTGCGGATATTCCGGGGATGATACAAAAGTCGTAACGGCAGAATTTGCATATGACACCTTAGTCCGCAAACTGGTACAACATCCGTCACATGTGTTCCACCGATTTTTTCTGGACCAACATGATGGAAAAGCTTTTTTCTAAAAATTTTGTCGAGAAAACTTAGGATGCCTTCGTCCATCATGGTGAAAATTCGGGATAACTGACAACTGAGGCAACTCGCAAAGTCTGAGATAAATTTGTGCAAGTAAGCTTAAATAATTACCTTTCAAATGATGTACATGTAAAGAAATTGTCTCTCCTAGTTTTTTTATACAGCTAGCTGAAAAAAGGCATTTTTTCTTGTAAAAGTTACGGGGATATTGATCTTGAGTTCAAACATACCGAACGATCCGTCATTCCATAGTCTTCTTCTTCTTCTTCTTCTTTTGGCTCAACAACCGTTGACGGTCAAGGCCTGCCATTCCATAGTACTTTAATTAAAATTGAAAGAGTTCGATGACATAAAATGCTATTCTAAAAATTATTAAGTAATTTGTATACGAATAGTTTCTTCCCATCTTTCAAAATCAGTCAAAACCTTTCGCGGGCCGGATAGAATGTTGCGGCGGGCCGCATTTGGCCCGCGGGCCGGACTTTGCCGACCACTAGTCCAGGCGATCATAGAAACCTTTAGGAGGTTTCCCTTACTGGAAACGTTGAAGTTTAGAAGCCTTACCTTGGGTAGGGGGACATAACTAAACTCTTGAAATAAGTTGGAAGGCGAAGTATTAGGAAGCGTAACGTCCTATCTTGGCAGTCCGAACGAATCTGACTTGTCATGGTCAGAATTGGTTTTATTTATACTCAAGATATGTTATGGGTCTCGTACATTTGGTTTTGGAATATGTTTTTGTGCTAATAAAATGTTATTGTTATTGGTAACAATTTATAAATTGAAATGGTGTGGGGTGTTTGTCGATGTGTGTCTATGCTTCGGTTTTACTGTATTGCGAAAGAAGGTTTCAACTATTGTTGCTAAAGAATGGATGTTTTCGTCGCTGAGCTTATGACTTGCTATGCGTTCTCGGTTCACCTAGTTTGTTGCAGTAACGCCTGATTTGCTTATTATGCGTCTTTCGGGTTTTTTCAAGAAGTATGTCACAATTGTTTTTATATGTACGGTGTGGTCTGAATTCTTCCGAATGCTTTGTTATGGTATGATCTGATTTGCTGAGTGTGTTATAATGAATATGTTGCAAAAGTGTGATTTGGCTTTCCGAAGTGTGTTACAATGTGTCTATAGCTGATAGTGTAGTTTACAATAAGTTCTAATTAGCAGATATGCTACAACTGGTCGTTTTTAGACTTAAATATTTCTGTCGATGATGCCATGAATCAAATCACCGCTTTAGTTGGATCAGCTTATCCTCAATGTTGTTCCCTCTCCTTCCCCACCGTGATCTAATTCCACCCTCCGATCCCTACGCAGAGACCGATCTCGAGCGCTCCGTAATCTCCAACGCACGCACTCTGATTATGACCGCAGAGTTTTTAAATACGCTACCAATGCTTTTTGCTTCTACAACTGTGTACAATACAAATTCTACCTTGGTAGATTGCTATATCGATTGCATTCTCATACCAAATCATTCTGGTCCTATGTCAATAGTAACAGAAAATTTCCCTGTCTTTCTGTAATGATGCATAGTTCTGCGACTGCGGATGGTGCTGCCGACATCTGTTCCCGCCGTTCCCTTTTCGTGCGCTTCCTTGAATTGCCAGTTGCCAAGTGCCGGTGTGTTTGCCGGTCGACCCCGTTGACCGCGCAAACGATGACCCGGTTGGATTGCACGCACACATCAACCGATGATCGCTCACGCGCCAATGGTGAGTTACCAGTAGCAATCCATCTGGCTAATGGTGCTTAATAATGCCTAATAATGCTTAGCTCACAACAATATATGTCAAACTGGTGGCCCGCAGGGTCTTTCGGTTTGGCCCGCGACCGCTTGAGCCAAAATTTATTTGTAGATGCGTTTTTGCTTCTACTGTACATTTCAATCAATTCCGAGCACCTGAAATATGAAGAGATGTTCAACTTCGCAGGTTTCTCTACTAATTATCAGATCATGCAACGTCATAGAATCATGTCATTATTTTATCGTACCTTCTTTCTATGCATGGATGCACAAAAAAGATAAAAATTCCAAAAAACTGTTTATTTTAATAAAAGTTAGCATTGAATTTAGGACAACTTTATGGTAAAATAGTTTTAAAAAAGCAGTGAAAACTCTGATATACCTTTTCCGATGAATAGATTTGTTTGCAACATATTTGATGAATTTTTGTTAAGAAACAACTCGCATTTTAGCTTCAATCTTATACTAATGCATAAAACCCGGAATGTTCGGGAAGTTCTTACCCATCTGTATGTGTTTTTTGGAACATTACTATTTTTATTCTTAAGTAAGATAGTCCTCAAGGTACTTGGAGACAAAAAAGTAAGAAAAAGCATTTTACTTCTGCAAAGCGCTTAGAAATAAGATGAAATCAGATGTCAGCACAAACACTTGTTACTTTGGATAGGCTGTTACAAACAATCTCAAGCTTTCCATGAGGCAAAATACCAAGACCAATGTGATTAGGTAAAATACAGGTGAGCTTATGACTAATCGCGATGTTTTTGATCGCGATAACGAATGATTTTTATGGATATTAGCAGGAAGGGAGTAACAGTTACGAAGGACTTGTATGACACCTTGCATTCTTCGACTGTCAAATGAAGATATGTCTAAATCTGGACTGGACTGCACGAACTGACCTGTAGTAATTTATGAAACTTGGGCAGCATCAAAAGTAAGAATTCTCTGTTTATAACGTACGTAAATGCTGTTGACAATCAATACCAGCTTAAATATTGATAATCAAAATGACACTAATATCAAGATAAAATTTGCCATTCTGTATTGAATATACTAACGTAGTTAGTCATGACCAGTTTTTGTCATTATATTTGTGTAATTATCTTGTTAGTTGGCACAAAATAATGGAAATTTTGAAAATATCAGAAGTCTAATGGCAAATCGAATATAATCTCAAACATTTTTTGCCTTTATTTTACATCAAAGTTTTAACTATTGCAACGTAATTGTTATCCCCAAATGAGTTTGAAATCGCTGATCTAAGGGCACTATTCCACTGCAGCACTGTTTTCTTAAAGTCATCAATGAAGATTCAATTATCTGCCGCTTAAATGATACAAAATTCTCAAACAAACTTGGGCCGGGCTGTATTCCAGCTTCACTCCTCAAACAATTTCGACACATATTTGCTCCGTTGCTTGCTAAACTTTTCCGTGTTTCTGTTTCTTTTTCCTCTTTATTTATTTCTCTTCAACTGTTCCCGTTCCGTTATCATCTTTCAACAACATGGCTTTGTCCCTAAAAGATCCACTACCTCAAACATGTGTTTTATTTATTTATTTATTTATTTATTTAGATACAAATATCTGCCTCAGAGGGCTAAATATAGGGAAACTTACTGACTAAAACTTAAAATTAATGATAACAAACAAATACTTAAATCTAACTAGACAAACATATACTAGACAGCAAGCAATTTGCAACACAGTCAACACAAGTAAGACGAAAGAATTAGGATGGAGAAATAAAAAGGGAGTCAAAGAACTGAAGGAAGCGGGGCCGAAGGGATTGAGGGGGAATATGAAAATCAAACACACCAGAGGCGCTGTTGAAGCGATGGAGGGATCCAAAAAACGGATCATTGGTGCCATAGAGCGTTCTTCACGACGGGATTTGAAGGAAATCGGTATATATATAGCGGGTAGCGGTATTCTGTTAAGTAGTGAAGGACAATCAATCTCGTTCCGAAGCAAACCGCTGATAAGCAAAGCTTGAGAAGCAGAGTGACGATCGTGCAGGGTCATCAATCCAAGCATATGACACCGGACTTCATGAGGGGGAAGAGAAGCACCCGATTGCCCTAAAAGACGCCTAATGGCAATACGGGTGAATCTGCGTTGAACACTTTCAACCCTTTCAATCCATATCGAGCTGACTGGGTACGCCACAATGCTAGCGTATTCTAAAATAGGGCGGACTAAGCTACAGAAAGGCCGGTCTGGTGGTACAGTCGTTAACTTGTACGACGTAACAACTTGCCCGTCATGGGTTCAAGTCCCGAATAGACCGTGCTCCCATACGCAGAACTGACTATTCTGCTATGGTAACAATAAGTCACTGAAAGCCAAGCTCACTTTACTAGTGGGTACTGGCAGGCCTTGACCGACAGCGGTTGTTGCGCCAAAGAAAAAAAAAAACTACAGAAAAGGGCTTTAAGGCATATAGGGTCACGCACATCATTTGCCATAGCACAAATCATTCCTAGCACACTATTGGCACGGTTAATGGTGCGCTCAATATGTTGATTGAAAGACAGCTTTGCATCAAGGAGAACCCCGAGATGACGAATGTCATTAACACGATTTAATACAGAGTTTAATGAATAATTATGAGATAACACATTTGAGCTCCGAGAGAAAGATATACAAGCACATTTATCGATACACAGGGAGAGAAAGTTTGCAGAACACCAAAAGGAGAAGGAGTCTATCAGACATTGAAGAGAGACGCATGAATTAGAGTCAGTGATAGGACAAAATATTTTTAAATCACCTGCAAACATTAGGAAGGAATCGGATGGAAGAACAGAGCACACATCATTGACAAATAAAATAAAAAGTAAAGGACTCAAGACACTACCCTGGGGTACACCCGACGAACAATGAAACTCATAAGAAAAACCGTCATTCAATTTAACACAGCAAAAACGATTCGATAGAAATGATTGTAGCCATTCAAGAAAGAAATGAGAGAAACCAAGTTTCTTGAATTTAGCAATGAGCAGAGAATGGGGGATTTTATCAAACGCAGCTTTGAAATCAGTATACACAGCATCAACCTGTATGCCAGAGTCCAGATTTGAGTGTGCTGAGGAAACAAATTCCATAAGATTAGTAATGGTGGAGCGGCCAGCCATAAAGCCATGCTGATTTGGAATGATCCACGATTTCACCATTTCCATAAGAGGTAAACGAATCACAGATTCAAAGACTTTGCTGAACGCAGATAAAATAGATATGCCACGATAATTAGAGATACAACCACGATCACTCTTTTAAAAAAACTGGCCTAATCCATGCTTGTTTCCAAATATTCGGAAAAGTAGCCGTGGACAAAGAAAGATTAAAAAGGAAAGAAACAGTAAGGGCTAGTGCTTCACGACAATGAAAGAGTAAAGAAGCAGGAATACCATCAGGACCCGGCACGAAGGGTGGTTTAAGGTTACCTAACGCACGTAAAACAGAAGCAGTGCTTACAGAAACAAATTCAACATTCAGGACATTGAGAGGGGTGAATGAAAGACTAGCCTCAAAGCTTGCAGAGTTATTTAAACCATTTTCATAGACACTCGAGAAATGATCAGCAAAAAGCGAACGAATGTCATTCGTACACGTAGCAAGCACATCACCAAGTGACATACTAGTAGGGAGGCCGTTATTGTTTCTCATAGAGTTTATCTTATTCCAAAACGCTCGAGGGTTTGAACGGAAACGAGATTGAAGACACAAAACATATAATTTATGGCGATATCTGTTATATGATCTGTAAGCGGATGCTGCATATTTAAATAACCTACGCGTGTACGGTGAACGCCAAGTCTGGTAAGCACGTGTGGCCCGATTTCGATCCCTAAGCAGAGAGCGCAAATGGCGGTCGAACCATGAAGGGGAAGGAGGTGGTCTGAAGGGAGGAGAACAGGAGTTTAAGGAAGTGATAAGGATAGCATTGAACTGTGTTACAGCCTCATTGATGGACGTACATTCAAACAAAAATGACCAATCAATAGAGGACAAAATTACACGCAGCCTAGCATAGTCAGCCTTCTTATAATTATAAATAGGACTAAGATTAACACTTTGCACAGAAACAGGTAAGTTTGCAGTGGATAGATATTCAATTTCAAGAACAAACGGAGGATGATGGGCATCAATTTTTACAAGAGGAAGATCTGCCTCATAAACGGAACACGGCGTGAAGTTAAGAGAAAACAGTAGCATAAGGTCAAGCACACGACCATTATGGTTTGGAACATTGTTTAGTTGACAAAATTCCATAACGTTGAATAAATCGACAAAAGGTGCATGACATAGTGTTGTGGATAGACGTGCCGAGCCCTGGATTCGCCGTAGCAGTTGCGCTGCTGCTGGTCGACATCCAGGAATCGACACTGCGCTCACGCACACTAATACGCCGCACTTAGCGATGCGCGCTAAGTGTGTGCAGAGCGCACCTAACGCAGGAGTGTGTAATAGGCTACCGGTCGAGCAGGGCTCCCGGTAGGGCTCACGGTGCGGCTCGTGCGCGCGGCCCCAGACATCAATATATTGTGTTTTGTATCATTTAATATGTGTAATAAAGGTGTAAATAGTTCAAACATAAAACATAGCAACGCATTATGAGGAGTATAGTGCTGGAAAGGTCCCGTTAAATTAACAGAATTTATCCACTGTAGAGAAGTTTGATTAAAATCACCAAGAAGAATAAGTTGATCCTTGTTACGCAAGCGGGCTTTGACATCGTGAACGCATTCTAAAAGTTTTTCAAACGTACGCATATCAGCTGCTAAGTAGGGTGGAACATAGATAACTCCTATACATATATATATATATATATATATATATATATATATATATATATATATATATATATATATATATATATATATATATATATATATATATATATATATATATATATATATATTAAAGCATTCATTTTTAATCACAACCCACACACACTCAAGCGGCGCGACATTTACAGAAATAGGCGCTGATGCTAAACTGGTCGAAATAGCAATGAGAATTCCGCCACCGCGAGTACGTGAACTATTATTTATGTTACGATCACAACGGTAAACAATAAATTTATCACTAAAGAGCATACTATTGGGTAAAGAATCATCAGCCCAGGTTTCAGTGAAAACAATCACATTAAAATCAGCAGCATCGGCCGCTAGCCTCAAATCAGTACATTTTGATCGTAACCCACGAGTGTTCTGATACTAAATACTTAGCTATTCATTTGGTTCATTTGACAACGCCGGTTGTCTGGCGTGATCAGTACGGGTACGCTTAACAGGAGCAGGCAGGTTGTCTCGAGGCGACCGATCCGAAGGTTTACGAGAGGATCCAGTCGTTCTCGCAGGGATGAACACCGAGGCAGACGATGATGGAATCGACGAGGTTGATTGAAGAGCAGAAAGCACGGAAGTAGGCTCGGAACAGGTGTCACTCAGTGGATGAGAGAGAGCCGAAGGCAGAGAAGCACTCTGAGAAGGCATGCTGGCCAAGCGTGGTGTACTCAGAGAGCCGAAGTTAGATGGATCGTTTACGGGAGCATCCAGTCGGGCGACGATAGATTTAACGGTGTTAGTGTTGCTTGCACTATCGATATTTTTGGCCGACTCATCTGTGAGCGTGTCGTTCACTGACACTGCAGGGAGATGACGATTTTGGTAATCGACAAACTCACGGGATAACGAGAGACGAAGGCCAAGTGGCCGGAGAGAGCTTCTCCGCGCTTGCTGGAAGGTACACCGATCTTAAACGATACGAATGACATCGTTTCGACGTTGGCGCCAAGTTTCACGAGACGACGCACCACAACGTCAGATGGAGCAAGCGCAAGTCTATTTGTAACCATGGTAATGACATGCTTATCCGTAGCAGATGTGTCGAAGCGCGACATAAAAATCCACGACAATGACTGTGGCCTTGGAGCCACAAATACTGGATCATATGTACTCCCCGATCCCGTTCCTTGCTGCATTGCAGGCGCAGGAGCCGCTGCTGGCCAGGGAGCCGGAGGGAGGTGACGAGATGGTAGATCGAGGGGTAGTGATGTTCGGAGAGGGAACCGTGCGTCTCTCTTAACATATGCGGAATCAAACGAGGCACTCTCACTAAATAGATCCTGCTTAAGACGGAGAAGCAGATCCGCTCTTATCGAGTTAATGGCGTTTCCTAGAGGCGAGAAAATGCCATCCATTGAATTAACCAAGGCGGCCTCAATCTCGGGAAACAATACAGGCTTTTTCGATTTACGCAAGGCGTCACTTTGTTTACACAGCCAGCACAGACCACAATCTGCCAACAATTCACTTAACGTGGATTCCAAGACACCGGCACAGTGAGCATGGAACAAACGGCCACACACCCCAGAACACGACAAATGTAATGGTTCACCATTTGGATTAATTGCCGTAGAGCAAATTGCACAGATAGTCATTATGATACACTGGAAAGCATGCACACTACGAGTGATATCGCAAAGCACAAAGTTGTGCAAAAATCACAAGCGATAAAGTACCAAACAGCCACAGGACGATTAATCAAGCCGCGTTAAACACTAGTGTTTTACCTCCTTTGTATCGTCTTACCTAGAAACTGCAACACAAGTTGATGCAATCTACACCGATTTTAAATCCGCAAAAGATCGTGTTTCCCATCCCTTACTCATTGATACATTATTCCGTATAGGCATTCCTCCCTCATGTGTGGCTTGGCTGAGTTCCTTTTTGTTCAACCGTACTTACCGTATCATGTTTAATAATGTTCTCTTCAGCTCTTTCTCCTCTTATGCTGGTGTCCTACATGGAATTCATTTACAACGTTAGTGTGGTTCTTCGCAGTTCCTGAATGTTTTTTCGTGTGTTATGCTGATGACATAAAAATATTCCTCCCTATTTCCTCTCTTGCTGACTGTACCGTCTTACAAGATATCCTAGCCCGTTTCCGCCCCTGGTGTAATGTCAACTCTCTCACTCTTTGAACTGATACATGTAACACTATTTCTTCTACTCGTTCTTGTTCCCCCGTTGTCTATCCTTATACCCTTAATAGTGGGCTGGTCACTCGTGTTAATGTAGTGAAGGACCTTGATTGACACCGGTCTTACCTATACACAACACATCGAGGCAATTCCGTAATCTATCATGCCTAAAAACCCTCTTCTGTTCTCTGTTCAGATCATTGCTTGAGAACTGCTCGGAGTATGGTGGCCATCAGATGCATGCCCCCTGGCCCCGCTTTAGCGACTGTATTCCCTTTCTACGTTTGTGTCGTGAATTCAATGTCGTATATGATCTACACCAACATGACATGTCGCGCGCCGTGTTTATGAACTTATTTATTGATTATGAAGTTATTTATTGGTATTGATTACTTTATTAACTTATTTTTTTACTGCGTTTAAGTTCATGTTAAAAGTTTTGTTTTACCTTATTGTAACCCGCTTCAAAAATATCAAATAATCTGGTCTCCTTCGGCAAGGATACACATTAACCGTTTGGAGCGTGTGCAGAGGTCTTTCCCCAAGGATGCCTGAACTCTCTTGGTGTACGACACTCATTGCCATTGTACGACACAGGCATTGCCTTCTTATGGAGAAAGACCGAGCAACCGACCTCGGTTTGCAGTCCCTCGAAGCTCGAGGGTCAAGCGCACAAAGCGTCTTCATAGCTTAAACTATAGGCGATCAGTTTAAATTAGGGATTAGTATTTAAGACAACAATTTTGTACAGCCTCGTTGCGAACAAATAAAGAGTAAAACATCAACATTATTTAGTATGCACATGTACATGACGCTATGTATTTATTTTATTCACACATTGTTGTTGAAGTACACAAGTTTTATTCTTTTGATCAAACTACGGTTGCCCCTGTACTTGCTGATCGGTGTATTGCACCGATCCTAATCCACACGAGTGGCTCAAAGTATATTTTGGCTTTTGTTTTTCAAAATGTGTCCTTCAACCTGTCTACGGCTATTGACAGCACACGTACGAGAGAGATGATGGGTATTATTGGACTGGGCATGCGTTATACATTGGCACCAGTGATTTTGCTCCTCATACGGTACTGTACGGTTAGTAGACGATCATTACAAGTATAGTTAAATTAGACCATTTGCCTCAGCGCTACACATTCGAGCCCGTACAAGTGCGTTCGTATTTAAAATGCCTATCGTGTTTCACTCTCCTTAGTGATTATAGTTCTCGCACAAGTCTATAAATGCTGATGTCTAGTACAATTGTTCGTTCGTGTTCTATCATACAGTCCCTATCATGCATCTTCTTTCTTTCCTAGCAACATTCCGCAACTTCGGGTGCCACTAAAACTCGACTCATCATTTGACTATAGCCTCTTCGACTGGTAACATGTGTTGCGTGTCTTTTCTGTTGCTGCTATTTGGTTTTGGTTTTTAATTGCACATTGCTTAGGCAAGAATAAAATCTCTGATTCGATACAATTTATTAACATTGATATATATATTTATGTATATGTGTTTTGGTTGTGTATGTGTATAAATATAGAAGTTTATTTTATCATTTCAAAGTGTATATATATATATTGATCATCATGCACTGTTACTCTAACATGCTGCAGTAACTTTGTTCAAGTTATCAGTTTGTTCGTTTTGTTTTACATGACCGGATTCGGATCCATCATGAAAGGATTGGGAGAATGTAATAATAATAATAATAGTATAGAGAAGAAGTTTAAAGTGTAAAATATTGGCATTGTTTGATAACAGCTTTAGGAGTAGGAGTAAGTTATTGGATGCTGTAGTAGCCATCCCATTCAATGAAGACAACGAATTGATTGGAATGAAATGTATAACCTTAGGCCTAGAATGGACAGGGAGCATCGGCAAAGCTTTATAGATTGCTTCCGGCTAAGACGTATGACTAAAAACACTGATCTGAAATGTTAGGTACTGGATATTGGACAAGGAACGGGATATCAATGTGAGCGGCATCTGCAACACTTGTCAAGGGTTTAGGCTTATTCTCCCTGTAAAGACGAGGGGCAGGGAAATTAGCACATCTCACAATATCTTTGGTTGTAAATATGTTGTAAATATTCCTTACCGATTTCTTCGAATTATTGTGAGCCTGCGGCTGTACCGCTTTTTCCAAATACACCACCCCAATAGCTGGGCCTTCGCCGCTAATCGATGGCTGCAGGGAGACACCATTAATAGGCCCATCCTCCAAGAAGAGAGGATTCTTCACCTCCATTTCACCGGTCTGTGTAATGTAAAGCAATGTGGATCAAAAACTTACTCTCAGCTTTCAATATTTGTGTGTAAATATAGGCGAATGCTTACCGGCGCCAACCCAGGACATTCGTAGACGGTGTAGTCACCTTCCTCGTTCTCATCCTCGCTCGGCTGTTCCGAGTGGGCCGCACTGCGCGTCGTATTTTCCATTGCGATTATTTGTTGCTTCTGATGCTGGTAGTGATACATTTGCGCATTCTGTGCGAGTTTTCGATCGCCTGCGGTGGCCGCCGCTACCGCGATACCTGCGGCCGAGTCCCGGTTTGGTCCCGTTACACCGTACGCCGGATACTCAACGTCCGCTGCCGCTTTGGTCCTTTTGTGAAGGCTGTTTGTGCGTGATCGAAAATAAAATTCATTTACAATACAAATCGTGCAGAATACAGTGCAGAGTGCGGTCCGGGGAGCGCAATCAAACACTTACGTGTACCATCCGAAACCTATCGAAATGAGGGCTACCGTAATGGCTGCACTGATACCAGCGATCAGTGCAATAAGATACATGCCCAATCCGGTGCCGATCTCGATCGGTTGCTGCACGACGCCGTTGGAGCTGCTCCGATCCGACGCGATAGTAGATATGCTCGTCAGTGTTGCATTCTTGAATGGTCTGCGTCCGTTCGTACCTTTTCCAATCTTGGGACGTATCGGAGGGGGTGGTGGTGGATGGCGGTAGTCCTCAATCGGCTTCTGGGCGGCGACGCTTTCACCGCCCGGTGCCAACACGGAACGACCATCGTTCAGTCCAGTTCCGAGCCGTTCCGTGCTGTCGTAGGGAGACGATCCATCGCCACCGTCACCCAGACCACCGCCGAGCTCATCGAGTTCCGATTCACGGCCCAGGCCAGTAGTTTGGTCATAGAATCGAGGATCGCTGGGACCAACGGCAAAGTTAATCGGTTCGCTTGAGTCAATCTGATTGTTTAGCGGCAACTGGTATGTGTACGTTGGCCGATACTCGTCCGATAGTTCGCCCGTGCCAAGATACGAAGGGGCCGGTATGCTTTTGCTTCCTGCCGCCTGCAGTCGCTGTAGATGCTCGAGAAAGCGGCGACGCGCCTGTTCCTCGATGAAAATGTTGATCGTTTTCACCAGATTGTCCCTCGTATCGTGTCCATCTGTAAGTGGGAGGAGGGCGGGAAAGGTTAATGTGTAAAGATTAGGGTGGGAGTTGTTAACAGGGGTAAACAAGATTGCTTTAAATCACCTTTTGATGTCCACGACACTGGGGTCATTGGGTGCAATCGACGATGGTAGCCTGTGTAGAAATAGGTGCAGTTTAGCATATTGCATTTTCTTTCAATCAATGTACATATGCAATACATTATCCTGTGTAATCAACTTAGTTTTGGGTGGATCATTTACGTTGCGATTAATTACTTTGGATGTACATTATTTAAGCCATACGACAATGCAGAATTTTATTGCATTCTGAACATTTTGCTTCTGTGCTATTCTATTGAACTAATCAATAAGCTAACTCCTGATAACGATCACATTGAATACAAAGGAATGTATGTGGGGAGAAGCAACAAGTTCGAACCACTAAGAAAATTTGTACCAATATGCAAGAGAGATTGGTAATGGCTTCACACAGGATTTGCTTTGTTCACTTTGTTTAGATCACACGCGTATGTGTGTATCGCTGTATCGATCGATGAGCGTTTTTAAGTTTCAGTTGTTTTTTTTTTTTATTGCCAGCAGAAAACTTCAAACTGCACACTAAACTTTTCACAATTAATTGCTTGCTTACCTGAGATATAGTCATTGTCAGAGGTGACGATTGGTAGCACCAAGAAGATGTTCCATATTGCAATGTAGGACAAACGAATGCTGCGAAAGGTCATTTTTACTTGCATCCACGGCTTCCGTCCGGGAGGGGAAGAGATGGAATATGCTGCGAAACAAAATTGAATGCTTCAAATGTATGATTTTGCAGCAAAAATGAGCCACACGCGCCACAACCATCTAACGCAGCAAAAAACTAACAATGGTTCTATTTGCGCGAGTTGTGCGGGCCCTCCTTCAGAAGCTCACCCAACACACTCGATGGCTGACTGCTGCTGCTGGTGCGGACTTACCTATCGACCCGTGTGTGCCCCGTGTGGTGTGCTGCTAATGGTGCACCGTTTTGTTATCAGTGTTCCGCTCAATCCGGTACACTACAGTGCATGAACGGCATTATTTCACAAAGCTACGTTTTTTCTTTACAAATACACCAGCATACCGATGCCTCCGGAGCTTTCGAAAGACGTTTGGTGCATGCTGCTTACCGCTTGTGCTGCTTTCTCACAATACCGTATGCTGCAAAAATGCAAAATTGATGAGTGGTAGCAAATTTTCTTTCTCTTCCGTATGCTCTGCACACCTTCGGAATGCTATTGATAGAAACATACATCTTCAAACAAGCTTTCCGTCCATGGGTGACATGAAAATGTTGCGCAGGCGCCGTCCATCGGCCACAAGCGACGTCAAATACGATACATTAATTTCATTCATGCCCAGCAGTGGTTTTGTATGTGTGTTGCTGTACTTTTTTTGTGAATTTTACTTAATTCATATCAAATACTGTAGGGAGTTGCATGATTGCCATTTTGTACAGGGCTGGCCATAATTGTATGTACCGATGCCCTCATCATATCAGTAAGCAGTTACATTTTTTTATTTGTACTTATTAACTTCTACTCCTCCCATTAATATTGCAATAATTATCATTATTAATTATTTAATTCAACGGACACAGCGGCCTAATTGAATATTTTCAAAAACCGTTTACAATAACCGTTACGTTTACAAGATTTACAAGTTAAATAATGCCGTTCCACTACAGCAACGATTATTACAAAAGTGATAATAATACTCCCAGTATTACATTAGCCATGGCAGAAGCCAGAATCTATCTTTGAACTGCTGAGCGGATTTAATATAACTGCTGAGCGGATATAAGCAGTTGTAGGGCACCAGAGCACGACACATTTGTTTAGACCTTGTTGCTGATCATCTGTAAACACTGACCGTTTGCAAATGAGTTCCTTTTCTAAGTATATCAACGATTCCGTGGAGCCGTTCGAGTGGCGTGGAGCTGGTCCCGTATGCAGATTGTCTTACCTGTCCCACTTCTGGTGCGGTGATTCTATCCTCACATTGTTGTACTGCTGGCTTACAGGATTCTCTCTGAAGGGGAGATTACCCTGACAGAATATTTTATTGGTGCTGTTCAACACCCTTCTTGCATATGGGGTTAATGATTCCAATGCACAGTGGAAGCAGCACCGGGATGAAAATATTAAAAATTTACAAACACCGGGATAAAAATATGATATTAGTAAATCTGAGTCTTTTCTATTGAACAAGGATAGTATTGATGCAAACAGAGCAAAATAAAAAAAAACTAGGGTCATCAAACGGTCTAAGCGTCGCAAGAACGGTAGGCAGAACTCTACATTTCCTTTTTATAATAACGAGCCCCTGCACTCTGCAATGGAATCGGATCCGAAGCCCCCCGAGGGATAATACAGGCTCTCCCATCCAACTCCTATTTCGACACGTCCTCGTCGTGCAGAGTGGTAAAATGTGCCTCCATATATCCTAGCTTGGTTACGCGCGCATCCCCTTGGGCGGATGGTGGCATATGGCAAACCAGGAGGGGGTGGGTATCCCGGGAAACTGGTTGCCTGAACGTCGGGGGGGGGGGGGGTTGTTAAACAAAACGGCCAAGTGAGCGCAGGGCCAAAGCACCAAGAACTTTCGAAACGGACCATACGGTACCGACCCTACGCAATGGCCCAGGACAACGATCAAAATGGGCTGATGGAACGTATGCACTCTTAGCGAAGCCGGACCTTTGCAACAACTTGATGACGCCCTAGCCACACTAAGCATGGACCTCGTAGCTCTACAAGCACAAGCACAACAGGCGTGGTAAGCAATGCTACGACATCTACTACAGCCGCCACGAACGCCGCCGCGTGCTTGGAACGGGTTTCGCAGTAGGTCCCCGGTTGAAACCCACAATCATGGATTTCAAGGCTATAAACGATAGGCTATGCAACCTGCGCATGCGAAACAAATTCTATAATAAAAACGTTCACCCTGCCCCTATCGAAGAGAAAGAGGAAGAGGAGAAGGACCTGGTTTACGGCCGCCTCGCTAGAACCATAGATGCGTGCCCCGGGCATGACCTCATAAACATCCTGGGGGACTTCAACGCAAAAGTCTGTAGGGAGCCAATGTACCGTCAATACACTGGCTGTCACAGTCTGCATGAGCACAGTAACGATAATGGTAATAGATTGGTCCAGTTCGCCGCAGCGAACAATATTATCGTTGGATGTACCACATTTGCGCGGAGGGACATCCACAAAATTACGTGGGCACACCCGGATAGAGAATCTTTCAACCAGATCGACCACGTATTAGTAAGCCGTCGACGACAGTCGAGTCTGTTAAATGTCAGAACATATCGAGGAGCCAATATCGATTCCAATCACTACTTGGTTGGCTTAGTGATACGTTGTAGAATCGCCCGCCCCCGCGCCAATGGGGGCGGAGAAAACAAGCAGCCTCGGCTCAACACGGACTCTCTAAGGGACATTACTGTCCAACAGGAATTCAAAGCCGCATTAGACGAGTCTCTACTACCGTCAAACAGATACGAAACTACGAGCGAGAGGTGGAACGCTCTAAAAACAAAAATAATAAAATGTGCAAGAAATACACTCCCACCACGTCGTGGCAACACCAAATCTGGCTGGTTCGACGAAGAATGCAGACAAGTGACCGAACATAAGAACAATGCATACCGAGCAATGCAACAACGGCATGCGTAGAGGAATACACACGGCTCAGACGCGAAGAGAAACGAGTTCACCGCTCCAAGAAACATGCTTTGGAAGAGCAAAACATGCGGGAACTCGAGCAAACCAGAGATGCGTAACAAGGATTGAGATCTGGTCAGTAACCAGCCAGAGGTTCTCTCGCGGTGGGCTCAGTACTTTGATGAATTACTCAACGACCAGGTAAATGAACAGCTAGAGGCTCCATTAGCAGATAGTATCATGCTACTGTCACCTAGCATAGAAGAAACACGAAAGGCTATCCGTCGGCTGAAAAATAACAAGGCACCCGGAACCGACGGAATCGCAGCTGAACTGGATAAGAATGGAGGTGCACGACTAGAAAACGAAATTCATTATTATTATTATTATTATTATTATTTATTTAATCTTCAACGGGCCGTATGGCCTAATTAAGATGTAACAGTTCAATTGAGAAAAAAAATACATAGCAAAAATAAGATTTGCATCGCAATTCATAAGAATGCATCGCAAAAGCCGGAGACGTTCCTTGAAGCACTGAGTTGAGATGTCGAAGTCGAAGCAATCCGAGACAGTGTTGAAGACAGCCGACATGCGGAACATAGGGTCAGACCGACCAGCACTGGAACGGGGTTGAGCGAGCCGTAGAGTTTCTCTAGACCTAATTGTTCGGGATGGTGCATAGATATCGACTCGATGCAACAAAGGCGATGAGTCGATAGAGCCATTTAGCAATCCAGCGATGAAAGAGCACTGTGCATTGCGTCTTCTAACCGAAAGAGATTCAAGGCCTAGAAGTCGGCACCGCGCAGCATACGGAGGAAGATTATTGCGATCCTGCCAGGGAAGTAGGCGTAGGGCATATCTCGTGAGCTTACGTTGAATCGCCTCGAGTCGAGCAATTGAAGAAGCGGTAGTTGGGCTCCAGACTACGCAAGAATATTCCAGAACCGAACGAACGATGCAGTTGTACACAGCTTTGATGCACATGGGGTTGCGGAATTCATTAGTTGTCCGGATAACCACGCCAAGTAATTGATTTCCTCTGGCTACAACGTCATCGATATGCTGTTTAAAGTTCAAACTAGAGTCAAGCAGAACGCCCAGGTCTTTGGCATGATTCTGTCGATTAACTGCAGTGCCGTCCATGAAGTAGGTCCCAGTCACTGGGCTCCTGCATTGACTAAAAGACACACAGTAGCATTTCTCGATGCAGATAGTCAGTCCATTACGCTTGCACCACGAACAGAAAATTTCGATGCAGTCTTGCAGGAATGTACAATCACCTGTGTTGTGAATAGGCGCAAAAATTTTTGCGTCGTCGGCAAACAGACTGATACTGTCGGGAGGTAAAGCGAGGGTAACATCGTTGATAAACAATATGAAGAGAAGCGGGCCAATATTGCTTCCTTGTGGCACACCCGAGCTGCTGACTATTTCTTTGGACATGTGCTTATCAATTTTCACGATGTATGTGCGATTAATTAGGTAAGACTTAAGCCACTGTACGAGCGAGCTGGGAAATCTTAGTTTATCGAGTTTAGCGAGAAGAATTGCGTGCGGAAGAGAGTCGAATGCTGCTTTCAGATCTGTATAAATTGCATCGACTTGAGCTCCGGCATCAATTTGACTAGTGCAATAGGTTACAAATTCAACCAGGTTCGTGGTAGTCGACTTTTTTGGCACGAATCCATGTTGATACGGGCTTAGGTAGCTGCGGCATGCATGTAGCAGATGTTTGTATATCACTAGTTCGAACACCTTGGCAATGGCACACAAAGATGTAATACCCCGGTAGTTGATGGCATCTGTCCTGTCGCCCTTTTTGTAAATAGGAACCATCCAAGATTTCCTCCATGTTTTGGGAAAGTAGCCATTGGCTAGCGATGCATTGAACAATTTTGCAAGAATAGGTGCTACTGTCGTTTGACAGCGTTTCAGCACGGTAGAAGCAATTCCGTCGGGTCCAGGAGCGAAGGAAGGCTTTAGTTGCGCTAGGGCAGATAAAACGATCTCACTGTCGATGAAAGGAGTGCTCATGTTAATTGCGCCAGCCGGAGTGTTGACGAGAGCAGCATCAATGGTATCGGTATCATTCATGGCCGGTGAAAAGCAATCTGCGAAGCGATCCGCGAAGAGATTGCACATTTCATTAGTGTTGGCACTTGTTGCTCCTTTGTACGTAATGGATTTCGGTGTATGCGTGGATTTTGTTTTGCTGTGGTAGAAGCGCCAAAACGAGTCAGGCCACCTGCAGAGGTTACGTTGGATTTTACTCAAATATCTGCGATATCGAAACCTGTTATAGCTGCAGTATAAAGAGTGCGTGTCAAAGTAGATCGAGCGAGATCTTTGGCAGCGGCGCGTTTGGTAGTGACGATAAGCAGCTCTTTTTACACGTTTGAGTCGTTTGAGTGTGCGGTCCGCCCAGGGGGGGTTAGGTTTAGGACGCTGAACTGGGACGCATACAACAAAGGCTTGCAGCATGAAGGACGAGAATGAACATACTGCTTCGTCAAGTGAAATAAAATTGGAACAATGAAAGCTATTGTTAAACATTGAAATCATGTCGTTCAGTTTCACATAGTCAGCTTTAGCAAAGTTATAACGATAAAATGCCATCCGCGACTCGAGGGTGGAGACTACGGGAACCATCTTCTATAAGTCAACCCAGATCCTGGCATACGCTGATGATATAGACATCATTGGTCTGCGGCTCTCCTATGTAGCAGAAGCCTACCAAGGGATTGAGCAGGCGGCAGAGAGCCTCGGATTGCAGATAAACGAGGCAAAGACCAAACTGATGGTGGCAACATCAGCGGACCTACCAATAAATAATCCGAATCTACGTAGGCGTGACGTACAGATAGGTGAACGCACATTTGAAGTCGTCCCACAATTCACCTATCTTGGGTCAAAGGTCAGCAACGACAACAGCATGGAAGCTGAGTTGCGCGCAAGGATGCTGGCTGCCAACCGGTCATTCTACAGCCTGAAAAAGCAGTTTACCTCAAAGAACCTGTCGCGACGGACGAAGCTGGGACTATATAGTACCTATATAGTACCAGTACTCACATACGCCTCTGAGACATGGACACTGTCCAAATCTGACGAAACCCTCTTAGCCGCGTTCGAGAGGAAGATGCTCAGAAGGATACTTGGCTCCGTATGTGTGGAAGGACAATGGTGGAGCCGCTATAATGACGAGCTATACGAGATGTACGGCGACCTCACTGTCGTACAGCGTATAAAGCTCGCCAGGCTCCGGTGGGCTGGCCATGTTATACGCATGGAAACGGACGACCCAGCCCGTAAAGTCTTTTTAGGCCGTCCACAAGGACAGAGGAGGCGTGGTAGGCCCAAATTGAGGTGGAAAGATGGCGTGGAGGCGTCCGCCATTAAGGCCGGGATAACGGACTGGCAGACGAAGGCGCGAGACCGTGAGCGGTTTCGGACACTCCTGAGGCAGGCCAAGACCGCAAAGCGGTTGTAGTGCCGGATAAGTAAGTAAGTAAGTAAGTAACGATAAAATGCGGTTGTCGTCGAGTTTTGTCGAGTCGTCGAATTGCGTCGGGTCGACGAGTTAATACGTATATTGAAGTCAAACGCCGGGTGATAGGAGTCAAGAGGTACAAGCGGAACAACACTTGGAAAGACAGGCGAACACAATTTAGCTGCAGCTTTGTTAGCGTAGAGCAGGTCAAGCATGCGTCCGTGCGAATTACTGATGTGATTAAGTTGCACTAATCCGTTAAATTTAAATCCATCCACAAAGGTGTTGTTGGCCAGTGAGCGCGCAGTTGGTTCATAGTGCGTGATTGATGAGTATGCTGGCGAGGACGAAGGATCAGCTGTGGACCAGCTTATGCTAGGCTGATTGAAATCGCCAATAACAAACAGCAGATCCGAAGGCTTCAGTGTGAGAGTGAAGCCGCTGATACAATCATGTAGAGAGCGAAGAGTCGATATCTCGGAGCTAAGCTGCGGTGGAATGTATACTACCATGATGTACAGATGTGCGTTATTGCAGGTGACGCGCACACAAATATACTCGAGAGAACGATCACGGGAAGGTAATTCTATCGACTCGTATGCGTTAGAAACGGCTAGCAAAACATCATCAAATTGTTACTGAGGTGTGGGATAGCGAATCGATGCCTTGTGATTGTAATCTCGGCATCATCTACCCCATATACAAGAAGGGAGAAGGGTTGGACTGCAACAACTACAGGGGTATTACGGTGTTGAATACCGTCTATAAAATATACTCCCTGGTCCTTCAGGATCGTCTTGTCCCGCACGTCGAAGAGATAGTCGGAAACTATCAAAGAGGATTCCGAAACGGAAAATCAACCACTGATCAGATCTTCACCATGTGGCAGATCTTGAAGAAAATGGCTGAATACAGAAACGACACAAACCATCTCTTCATTGTCTTCAAAGCCGCATATGATAGCATAGCCAGGGTAAAACTGTATGACGCTATGAGATCTTTTGGAATGCTGGTCAAACTGATAAGGCAAGTTAGAATGACTATTACCAACGTCAGTTGCCAGGTGAGGGTGGATGGAAAACTCTCAGGACCTTTTGCTACCACCAAAGGTCTGCGCCAGGGAGACGGGCTTGCCTGTCTCCTATTCAACCTGGCACTAGAGAGGGCCATCCGCGACTCGAGGGTGGAGACTACGGGAACCATCTTCTATAAGTCAACCCAGATCCTGGCATACGCTGATGATATAGACATCATTGGTCTGCGGCTCTTCTATGTAGCAGAAGCCTACCAAGGGATCGAGCCGGCGGCAGAGAACCTCGGATTGCAGATAAACGAGGTAAAGACCAAACTGATGGTGGCAACATCAGCGGACCTACCAATAAATAATCAGAATTTACGTAGGCGTGATGTACAGATAGGTGAACGCATGTTTGAAGTCGTCCCAGAATTCACCTGTCTTGGGTCAAAGGTCAGCAACGACAATAGCATGGAAACTGAGTTGCGCACAAGGATGCTGACTGCCAACCCGTCTTTCTACAGCCTGAAAAATCAGTTGACCTCAAAGAACCTGTCGCGACGGACGAAGCTGGGACTATATAGTATTTATATAGTACCGGTACTCACATACGCCTCTGAGACATGGACACTGTCCAAATCTGACGAAACCCTCTTAGCCGCGTTTGAAAGGAAGATGCTAAGAATGATACTTGGCCCCGTATGTGTGGAACGTCAATGAAGGAGACGCTATAATGACGAGCTATACGAGATGTACAGCGACCTCACTGTCGTGCAGCATATCAAGCTCGCCAGGCTCCATGTTGTACGCATGGAAACGGACGACTAAGCCCGCAAAGTCTGTTTAGGCCGTCCACAAGGACAGAGGAGGCGTGGTAGGCCCAAACTGAGGTGGTAAGATGGCGTGGAGGCATCTGCCATTAAGGATAATTAAGATAAGTAAATAACGAGTCCCGTATACACTGTGTTAAGTGCGCGTGCATGAGACAAAAGACAATTGTCTGTGCTAAGGCACGTGTGCGCTTTGGGTGATCGAATGGAAAACTGAAATTCATTGGTTTGCTCAATATATGGCGTATTACAACTCATCATTATATTGCTGTCCTTTTCTTGCAATGTGTTTACGACAAGCTTCATCTAATCATGAGGTATATAGTAGAGATTGAGGCGAAAGAACTCCGTTGGAGCCAAAGCCTCTCAAAACTATTCAAACAAACAACAATATAGTAGTGATGGGCGGGTCGACCCGAACCTATCGGGTCGGAGCCATCCGTAAGCGACCCGGAGTCGTTCGGATCAACCTGAAGGGTACAAGTAGGTTCAGTGGGTGCAACGACTCTGGTAGGTGCGAGAAAGCATAAGCGACTCCGATCCGTTGGTGCAGCGAGTTCGCGTCCGGTCGGGGTCGGTATCGGGTATTGAACCTACCTTGACTCGACCCAACCCGAACTCGCTGCACCAACGGGTCGGAGTCGCTTAAGCTTTCTCGCACCTAATGATCCTTCGGGTCGATCCGAATTCGCTGCACCCTCGGATCAAACTGAACCTGACCCGACGCGAACTCGCGGCACCAACGGGTCGGAGTCGCTTATGTTTTCTCGCACCTGCTGATCCTTCGGGTCGACCCGAACTCGTTGCACCCGCGGGTCGGATTTGATTCCGACCTAGCGCACCCGCTGCACCCACGGGTCGGAATCGAATCCAGCTGGCTCGCACTCGACTCCGGGTCGGGTCGTGAAATGAATCGTATGACCCAACACTAGTATATAGCCTTCTAACTTTCCGAGAAAAATCGTGAAAAATGAATGGTCGTGTGGTCAGATACATGGGTTTCAATTAGAGATGAGTTCTCCGGATCGCACCTACGGTTCCGCTCCGGCTCCGGCAAGTATAATTCCGATTCCGATTCCAGAGAGAAGGAATCGCTAGTTCCACCGGAATCGTCCGGAATCTTCCAGAATCCAGAATACGGAACTCGTCAAATTGACTGGTGGGTTGATTACATTTAGTTTATTTCATTTAGTTGTAACAATTTTTTTTCTAAAAAATAAAATGACGGAGTGAAAGCGAATTAGTTAACAAAACATTGTATCAAAATCAGGGAAAAGTAAGACACTGGCTTTTCACATTCACTACTATTGATTGACTATGATTCCGCACAATTCCGGACGATTCCGGTCGATTCCGACTGTTCCGACGAATCCAGAAGATTTAAGTTCACTTTCCGGCCGCCGCGCATATTTCAATGCAATGTTTCAAGGAATGCGAAACCTCTCCAAGCCAGGAAGTTTCATCCCACAAACAGATGGCACCACCAGCTTTTTTCTATTTTTAGAATGCATCAGTCGTTTGCCGTCTGTTAAACTAAGTCTTTCTATATTTCGTTAAGGTTGAGAGCGCGAATCGTTTAGAAACCGTTTAGTGGTCGTTTTGTGGATTTGTGGCACTTGGGCGCACAGTCTGAACTCACTGGTTGAACTTCGATTCCCTGCCAACTATTGAATATGTGCTTTTTGGCTGGCACGTTTTTACATACAAAAATTTTCTGATATTTTTCTCGGCAAGCCATGAGTTATTTTTTTTTTTTGAAAACCGGTTTTCCCAAGATCTATTAAGGAGAACAGGTCGATGCAAAGCCCGTTGCTAGGTTGCCATTTTTAGCACGCTTTTGACAGTTTTATGAAAAAGTGTTTACAAACAAACGGCTAATAGTTAACGCGCAAAAGTGGACGAATTTACTATTAGGAAGGTTATATTGGTTAAATTTCTTGCGGTCAATCACTTCTGGACAATAAAGGAGAAGTAATTGCAGTTTACTCTGTATTCAGAAACATTGATAACCTTTTTCATTGTTTGCCATTCCGTGACCACAAACCACTACCGTTTGCAACGGTCCTGCTGGAAAAACGAAATGTTTAACATGTTCAACTAGGTTAAAGAAGTCCTTTTTACTTTCAATTGAACACTGTGAGTAAAATGAAACATCCAATCGACACACACTGGTACAATATGCATACGGTCATTTACTTATAATCCGGCTACGAATGATAAATGAGATCCTTGGATTGTATCAGTCATGTAATATTCTAACTGGATTCTAATTCTTCAAATATTCTAACAGGAATTGAATGTAAAATGCTGAACAAAACTCTCATTCACTCCATAGCAACGCCCTACTAGCAAAGAGAATGTAAAAGTGTGCGTCTTTCAGGCGAGGGGCATGTAGAAGCAGGGAGAGACGGCTGGAAATACGCGGAATTGCTAGGAGGCGAGAGCGTGTTTTGCTTTCTACACAGTTTTCGCACTTACACAATCACACATGTGTGAATGTGTGCGTTCACTTTCAGCCTGCGCGCTCAGTTTGGTTTTCTCGCAGCGGCTTGCTGGTGTCGGTGTCTCGCTCGCACTAGTGCAGCGAGTGTTCCTCGTGCGTTCCCTTTCTTGCTACCACACAAAATCGTCAGTACAGTTCAAGCCTTCGCAGCGTGAGGCCGCGCGCGTTTTAGCCTAAGTCCCGGGCGCTCGATGTAATTTGAAGTGAAGTGTTGAAGTTTTATTTATTTCAATTCACATTATTACGGCCTCGGTCGTATTTTCAAGTGTTGAAGTGTTGTGCGCATTGAAATAAAGCAGCGTTAATCTTTCATAATTCAACATGAATATGTAAATTATGCTGCTTTATTTCAATGCTTTTTTTACAGTATTCAACATACACAACATACAGGCAGTAAGGCGGGTGCTTGAAGTGACGATTTTTTTATTATTTATAATAAAAAATATGTGTGGTTTTGTGGCAAGATTGTGGTTAGCGATGTGTGGAACTGTGCCTTAAGTTTCAATAAAGTGTTAAAATATCAACCGAGCTTGATGTGTTTAAGTTTTATTTCGATGCATGCGATTTTATTACGCTGCAAATCAAAGTGAACGAAAGCGCACAGCGCACAACGCGCAACGAAAGAAACGAGGGGGAGGGGGTGTCCAGCGCTACGCGCAAAGTGCGGCAACAGCGCAGCGCAAACCGAAAAGAACGCGCGGGAAGGGGTGTTCAGCGCAGCGCGCAAGTGCGGCAACAGCGCAGCGCAAACCGAAAGAAACGCGAAAGAGCAAGAACAGCTGATCCGCGCATCCAGCGCAGCGGGAGAGGAAAAAACGGGAGGGAGGAGGTATCAGCTGATCAGCTGTTTTTTATCGCGAGAGCGCCCCGTGTAATTTGAAGGCAAGCGAGAGAGCGCTGCGCGCGCTTGCTCTCAATTCGGAAAAAAATCACTGCCGCTCGACTATGGCGGACAATACAAATTCGACCGAACCCCTTCTCCCTGTTTCTACATGCCCCTCGCCTGTAAATTTAACTCTCTTTGCCTGTCGGGCGTCCATCGCTAAACATAAACAATGTTCACTTTAACTGTCAAAACTTTCAAGGACCTTGGGTTTTCCATACAAACGCATGCTTTTTAATGGAATTATCAGCCAACTATCGAGTATGCAACTAAAAAGCATGCCAACTAAAACGCGTTCAACTATTGAATTCTTACTGTATATCGGATAATGACTGTAATTTCAACAAATCTCGCCAATCAAAGATTTAATATAGCTAAGTTTTTTATTGTTTTATTTAATATAGTTCTTTGTTAATACCTTACCAGTTGATAGACATATGAATTTAATTTATAAAAAAATAATGTAAAGTTATTACACATCGTGGGATAACGGCTAACAGCACATTCGTAAAAACACGCTGTTCATTGAGTGTCAAACTGGAATCAAACATGGCGCTCATGGGACTTCATGGGATTTCATAAACAACCTGTCCTTCGCTCATTTTGGATGTGTGCAAGAGAAAAAAATTGTTGGTGGACCTGCGATTCAATATCGACAAATTTACCTTCGGGGTGGTGTTTTAGATCGACTCTCTTCATGTTAAAACAGTTATAGAAAGTTGTCGTGCACAATGGGGTAAGTGAAGATGTATTTTTCATCTCTAAAGCAATATCTGCACGTCCTGAAAGTAGGCGTCCCTCCCGTCGGGTAGATGCAAATGGTCCTAAGGGCAAAATAATCTGTACACCACCCACAAATGAGGGGCGAATTGTAAAGGAAAAAAAAGTCAGGGAGCGAGACGTGTAGTGCGTTCGGGCTTCGGAGATGTGCTGTGTTTACAGTTTTCTTTCAATTCGCAGGGAGCAACCAATTTTCACGTGCAATGCTCATGTGTTCCACATAGATCCCAAAACCAAACGCACCTGGATCACCGCAAGTTCGAAGGCCATCGCCGTTAGTTTCTTCTATGATTCCTCTCGCAATCTCTACCGAATCATCAGCGTTGAAGGGAGCAAGGTAGGCGGCGGCCGCGGCGGCCGCGGCGGCCGCGGCGGCAGGAGATATGTCAAAATTGATTCAATTTGATACCCCGTGCTAATGCTGCTTTCCGATTATGATTAACAGGCTGTTATCAATTCAACTATTACTCCTAATATGACCTTCACTCAAACATCCCAGAAGTTTGGGCAATGGAGTGATGTACGTGCCAATACTGTGTACGGGCTGGGTTTTGCATCAGAAGCGGAACTTGGAAAGGTATGTTAAATCGTTATACTTTACAATACAGTTGTACGAATCAACGAAACTATTGTTGCATGATTTTTCGCTACAGTTTATAGTAAAGTTTCAAGAGGTAAAGGAAGCCACTAAGGACGCTCTCAACAAGGCCTCCGCAAATGGCAACTCGGCCGCAGCTTCGGCTAACGCATCGCCAATAACGGCTCGTGCTTCGGCCAATAGTGGCGATATCTTCGAGTCTGGAAACTTGGAGCCACCACTAGCACCGGCAAGTACTATTTCGACAGTAAGTATTCCAAGCGTATGATGTCCGATGCATTGAATGGGCTTTTACCAATGGTTTGATCTTTTTCTTCTAACGCTCCGTTCTTTGATGTTTGTAGAGTTGTAAAACGGATAGTCCATCGCACAACAATATCAGCGAGACGAATGCTAACAATCTGAATAGCGAACTCAAGCAGTTGTCAATTAACAATACAGTATCGAGCGATGGCACCGTCCCTTCTACGACAGAGCAACAGCTTAAATATGAGAACGAAAGATTAAAACTTGCATTAGCACAAAGGTAGGAACAATCATTGAAAGTACAAAAGTATCACTCAGTAACGATAAAACCAATGAGATTATCCTTTTCTTTAATTTTTTTAGTTCTGCCAACGCAAAGAAGTGGGAGATAGAATTGGCCACATTGAAGAGTAACAACCTACGACTAACGAGCGCTTTGCAGGTTTGTCAATTTTCCAACGTAGCTTGTGTTGAACAACACTTAAAGCAACTTATTCGATTTGATACGATTACGTTGTACCCTACATTCCAGGAGTCAACAGCAAACGTAGATGAATGGAAGCGGCAGTTGCACTCATACAAAGAGGAAAATCAAAGATTAAAATTACGCTACCAAGATCTGGAAGCCGGCAAGGGTGGAGCTGTACCTTTGGCTGGCGGTGGTAATGCGGCCGGTGTAGCTTCGACCGAGCTAACCGAAGAACTGAGACGTGAGATTGTATCGCTCAAATCTAGGATCGAGGGGCTGGAGGCAGATCTTATGAATCAAGAAGTGGAACTTAAGGCAGCCAATAAATCGCTCAAAGATAAACAAAACGATCCCACGGTAAGTTAGTTCGGATGCATTGTTGTTATGGCATGTGCTGGAGTTCCAACTAAAACATTTGGTCACTTTTTTTACAGTTAAAACAGATGACAAATCTGTGTAATCAGTTCAGTGCTCAAATAACGGAGCTTAGTGGCATTCAGAAGGAAATGGAAAAGTTGATTCAGGTCCAGCATAAATCTACTTGAGATATGAATGTGCCAAAAGCAACGTCTACGGCTGGCAGTTACTCTGCCGTAGAATACAAATCTCCCACTACGCTCGAAAGCGGTTGTAATTCAAACGTGAAGGTTGCATCTCTTCCAGGTAAAGGCATAAGTGCAGCATCTAGCGTGTCCTGTTATCGTACCAACGTAAAAATACCACCAATAGGAGAGACAGAGCGCGTTGGTGCTACACAGCGAGAGGAACTAAACATCACTTCCGGAGGAAATTTGTCAGCGAAACGATCGGTATCACCAGACAAACAGTCTCTAGCTGGCACAGCGCTGCCCGGTGGAAATAGAACTGGGTCCACAATTGTTTTAATCAGCACAAAAATAAGCAACCCATCGGTAGCAAAACTAGGTTCTGCTGGCGGCGCATTGGGTGCAACGATAAAAACGACGGGAACGTTATACAATATTCCTTCGTCTCCTGTGGCAATCAACGATGAAGGCGATAATTGCAAACAGTCGATGCTCTGCCAAGAAATAGCCAAACTGACTGGTGAAGAAGCCAATGGTCAATCCGAGGCCCAATCCACCAGTAAAACCGCAACCATACTGGTTTCGAAGCACAAGACCAAGACCGGACTACCTTTGCTATTGAAAAAATCAAAAAAGTAACTATATTATCTCAACTCTGGCACGCTCCTATTCACACAAAAGCGGACAAATAACGAAAACTATCGAGGTACAAGTTCGATTTCTGATTTGAAAAGCAGAACAGAACGGTAACAGTATTAGAGCATTTAGCTATTGTGTATTGCATCGTAATGCTATTTTAAATTTTTGTTTTTAATTAGTCTCCTATTTTTACACCCTCACGAAACATAGACGCCATTTCAGTAATGTTGATGGTCCACCAAGATTCTACGATACTCACCGATCACGCATCATGTCTCGAAACATGAAACGAGGTGAAACTTTGCCTGTTGAACAAACGGTCTCAAATCTCCAGTAAGTAAAAGGTACCAATCAACTATTTTTAAGCAAACAATGGCAGTACAATGCTAAACTCTCTCAGTGCACGATTCTTAAGTATTATTGTACTTTAGCGAAACATAATTTTAACATTTTAATGATTGCTGATATCTTGTCATCACGCACAATTTTAATTTCGATAGCAACAGAATTTCCTAAACACAAACATTCCGCAAACGAGCCATGATGATTGCCAATATTTAAGCGCATTTCTGAACAACGTTTTGTTTTTAACCGACACTGATAGGCATAAATCTCACGGAACTCGTTACATTCTTTTTACTGCCGTAACCTACGCTAGACGGGGCAATATTTTGAAGTAACGTGAATCTCGACTCGTTACAACAACAAAAATGCCAAAGAATTTTGTTTTAAGTTTTACCCTGGACCTTATGTTACAAAACCGAAAATCTGAGCATAGTTATTTTTTTACCTACCGAGCAATGTCGTTTTAAGTTAGATTAGATAGAGCCGAACAATTAGTTGTGCTTCAATTTATGCAGCTTAAAATAGACGGAATGTAAGTACCATACAAAAGGAAAGTCACACAAAACTAGACCTATGTTTTAAACTCCAGACGTAAAAGGTATATTAATAGCGAAATGATGATCAAAATATAAATGATAGGTGATAGTAAGGGAAACGAAGTGTGTAGACGACGGATTGTGGACCGAATGAGCCAGATATGAGAGAACAGTTGCGTGTTTTGCAAAGGAAACAGTATTTGAGGATAGAATATAATAGCAAAAATCGAATACGAATGCGACTACGAAATAGAAAAGGAAATAGTAAAAAGGCTATAGCAGTTGTTAAAATGATACACTCCACTCATGCGTACGCAAACCTAATAGAAGTTTTGCCTATTACTGTGGTACAATTTATCCATTTATTATTATTAACTAATCTTATGATGATACACGACGGATCAGTTAAGTCAGCAGAACCGCGCTTACAAGCTTGCCTCCCCACACATCGATACAGACAGACACAGCCACAAGGGCAGCTTCGTACAAGCAATGAAATGGAATGGTATTAGCGTGATGCAATGAAAGGCAAACATTCACGTGTAATTATCATCATAAATAAACCATTACGCTGATGATGCAGATCAACAGAACTACAGTTGAGTTTCGGTTCTCTCGGTTCTCGAAGCGATCGTTATACACTAGAATTTGAACTGATCGAGCTGATCCCCTCTATATAATCCTTTCTTTAACATTTATCATTCGAAAAGTTTTGTTTTGCCGAATGGGGGAAAGGATTGCTGCTAATTAGATGTTTGCTATGTCTAGATCTTACAGCCAGGCGAGTTGCAGTGCTGAATGTTTATGAACAAGTTTCCATTTATCCAAGGGCTAGTTGTATGTACACCGATATCGTTCGGCGGAGATTGCATTTAATGAGAATGTATTCCTTGAGCATGTTAAAAGTGAAGCACACAACCATAACGAGTTTATTGTGAACAAGAAGCCTCAAACTTCTGCTACGCAATGTGATACGTTATCAGTATCCTTTGCAACAGCTCAACATATTCAACCATTTTATGGCTTTAATTGGCCCATTAATTGCGCGACGGAAACTACATGCGTTTAGGGGATAAGAAAATCATGAGTGGAACTGTGCGTGTTCAGAATGAATGCTATAGAGTGGAGGGAGTCTTACGAAAGCATGTTACAGCCAAGAAACTATTTAAATATATTTAAAAAAAACACACACACATATATACACAATCTTTACTCCTCTGGGGCGGCACATAAACCAGAACAGAGAGAGAGAGGGAAAAAACCATATAAAAATGAAAAATTAGGGAACTCTGGTATAAGTAAACAAACAAGCAAACGAAAAAGTATGTTACTGATAATGCGCAAATACTCCTTTTTACAATAAATCGAAACCTGTTTGTCTACAGTATGTGAAAAAGCGCTACAACATCGTTTCCAATTGTGTATAAGGTGCTTCAACATAAGCTAACATCGAATAATGATTCATCGAGATAAGACAACAGCAACTTCAACAGAATCCCAAATCTTGCAGTTAAAAAGCTGGACGCTGAAAATCTGGGACCGAGTATCTACCTATTGGGGCGAGTATTGGGGACTGTACCAGGCCCGTCATGGGTTCAAGCCCCAAATAGATCGTGCCACCATACGTAGGACTGACTATCCTGCTGTGAGGGGTAATCCAAAAGTCACTGAAAGGCAACCCCACAATGGGTACAGGCAGGCCTTAACCGTCAGCGGTTGTTGTGCCAAAGAAGAAGAAGAGACAACCAGACCACTGTTAACCAGTTAACCAGACACTGAACCGCATCAAAAATCTGGACCTGGTACAGGTTATTATGGATTTCCACAGCTTCTTGCCTGAGTCGGAATACATCCCGCATATCGTGTACTGTTTGTACGATCGAACCTAGAGTATCTGGTGGTAAGAATGCAAGGATTGTGCAAGCTGCTGATGCGTGTCGTCTACCTTACGAAGCGTACGGAAGCTGCACGATTCCATGTGAAGCAAATAGTAAACATGCAGCACCTGTACCCTACGTGCGTGATGTTTCTCGGTTTGATGGGTGAGCTGTGACTGTTTTCCCGGTCGGTATGCCGACGGACGGTACAGTTTAGTGGTGGTAAAAATGAAGTTTTCGTCGGAATCGATTCCGGCTAGCTCCGAAGTTTCCTTGAATTGATTCCGGATAGTAGGTCCCGAATCAGTTTTCAGAACCGATTCGCAAATTT
Organism: Anopheles merus; assembly: GCF_017562075.2. Classification (NCBI taxonomy): domain Eukaryota; kingdom Metazoa; phylum Arthropoda; class Insecta; order Diptera; family Culicidae; genus Anopheles; species Anopheles merus. The sequence goes on along the minus strand of NC_054084.1, from coordinate 47,009,634 downwards.
ACTTGTAAACGATCCATTCTCATGTAGATTTCCAGACTGATTTCGCTTCTGAAACTTCTTATTTAGTAGTAGTAACGGCTTCCACATATATAAAAACAAAACAAATTATTTCCTTTATTTCTTCTTCATATTTCATTGGTTTGTATTTGAACCGGTTACAATATATCTTCTTAAATGATGATACAAAAGTGTGAGAAACGGAAAGAAAAACGAGAGCAGGCCCGTTCAAGTGTCAAGTTCAAGATACAGCACAGTAAACCTATCTATAATGCTTATATGCTACAGTTATGAGGTATATTTAAATTTGCTGGTATTTGTATCTATTGTTTTGTATGGTTTGATGTGAGTGTAGGTGTGGTTTTCTGTTTGTGAGGTATATTAAGGACGCTACATGGCGATCACACGCGCGGAACCAGTCCACGGCCAACGAGTGTCAGTCAGGGCCGGAGAGGATTAAACGGATAATTTATAACAATTGATGTGCGACAGAAACTTGGTATGATCCATCCAAAATGCACTGTGGAAGGGCAGAAGAAATTGTCCAATTCATATAATCCCTGTACTAGAGTAATGCATGCTATTGCTTTTCGCTTACACTACACCAACAGTTTCTTCACAATGCATAAAAAGTCTTGCATTTCCACACTATCTTTTCCCTGTTAGGAAAGGCACTACGAATCTCACGTACCGTTGGATGATGCTGCGGGAGGGAGGGTAAAGAACGGTAAGGAGGGGGGGGGAGGGGGACAGCAGTGCAAAAGGACTCAAGTTGCTGTCGCACATCTGGTGGTGATGCCTGTATGTTTGGAATCATCTCATTGAGGAGCGCGTTGGCCGGGGGTCACTCCCCGCGGTGATACGATGTAGCGTTTTGGCTATTGCAGTGGTGTGGTAAATTTTGTATATGGTGTATATGAAAATTAACTATTGCAGTAATATGGAACCCGTTGTTGCAGTTGTTTGTGTGTTGTGTGAGGTGAGGTGATTAGTTGGTTGACTATTGTTCGGTTATGGAGGCGTACACCTCGTACCCAAAACCATTTGCGAACGGTCGCAGGCACGCAAGGCTGTTTGCAGTGAGTGGGGAGACATTTAAATATACCATCATGATGGTTAAACGTAGAGTTTTAAGAAATTATAAACGCAAAGGAAAAACGTTAACTGTAATGATGAAGATGATTAGTAGTCGGACCCGTACGGTGGAGAAACGACGAGCTTTGCCTGTAACAAGATGATGGCAAAAGCACGGATAAAGAATAGTTTGCAAAGAAAGTGTCAATGGGCTAGATCTACTGGAATACGATTTGAGGGGGGGGAGGGGGGAGGTTAGATCTGCACCTGCAGACCCGATAGATGATGATCGAATGGCACATGTCAACAACGCGTGTGCCAACAGCTCCATCAGAGGCAAAAGATAGCGGCTACGGGCTGACACTGGCTGGCATGTGTTTCGCACCATCGATGCCCCGCATATCTGCAATTCCACTACGCAACAAAATCCAACGGCCGATTGAATCCACCCTTGCGGTTCATGTACTGTCGATATTTGCGCTTTAGTATGACGTGCACCTCGCCGACATCGTTGCCCTCCACCTTCTTGCCTTTCGTCGTATCAAAGCCACAGAAGCCCATCGTCTTAAGCATCTCCTGCTCCTCTGGCGTTTTGCCCTCGAGTTCGGATTCCGGTACCATGGGCTTCATCTGTGGAGCACGGCGTGACGATGACGATGGCATCGGTTCGTACGACCTGTGGCGAAAAATGAAACGGCACAATGAAACGATTCTTCATACAAAGTAGGCGCGCACTATTCTGATCAGAGATAACGGAAGGTTCTTCGCAACCCTTCCGCTAGCTTCGACCTCTTTCTTAATGCACTTCGCTACGACGTTTTAGGACAACTCATACGCTACACTTCACTAATGTTCACCTCGATCTCGAACGCGATCTTGATCTGGATCGTGACTTTCGCCGGCCCCGATCTCGCTCACGGTCCCGGTCTCTTTCCCGCTCTGATGAGCGTTTGCGGTCCCTGTAAGGAATATATAGGATTAAAAATTGTTTTTTAAACGCTCCACTGTACTTTGTTTTTCAATTTCATCGGTCATCCTTAGCGTACGTAGCGTTTTACAGACCTAGCTAACGTCCGAGCTGCACGGATAACGCACCCAGTCTGGCAAACCCATGGATCATATTACGAGAATGCATCAGAAATAGGTCAATAAAGGAGTAGGAGTAAAATACATTCCCTCACACAAGACAACCCTCCGTAACAAGCTTTAATTGCAGAAAAAAGTATATTGCATCGGAAGATGAAACGAGTTCCGAGATCTGAACATCAAAGGCAATCTAGTTTAACCGACAGTTTCTAAAAGGGGTTGTGCTCATTCGCAAGGGTTGCATCCGATCCGCTTGATACGCATCCCCCCAACAGAAACTGCTTACATACCAGTAGACGGGAAGTTGCCCACCCCGTAGAATGGGCCAACGTACGCAAGCGCAACACACACTGGAAGTAATGGGGACCACAAACACTCGCAACTTACCGCCCTCCGGATCGATCTCTTTCGCTGCGGTCCCTGGAACGCTTACGGCGTCTTGGCCGCTCGCGCTCCTTCCTGCGCTTGGGCGACGAAGGCATCTTTGTGGAGACGATGCTAGGGGTTGGGGTTGGATGTTAATATATTAGCCATTCTATGGCGCGAATGCATGTTGTGCACAATTTTGGGACTTACCGCGCTAAAACATCGGGACACGCATAACCTAGCAGCTACGCCGGCATCGTATTCCGAGCCCCGAAGCCTTCCTTTCTTCCGACACTCTTCTCCGCTGCTTTTTCTTCGCGTTCGTCAGTCTGGTGGTCAAGCAATCAGTGTGGCCAGATTATTTTGGCGGTTTTCGGTAGGCGCATCAAAATTTTATCGGTAGTTTTCGGTAGGTTAAAACTCGAAACTTAAAAGAAGTAAAAGCGAAAGAAGTATTAAGCGGGATGGAAGGGGGTGTTGATGCGGAAAATGAAAGTTCCATCTCACGAGAATATGCATCCTTTATTTAGGATATGGATTAGATTTGGTTCAGCGGTTTCACAAATGAAGATTTTTCTGGAGTGTCGATCTGAAAATTGGAATTCTAAGCCAAAGAAGGACAAAGATGCACATTTTTTTTTTTGTGGTGACAAGTTCTTTTTCTCGGGGCTCCACGCGACCCCTTAGCAGCACAGCAGTGCTCATTGGATACGATTTTATCGTACGTGCTGTCATTTGATTTTCGCTGGATTATTAAGATTTATTTAATTGCTCGGCTGAGTTTTGTAGCTCAATGATTAAAAAATTGAGATTTTTTCCTTCAAACCCTAGATATGTATATATATATACATCGGTATTTCTGGTCACTTTGCCCACAGGGCAAGAGCTTTTTGGCTGCCACCGTCGCAAAACCGTCGCAAAACGTCAAAACCGACGTCGCATGTACTGCAAACCGACGTCGCCAGCGAGCGAAACTCGCAACGATTTCGAGGCACTGGCGACGGTCGTTTTTGACGTTTTGCGACGGTTGTTGACCTTTCGAGTGAGCTTTTGCCCTGCGGGCCAGTGTGGCCAGATTATATTGGCAGATTTCGGCAGGAGCACTGTTGAGATAACTCAATTATTTTAACGATAATTAATCAATTATTTTAACGATCAATTTCTTTTTACCCTACTAGCAAAGAGAATGAAAAAGTGTGCGTCTTTTATAAATAATGTGTGTGGTTTGAAGCAAGATTGTGTGAAGCTATGAATTGAAATGTGCTTTTATTTGCAATAAAAGTGATAAAATATTTATAAACCAAGTTTGATGTGTTAAAGTTTTTCTTTTGATTCGGGTGCACCAAGTCCGTGTAAAGGGAAGCGCACAGCGCACTAAGAAAGAAATGAGCGGGAGGGGGTTTCAGTCCAGCGCAGCACAACTCGCTGGAATCAAGTGGGGTACCAATTCAGCGCAGCGCAAGCCGAAATAAATGGAAAGGAAGGGGTATAAGGAAAATACAATGAAACAGCACGAGCGAGCGTTCTTTTCAGTGAGAGCGCCTCGTGCATTTTAAAGGCATGCAATAGAGCGCATTCTTTCCGTGGTAGCGCTTCATCCACCATTTTTTATTTTTAGCCCAAAACAACGGACTTCGGATCCGATCTTGGGCCGGCCCCCCACCGTGTGTTTCTACTTACCCCTCACCTGAAAATTTCATTCTCTTTGTCTGTCGGGTAAGCTTTAACCGCCGACAGCGAGACTCAAAATCAAATTTAAATGTTTTTCTTTGACGAGCAATTCTCGGAATCCACGCAACTGACATTTTCTACTTATTATGAACATTACATTTTAACGGATAAAAATAAAAAGTGCCAGGCAAACAAACGTGCATCAGCGCGATAAGTAACAAATGAGGCTAGCAATCCTTGAAACAGCATCCCAAGCGCCACAGATTAAGCTTAAACGTCTGAAAAATCAAATATCTGTGATTTTCGGTAGGTTAAATGAAAAATAGGTAGTTTTAGGAGGCTTATCTGTGAATCGGTAGGCATATGAAAAATCTGTAGGAATACAGATAAATCGGTATTTCTGGTCACTCTGCAAGCAATCAGGCCAAGGTGCGAATCAAAAGGTTAGGCAAGAACGATAGATTTGACAGTCAATGAAGCGTTTCATTCTATCAAAATGATCTAATATAAAATATATTCTTAGATTAATGTTCTGTTAAACATTGTTCTACTTTCTGTTGAAGAAAGAAGACAATTACTTCCATATATGCTATTTAGTGTATTTTATAATTTTATCAAAAGCAACGATATACATTAACATTTTATCCAAAAGAAACTGCATAAAACATGGCGTCCGATATCGTGATCAAACCTCGTGTTTAACGATTATTGAATGCAAATTTTGTTATTTCATTTGTTTATCAAAACGAATGCAAAGAAGATACTAAAATACTAAATACAATTTCTGGATCGGGTAAGGATCTACAAAAAAGACACTTTTCAATGTAATCAGCAAAGAAAACTTGCAACTGCCGTTAAGCTGTCAAGCAGACAGAGAGCAAAGTCCAAAATCAAGTAGAAGAGACACAATAAGCAGAGCTACGAAAACATAGAAAGTGCGAAAAGATAACACAGTTCGCGAGTCGTAATTTGGGCAGGTAACGAAACATTTCGGGCATGGCGACCAACTTTCGGAACACAACCCTCAATGAGGAACGAATATTTGGCAATACAAGTGGGCTAAACACGTCAGCTGGAGTAATTCCTACGAATCATCCACCACCTTTGCCACCGAGACCCCAGTTTTCGGGTGGAGGGGGAGATATGATGTTCGGTAATCGGTATGGATTTCCTGGCCAATCTGGATATCACAGCTACAGCCCGTACGGAGGATATTCCTCTATGGACTATTATGGTCACAGGAGCTACGGTGGATATGGAGGGTACGGTCAAGGATATGGAGGAGGATACGGTAGCCCCGGTGGTGCGTTCAATTATCCGGAACACAGGTTAGCACCTTTTACCCATCAAACGAATACAACCAGCTGGGTTATAACCGGATTTTGAACTTCCAATCTCAGGTTTATTCAGTTGGCAGAAGAAAGTTCGCGACCCGCCTTTCAGATCCTTGAATCGCTCGTCGGCGCAGTTGGCAATGTGGCGACGATGTTAGACTCTACCTTCTTTGCCGTCACCAGTTCATTCCGTGCCGTGCTGAGTGTGGCAGCAAATTTGGCGCACCTGAAGGGAACGTTTGCCCAGTTCTGGTCATCTTTGGCTGTTGTGCGAGCGGCCGTGTGGTTGTATAAAAAGTGAGTGGTACCATTCGTTTGATGGAGGCAGTTTGTCAGAATAGGCTAACTAGCAACATTATTCCCTGTTTAGGATGCTGTACAAACTGAGGATAACAAAAACAGATCCCACGTTGGAGGCATTCAAAGAAGCGTTTAATGTATCTACAGGTAGCGATGTGAACGGTAACAACAACGGCAGAAAACAATCATCCTCACTTTTAGCAGCACTATTCATGGGTTTCATGCTCTCCGTACCCTATATGCTGATAAAACTGTTTGCACCAAAAGTCAGCGAAGATACTGGTAAGAGCGTAGCATCAATTGCGCTGATTTACTCGCAACAGGATCGATACATTCCTATTTCTTTTTTCTTACACAGCACTAAGCGATCCTGCCATGTGGAACAATCCAGTGGAGGTACAGGCATTGCACAATTTCGATGCCTCCAACGCTCAGGAGATGTCGATCCGTGCGGGACAATCGGTGTTACTTGCGCCGAAGCAAATTCAAACCGACCGACACCTGCTGAACAGTGGATGGGTACTAGCGGCTACAACCGATCGACGAACGTCTGGAATCATTCCACTAAACTATGTACAAGCGCTGAAACAATCTGTCGAGAGTCAGTAGATAATTCAAATATTAGCGGGTCTGGTATCTTACAGTGATTTCAATAAAATGGCTTTTATTAACCAGCGACTTTTAGCCGATGTCTAATGTTTTGTTTTAAATGGTTTGCTTGGTTGATACCGATCGGCTGCGTTATTTTTTTTTCTTTTTGGTTTCCTGTTGCCAATGGAAAGCATTATCAATTGGTCTCAATGCAACGATATCAAAACGGCTGCGATAAACAAACGTTTCAGCAGGACGGACGGTTAGTTTGCAACGGTCCGGTTTTATCGCGGCATTCGTTATCTTAGCAAAACATCATGATTTAATGCATAGTGGATTAGTTTGCTTTAAAGCATTCTAGACATAGGAGCTTTCAAGGCGGGTAACAAATGAGTTTACAGATATGCACATCAGTGTCGAGAGTGTACGACGTACAGGAGCGATGTATTATCGCAAATAGCTCTAGCGGAGTTTTTTTCGATTGCAAAGCAAAAAGGATTCAGTAATAACATAGGAAGGGCATTGTATTTGACTCATTTTGTTGGTGGCTGGCAACACTTCCCCTTTGACGTGTGAGTGCGAAAGAGGGATAGCAAACGCGAGGGAAAGGGAGAAAAGCGAAACGAAATTTGGGATTGGGAGAAAGCGAGATGAGTTTATTTGGAATCCGATTTGTTGTTATATATACACTGTTGCGAAAAGCGAACTTCTCTACTTCACCAAAATAGTTGCTTCAATGATAGTTACTGTGATTATTGCCTGTACTATTCGCTGTATATAGCTCGACAGAGAGTTGAACTAGCCGTAAGGAGAACCCAAATGAGTGGAAACGGGAACATGGGCTCGACGGAAGCAAATCCAACTCCCGGTCGCTTCTCGCACTGCACCCTGTTGGCGAACGTCGATGCGTACAATCCCGATACGCTCGATCTTTATCAGGATCCGGAGGCGAATCGATACTGGTTCGCCTGCTTCAAAGACATGGTGCTCAAGTTCGAGCGGCAGGCAATGGCAAGTCAATCGAAGGATGCCAGCGCTGCAGCCCGTGCCCAATCTTTCCGCGAGCACTGTGCGGAAATGCTCGTCCAGCTGCAGGAGGGCACACGGTAATTAGGACGAGGGATGGAATGGGCGGTTGGTGCATTCTTGGCGCGCATAGCTCATCGCATTTGAACATTTGCAGAGAAACGCCATCATTGGGTATCAGAAACCTGCTGGAGGTAATCGAAAGTGCTCTCCGAAAGTTTGGCTTCGATGACCCTTGGAAGGAGCAAAAGACGATCGAAAATAAAGCATCGATCGGTATGCTAAAGCCGCGATTGCAGCAACTCGACAGCATAGCCTCCCGGAGGGAAAAGTGGACGGAGATTGTACGTGGTGTACTAGCTGGTATGGATCGAGAGATGAAGGGCTGCTGTGGGCAGTAGAATAATGCCCTTTCGTTGATGCTCAAATTCCAGGTAATATGTTCGATTGGGGCGCCCAGGCTGTGACAAAAATTTTAGAAACAAACAATGGATTCGGCCTACAGCAGGCTCTAGATCGGATACAGAAAAGGCCCTGGTTAATCGACGACCTAGACGGGTGGCTCGACAGAATGGAGGTAATAATTCGATGCGTACAATAGCAGAAAACATTTCACACATGAAATTGAAAATGGAATCTTTTAGCACGATCCACCACACCGCTGTGCGACGATTTTCACTGACAACGCGGGCATCGACTTCGTGTTAGGGATTGTGCCCTTGGTTCGCGAACTGTTGAAGCGCAACACGAAGGTGCTGCTGTGTGCGACCATCAATCCGGCGATAAACGATATTACGTACTCCGAGCTAACGAAAGCTATTGCCGATTGCTGCGAAGAGTGCGACATACTACGAGACGCCTACAGCAAGGAACATCGGTTGTTGCTGTTTGGCAATGACCAGATCGGACCCTGCCTGGACTTTAGAGTGCTTTCAAAAGGTAAGAGCGTTTGTTGTCTATACTGTTTTTGGCAACATAATGCATAACCGATAAACTTTACGCTCTATCACCCATGCTAGATTTATCGGACGCAATCGAACAAAACGACGTCGATTTATTGATTATTGTCGGAATGGCTCGTGCATTGCACACCAACCTGTACGCAAAGTTCGCGTGCGAAACATTCAAACTGGCTGTCGTAAAGAATGAATGGTTAGCTAAACGGCTAGGTGGCGAAACTTTCTCCGTGGTATGTAAATACGAACGGTAATATTACTTTAAATGTTATGACCAACCAAGGATCGGCCCTTCGGATACCGGATCTAAACCATGAAAACATCAATGAACTGTGCTGAAAGAACTAAAATAAATATTGAACGCGTTGATTATATTTTACATTATTTTTTAAAACATCAATATTTACACCTTAGGAGCTAGTCCAATTTCACCGTGAACGAGGCACCACACGAGCATCCTTGGTCCGCTTTCGGATTGTTAATCACACGAAACCCGGAACGTATCAGCTCGGTGTGGTAATCGATGGTAGCCCCGGACAGGTACTCGATCGAAGCACTATCGATGGCCACCTGCACACCGTCACGGCTCACGATAATGTCATCTTCGCCGAGCTGCTTTTCAACGGAGAATTTGTACTGAAAGCCAGAACAGCCTCCTCCCTCTACCGCAACACGTAGAAACGAATTTTGTTTGCAAATCTCCTTCAGCCGGTTGATGCAGGTGTTGCTCAGCTGCACCGAGCTGGCATCAGCTGCATTTGGTGCCGCGCTCGACAACAAACGGCGTTGAAGCAGCGACGAAAAGCACAATCCAATGCTACGCGGAGATTGAAAAACGATAGGATAGAACAAATGGACGTAGCAGTTATTCGTTAGGTGATTTTCACTTTCCGACTTACCGTCTCTGCACGATTGCGTTCATTTCGATTCGTTTTTGCTGCGCAACTGTTGTGTTTATCTACACGATACTCATCTTATTGCGGTACAAAATTGCATAAGGTGACTGTTTATTGCGCCGGCCTGCAGTGACCCTCTTTCGCGATGGAAAGTTTATTTTGATTGTGCGCGTACTGTCATCAACGTCACCTAGCACACACTATGGTCAACTGAATGGCCAAAATCACCGAAAGATTGCCCAAAATAACAGTTGCATAAAGATATTTCATGGGTTCGAACATTCTCGATTATCTTTTTGGAATAGAAAATGTTCTGTAAAAACATTTATAGCTATTGATTTTCTTTTAATCTCTCTCAGTGGATTTACTAAATTTCTCGTAAGACCGATCGCTCTTGCGAATATAAATGAGATTGAATCAATGTCTGGTTTGTTAATTCCTTGTACTAAATATTCAACAGTATTTCATACAAAAAGTTATCTCTGCACCCGACAAACACCTTTTTACCATACTCAAGTGGTGATGCAAATAGTTCACCGTTCAATTTCATGCTGGAAATAATGCTATTTTTCGCATCACTACTATCGCGAGTATCGATTAAATTAATCCATCCCGACGTTGTGCAAACCACGAGATAGCCTTCTACTAACAATGGAGTTGCGTAGATTTGTGATTGAACTTCAATTTTCCATTTGGGGATGAGTGTGTTGCTGTTTGTAGGTAAATATTGTAAACAGTGTACATGCCGATCGTAACAGCCAACGATTAAATCTACTCGATCGAGGGGATATTTTAACATGACGAGCGAAGAAAACACATTGCCAGGAAGGGAACGGATCGTTAACTGTATAACACAGTAAAAAAAGTAATTAATTGTAGGACACTTATCTCTAATAAAAACTTACCTCGGTTCCTTGTTTTGTTTCGTATATTCCTAGTGTACCATCTACGCTACAACAAGCGATCTTGTCGTATTCTGGCAGGAAGGTAGGAGTGCTAAAAATTGGAACACTGCGCTGCGTTGTTCTTTTCCACGCCAAACACCCTGTGGCTATGCTGATTGATGCAATGGTACCGTCCAGAGTAACAACCAAGACAAATTCTGCACCATCGCCTCCCAAGACTATCGGTTGGCACAAAATTGGTTTGGTTCCTATTCGTATCTTCCATCGGAGCGTAGCACTACAATTTCCCTACAAAGGGAAGTTTACATTATGTTATTTCTACCCTAAAATTCTAAAATCCATTGTATATCTTACCCCTACAATACAATGCAAATTGTGTGAGGAGCTATAGCTTCCAAAGATGATTACGTTTGTTGGCGGTACTACAAGTGGTGCACTTTTAATCATTCCTCCAGCGTCGTACTTCCAAACTATACTCGCGTCTTTCCACGGATTGAAGCAGTACAAAAAACCATCATAGCATCCAACAATACCGTACACATTGGCTTCAAGAGTGAAAAAGTTGACCGTGCACTCAATACGGTCGGGGAAGAAATGGTGCGAAATGATCGCATTCGTCTCGATATTGATCGTTACCAGCAATCCCGCATGACTGCCGACGCTCAATATTGCACCGATACCCTGGCAATATATTATTGAAGCACGAGAATCGATACATTTTTTCAAATCGTATTTACGCTCGATTGATTGAAGTTTTTCGGCCGAGTTTTGGATGGTAACAACGTCTTGCAAGCGATTACTGTTCGAGGGTGTAGTTTTTAATTTTATATAATCGATTGCTTTTTCCAATGGAATCAATGGATCCAACAGCAATGCCATCAATCCTGGTAGTTGTATCTTAAAATGCTCCTCCAATGTAGCATGCAAACAAATGGCATTAAAAGATGTTCCTCCACGGTCCATAAATGATGAGTTTGGTTTCAGTTTTTTCGTTCGACCACTTTCTGTAGGCTGGCTTTCGTGTACGATACCCATCGCATTTAGCTCTACACAAAAATAATCCGCCGGAGTGATACATCCCTTGATGCGAGATTGTTTTAAATTCTCAAAAATCACCCCTAATCCTTTTGGACAAATTTTACCATGAGCAGAAAGCGGAAATTGTTCAATGCGATGTAATTCGTTTGGAAGCATTTCTGCTCTTAATTTGGCCCGCATTATGCTCCATAGTGCTTGGCGTAAAGAGGGATCATCGGTGTCTGACTTGAAGTATATTACCAGCCGATTAAGCTCCTCAATAAAGCATGATGCGCACTGTTCAACTGATGGATGAGTTTGTAACACGGCTTCCAATTCCGGCAAGCTTATTCGACATCCAAAACGTTTAATTGTGCTGGTACATCGTCCACGATAATAATAATTGCCTTCTTTGCTAAGTTCTACCAAATCTCCTGTCGCCCGGAACACGACATCAGATATAGTTGTCAGTGCATCATTATCCTCAGACAAGCCTAGTATCACACATTTCCGGGAGCAGCTTCCAATATACAATTGACCTATTTTTGATCCATTTACCAGATGATCCGCTTGCACACCTCCGTCGATTTCATTCCTAATCTGTAGAACGATTGATTGATCAAGTACTTCTCCTAGAGGTATGTCTGTCTGATTGTCTTGGCTTTGAACTTTTTGAATCATGCTCCAACAGGAAACCTCCGTTATCCCATAAATATTATACACACTTACACGACAATCAGCTGGACGAGGCAATACCGGGAAACGTTCACCGCCTAGTACAAGCGTTCTGAAAAAGCAATAAGAGATGATTAATCGTCTTATCTGTTGATCAAAGATCTTATCGGTATTAATACCTGAGCGTTGTTTGAGGACCAAAAATGATGTCCAGCATATCAGTTTTACTCCAACGTGTGAACATAGAAGGCGTCATTTGCATAAACGTTATTCCAGGAAACAGTACATCCAATAGCCGTTTTGGAGATAAGCGTATAGAGTTATCCACCATTAAGAGAGTAGCACCAACTCGCAATCCCATGACAATATCGAGAACAAATGGATCAAATGTTGGAGGCGAGCATACAAAAATTACGTCACGACCACTCAATTCAAATCGATTGCTAAGTGATAGCACGTTTGGCATTATGCAGGTACTTGGCACGAGGACTGTTTTGGGTTGCCCAGTCGAACCGGACGTTCTTATACAAAATGCTATATCACGATAGCTTTCCGTGCTAGTTGCGCTAAGTGAAAACGTAAGCGACATCGTAAAGATGCGCATCTCGGCCAGCATTTGCAAACCATCACGCGTTCTATTAAATTCAACATCGTGCAAGAAGTATGCGGCACAAATATCATGGTCAGGCGAGAGCTGTTCATCCCAGGATTTGTCAATGCAGTAAAAGGTGTTGCCCGAGATGATGATGCTGCAAACAGGCAACTAAGGGAGTGAAAGTATCAGTGCTGTATGTTTGCTTTTAACGTGTCTTACCCTCCTATAACAGCAATTAGCGCTGGGCAATGAAACAATTGAACGCCAACAATTCTTCCTTCCAAATTCTGTTCCTTCAATACTCCTGCTATCTTCAGCATATTTTGCCATAGTTGATCGTAGGTTGTCTCAAAGGCAGTTTCTTTGCACGTGTAATATTTTATAGCAATATTCTGGCTAAACGTTTGAAACACTTTTCTATCAAGAAGTTCCATGGAGAGAATTGTTTGTTTACATTGTTGTCTGGCGCGCTGTTCAGCTGTCAACAAAAATCCAAAACAAACGCAATATGTTTATGCAGCCCAGTTGGGAGTTCAAACTGGATTCAACAATCGTTGTTTTGATGCAGTTTCTAAAAATAATGTTTTTCGGTTTATTTAATCACTCACTTCATCGTACGCATTACAGTCTGTTCCCGAGTTACGCGGTTTTTGCGTCCCCGACGAATCCGCGTAACTCGAATATCCGCGTAAGTCAAATTTCACGGTTTTTGACTAAAATACTATTCATTACTCGGAGTTCTTGATTCAGTACTTTTAACCGTAGAGTTGGCAACCAGATTTATACACGTAAGTTGGCAACCGGCATACCCGGGTATTCCACACGTTTTGATGCAAAAAATTAACGATTTTCATAGGTAAACAATGCTTTCTATATTTTAATGCTATAAGCAAGTAGTGCCGACTATATATTCTCTTTTATTTCATTTATTCATTAAGTTTTTTCATTTTATTATAAAAATAACGGTCAAATTGAAATTTGGAATCGCTTGAATTTGACTCGAAAATAAGCACAATACGAAAAGAGGAAGAAGAGAAACGTCATTCTCCATTCAAAATGTATAGAATACCCGGGTATGCTGGTTGCCAACTTACGTGGTAAAGTTAAAAAAATCAAAATAAAATACTTACAGGCTGTTTAAAATTACAACTTATGCACCAAAAAATCTTAACTAAAAGTTGGGAGGCTACGGAAAATTTCAGGTCAATAAAAGCAATGAATCAAAAGTTATTGCAGTTCGAAGTTGAAAAAAATACCCGGGTATCCGGTTGCCAACTTAAAGGTTCAACACTTTACCATTTATTTGATGCAAGTCGTGCAGGTTTTGTGATTTAGATAATCAGAACAGTAATTTATTCTTACTTGTTCGGGATTTTAAAATCACGATAAACAAGTTATTTTTCTCTTTAAATGCTGCTGAAAATAGGTACATGTGTCCCCCGAGATACGACTGTATTTGGGACCGAAAAAATGTCCCAAAGCAAGGCGTAAGTCGAAAACGTCGTATGTCGAATATCTATGAATACTAAGTTTATAACCGAATTTGAAGAGTTGGAATTTACGATATCGTGTATTTTATTTGAAATAATGTTCGATAATGTAATAATTATATTTTAAAAGCCGTACACAATATAGATATTCAAGATAGGGTAATTGTGAAATCTTTGGAAATGTGTGTATAGCGATTCTTCTTCTTCTTCTTTTTGGCTCAACAACCGATGCCGGTCAAGGCCTGCCAACCCACTTGGGGTTGGCTTTCAGTGACTTATTGATTGCCCCCCATAGCAGGATAGTCAGTCCTACGTATGGCGGCACGGTCTATTTGGGGCTTGAACCCATGACGGGCATGTTGTTAAGTCGTACGAGTTGACGACTGTACAATGAGACCGGCTACTCATTGTGTATAGCGATTATCAGCCCAGAAATTCAAAAAAATACATCAATTTCTTGTCAATGACAACTTTTAACTGTCAAAATCAAAATCGTCGTATCTGCGAATCGTCGTAACTCGGGGGACGCCTGTACATAAAACGGCTGATCATTGTCGTGATTTCGCAATATTTGATTTATTTTTTTATAAACCTGTACTAAAACAACGTACCCAAACATACGTGAACATAACTAAATTTAATTGAAAAAAAAACCAAACAAGTTGTAATTCAAACATGTCAATTATAAATCATGGAAAAACTTACTCCTTGATTCGTAAAAAGCAAATTAATGCAAGTAGGGGAAGGTAGGTAAAGACGGACACTGCGGGTAAGCTGGACACTTCTCATAAATGCATCAAAATAATAATTTTCGAAAAAATCAACAATGCAGCATCCTAACTTAAAATTAAACAACATATTTGAGAACATTTTTGGCATAATACATGCAAAATTGGTTAAATTCATGAATAAAACAAATTTTCAATCGTGCGCATCCTTGTGGATCTAATTTGATTGCTGCGGGGATTAAGCTTTGTAACTTGCATTGTTTATATTTTCGAAAGTGTTATTACATGAACAATTTGTCATGATTGTTTAGCAAAAAAAGTACGAGAATGAAAGAATTAAAAAATCTTGTTTTCTACTGGTTTAAACATCCTGACATCAAAGCGGGAAAGACGGACACTTTGTTGTAGGGAAAGATGGATACCGCATTTATTGATTTATTTTACTTCTTATATCAATTGGTGATGAATAGATTTCTTCAAATACCTTAAATAAGGGTTTTTTTCGAAGCTATAAACCAATCAGCAACTAGAGAAAGTATTGAAATAAGCGAGAAATAAAACACCGGTCAAAATAGTAGCCATTCGTTATGCTATTACTCACTCGACGCTGAAGGCGCTTCATGAAATCCATTATCTTATCACAACTTGGACAACTTTAAGCAATAAAAAGATGAGGCATTGATACGAAATTGTTCAGGAATAAATGAGATATTCTATGGGATTGCAAATATCAAATGTTGAATTTTGACATGGTGGAAAATTGATTAAACTATTAAAAAGTCCCTCAAAAATACTGGGGTCGTGGTCTTTTCACGGAGTAATTTCCTTAAAAGAATATCTAGTCAGTTGTTCTGTAAGCTGGAACAACGTCAGCTGTAAGATATTTCAATAGTGCTTTAGATGCTGTATTTTACGATATATTAGAAGCGGTGCTTACAATTCCTAAAACCACGGCTGGATGAATCGTCGTTGCAATAGGCCAAGAATTGGTTTATAAACGTACCAGGCGTGGGAAGCGATAGAATTTGTTAAAATACTTTAAAACTCTTCATTTTCCATCGTTTTTACAGGTATCCATCTTACCCTTCATGGTGTCTATCTTTCCCATATCAGGTGTCCGTCTTACCCGAACATTTCAAAACTGCACGAAAAAAATCATGTTTTTCATTCATGAAAAAAAAAACGCAAAAATCGATGAAAACTTAAAAGTTTCAACACATTTTCTGATAAAACATGAGTGTAAGATAATGTACGCACATTTTCATGGTCGTTGCACTTATATATCCTTAGATTTTTACCATTTCCCTTAACGTGTCCGTCTTTACCTACCTTCCCCTTAGGGCTTGGTACTTGTTCCGACGCAGCGTATCGCAACGCATTGCGTGACGCAAGCTGGTATCTGTTCACTGCGTTCTGCATGGATGTGTCAACACATTTTACAAAGAAAAACATTAACAAACAGCAATAATGCCTATTATTTATGTGCTTTACAACTGATTATAATGGTAAATAACAACTGTAGAATCCTTTCCAGTTGTACCCAAAACAGTGCAAAGCATGTTTACGTTTTTTGCATATTGTATACTGACCCGCACACACCTGTTTTGCAGAAATTACGCAATTATTTTCTCTACATTTATTTTGTTTTGTTTATAAAATTATTCAGTAGTCCAATTACAAGCAAAATTGCGCTCGAAACAATTTAACGTGAAAAAATATCGATTTTCACCCGATATGGTTAAATTATTTTGACAGACGCATCACGTCGTGCGTCGGAATAGATTTTTTTCTACTTTGACGCTGCGTCGGGCGTCGTTAACGCACGCGTCTGTCAAATCCCATACATTTTGGCAAAATCGCAACGCATTGCCTCGGAACAAGTACCGCTCTCTTAGTCGTTTTGATCTACCCATCCAAGTAAGCTTTTTTCAACTCTGGACACAACCTAATGCCTGAAACAATTCAAGATCTCAGGGTACAAGGAATTCTAATCAACTTCATTTAACAGATGGTAAGAGACTGACGGTAAAAATAGAAAAACTAACACGTGGCGACATCTATTGGTGCGTAACCGCCAGTCGAGCTTTCATAGAATTGAAAGTTCTCAAGTGCCACAAATCTACTAAACGACCACTAAACGGGTTCTACTCAAGCTCTCAACCTAAACGGAATCTAAAAAGACTTCGTCATTTATTTGAATTTATAGGCACTTTTAAATTACGCTGTATAGAAAAAAAGTTGACATACTACAAATAAGCATTACATTATTAACAACGTGTGGTGTCCATTATACCCCCATTGGCCACACAAGTTTTAGTGACATTTTATACTGTATGGTTTCATATTATACTTATTTAAACAATACTATTAACACAGAAAATACAATTTTGTTCATTTAACGCTACAATTTCTTAAGTCCCAGAAGTAAAAATTTACATCGGCTGTTAATTAGAACCACCATGTGTTTATTTTTTTTGTTTTTTTAACAATTGACAAGTTTCTGATCAAAGAAATGTGACTCAAATATTTAAAACAGTTAATATAAATAATGCGTACTATTTTTTTCTTCAAAAAGTTATTCAAATACTCAAACGGCAAGGTGTCGATATTACCCGCAGTGTCTAACCAACCCTGACTTGCCAGATTTATTCTACTGTCATTGGGTCCTCTTATCTATGTTTGGACGTGTATCATGAGTAATGCGCCAATATAAGCCAGCAAGCCTTACCTCGTTCAACAGTGTTAACCTTGACTTTGCGGATGGTAGTTTCACCTCTTTGTTGTTCATTAATTGTTATAGGACTCTACTTGACTAGTTGACTAGTTTTGCCAAACTCATTTTGGGTTGTGGGTCGGTTTACAGTTAAAAATGTTCCCACGTGCCGCAGTTGAGCGGATGGGTTAGCGCAGCTTGAGTATTCCAGTTTTTTTATATTTAAAAAAAGATTAAAACAAAAATAGTTCAATGGGTCAATAGGAAGAATCTGCAGGTTTTAAAAATTCAATTTATTAAAAAATCAAATAATTAATGACTAATAGGGCACAAATATTAATATTTTTTTTGTCAATGGGTTCTCTTTTGCCCACTGCACCACATGGTACTTGTGATCGCGAAAATCACTAAACACTTATCCTTGGACCTGGAATCAAATGTACATGTTTTCGTAGCCTCCAAACAAATCATGCATGCCAAATTCTTCTCAAGACATTTTTGATTATGTAGAAATGAGAGAACAAAGAAACAACATCATACTGAGCATAGCAGTTCATGATATTTACTCATACCTTCAGTTACCGTCGCCCTAGCTCGGAAATTTAATATTTCTAATGCATTCCAGATATTTGCCAATTTCGAGGCTTCATGAACAGTTCTTTAAACCTCGCATTAGCATATTGTCTTCGATATCGATGAAGATATTCTTCGGCTCACATGTGAAAAATCCGACCAGCATCTAAAAAAACTCATGCAACTAATAGCCAATTCAATATATTTTCAGAACTAAATAATGGTCATTTCATAGGCACACGAAGTGCAAATGCAGCCTTTTGGAAATGGTTATGATTTATTACAATCGCTCATAATTATAGCAATGCATCGGCCAGAGTAGCCATTTTATTCGAGATATAATTCGACCTTCAGTCGACCTCGTAAAATTCACATCCTTTTTAAAGTACTTGGTTTTCCAAGATTTTTTAATGTATCGGCCATATTTTTTGTAGACTCAGAGCTAAATAGTTTCCTATTCAATGAAGTGAAGAAAGCGGTATTTCGATACATAATATGCGAAATATCCAGAAAGCCTCAAAGCTAGAAAATAGGTGAAAATGTGAGCTGACCGACTATGAATGTTGTTGGCAATATTTAGAATTAACATTGTATAGCGTCAGGGACCGTCTCGTGGTACAGTCGTCAACTCGAACGACTCAATAACATACCCATCATGGATTCAAGCTTAGAATGGACCGTCCCCCCGCAGCAAGGATTGACTATCCGGCTGCGTAGTTATGAATTATGCCTCGAAAGCCTGTATAGACCGGCATGTCCGCGTAGGACGTTACGCCAAATATAAGAAGAAGAAGAAGCGTCAGAAAGTAGGTCAGTTACCAGCTTCGAGTTTATTTTTAACCATCTTCTTGCTGGATAAAACGTTGAAATAATAATATATACACCAAACGTTATACTACAAATTGTTATATTCTAAATTTAGTAGATGTCAACAAAACGCACACTGCTGCTGTGTCATTTCATACACCCCACAACCATGGCCAAGATAAATAGAAATTGTTGCTAGAAAAAAATCAAATTGGTTTGAATTCGGTTAGTAACAATGTTGCGCTAGCTATCAAATCCATACATGTTGTCATCAACAATGTTGCGTGCAATAAGATTAGACCAATGCCTTAACTGCATATTTGAGTGTTCGATATAACGCGTAAATAACTTTTATATTAAACAATTTCTGATAATTTTGTCAACTGTGAACAAATTTGAAGATACAATCTTATACTTGAAGCATCGTCATCATCAAAGCATCATCAAACTTGTATCGAAGTTCTTCGTGTGAGCACGTAGCGCATGGCAAGAGAGCGATGAGAGCAAATTTCTCGTACAATTGTTTAATTGCGATAAGTGGCTTTCTCGCTCTTGCGCCTTCATTTATTTGTTGTCACCTAGACACTGGCTGTGCTGTGGCAGACAAAAGTTGTAAAAAAAAATATTTCAGCCAAAAATGTTTTTTTTTAAATTAATTTGTTGTTAAATATTTGATCGCAAACAGAAATAAAAATGACTAACCTTTTTTTTCAATAATATTGCCATTCTATTCTATTTCCTATTCATACACATTCTTACCACATTGAACTATCATCCTGTTTTCATATCCATTGTAGCTGCTCTAGATGGAGGCGCCCAGTGGCTAGTGCTCCATGTGATGGAGACGCCCAGTGGCTAGTACATAGTTTAACACTTTGACCGCCGGCATGACGTCACAGTTTTTGAGTGAGCAGGTAGCGCATGGCAAGAGAGCGATGAGAACGACACTTTCTCGTGCCATTGTTATCACTCTTTTGTTTCATTGCGATAAGCGGTGTAGCACATGTCGTTCTCGTTCTCTCTTTCCTACCTCATTCGTTATCAAGAGAATCACTGAGCGTCAGATGCAAAGCTGAACGGTGAGCAAAACCGTCATGCGAATTTATATGACACGGCGCTTAAAGTGTTAATTGTTTATTCCATTGTATTGACTTGTTGACGCTCATTAACTCAAAAATAAATCAAATATAGCTATTGGCAATAGCATATTAAATTGGATCAACTGACGTTTTGAATTTGCCGTGTTTTAAAATTTATCGATTCTTTCAATCCCCAACACTAGACGAGTGATTCATGTAGTGAGCACTTTTTTGAATATTTAAGATGATTTTTCAGTTGTTTCTAATAAAAACACGGTTTTGTGTAATTATTGTCCAGCATATGTCACGCGTATGACCAGCATAAAGACCACACTTCCAAATTCAATTGAAAGCCCGATGATAGTTATATTTATAAAGTAACGGTTTTGTGGCGCATGCGTGCGAGCAGCTTCCTCGGTAAACTCAGGTCACAAGAGACATTCCGTCGGTCGGTGGTTCGGGATTGTTAGAAAATTTCAGTCGTTTATTTTGGCCAGAAACAAAGTTATGTAAGTAACAAAAAAAATACACACAGTCGAGTATAAACTGTTGCTTTACCGAAGCCATTTGCTTGACATCGGTAGCGTTCCGTTACGGATCTGGGTGTTGCGTTTCATGTTTCGGGCCAAACCCAGATTGATCTGTGTTTCATCGTACGTGGTTTAGTGTCGTAAAGAATTCTCGTCGATCTTTGCTGGTTGGTAGAGAAAGGCCTATGTTTTTTTGTCTTCTTCTTCTTCTTCTTTCTAGTCTCTCACTCTCACCCTTGATAATTGGTATCCGTTTTCGCATCATAATTTCTGTGGCATTTTCTGTACCAAAATAACGTGAATCTTCAGACAGCAGAGGCATCTGGTCGACCATTTATACCATTTCAAAATGTGCGACGGGAGCTTCTTGCGGAGAACCGCTTCTTGCGGAGTAGTTTTTGTATATAGAAAAAGAAACAGATCCACCCTTGAAAAGTTTTTGCATTGATTCCATCTGTGGCAAAAAACACGCTCACACATACACACACACATACACACACCTAAATAGTCCCGTCTTTTGGATAAAAAAGTCAATGCCAAATGGAGTGGCAGAACTAACTGTTGCAAAGTGTTTCGAATAGTGCTTCATTTCTATAGTTTTGGTGTAATTGATGGTTTGAAATTTTGCTTATTTTGCTAGTTTAGCAGAAGAAAAAAACAAATAAAAGACTGAAAAGAAAGCATTTCATCTTTACTCTCTCGTTGTAGTGAACATCAAACTGGCTCATCAGTTTTGGTTCTCATTTCCTCCGCCAGGGGCGTCTGGTGGGAGCTCTTCAAGTAAGTACAATAGAAATAATTCTCTTAATGTACAGAAAAAAATAGCTGCTGAATATTTGTAACTCAATTAGGCAGTAATAGCCATCTAATTGAGTGATAGTGTTTGAACAAATCTGCCAAGTCAATGCAGGGCAATAAGCATTACTACCTACTTTAAAATTCTTTTCCAAAATCACCCCCTCCACCCAGGGCAAGCCGATGAAGAGAAAGCAAAGGAGCGACAGAAAAATGATTCCGCGGATAGAGAACAACACCACAAGCAGCAGAAACTCGACGCCGCCAACTGCAAGGTACGTCACAACAGGTGTTTAATGTCGAGATTTCAACAGCCATTTTCAAGGTCCATTCCTATTCGAACTCCGGTTTGCATTTGCATTCGTTTTGTGTTTTTTGTTGTTGTAGCGCGAGGCACGGGAAATAAGGCAGCTTGACAACGAACTGTTGAATCAGCGCCGAGCCCAAGAAAGGGAACGACAGGCACAGCTCGGTTCGGAGCGACAGGCGGCAGCACTGGCTACTGGTACGACGGCGACTGTGCCTGTCGGTACTACATCACCACCACCGTCGTCGACCGTATCGGGTGACAGGACGTTCCGCCAGGCCGAGCCGTTCTATGCAGAAAGCAGCATTTCGACGACACCTGGCCGGACGCCACCGAACACAATAGCGGAGGAGAAGTCTCCTGTGCTGGCGGGTGTAAAAACTCCATTGCTTGAGGACACGTCGTTCGGTGGCACCAACATAACTCTCATGGAAACTTTGCAAACGAGTGCCGCGGCGGTAACACCAAAGGAGGTAATGTAAAATCATGTTCGGCTTTGTATGGCTCGGTCGTTTCAACAGGTGCACACCAACACACACACGCACACCTGTTGGCGAGAAAGCAATAGCTTGCCGTTTAATGTTTATTGTTGTACCCTTTACCCGGTACCATTGTACCCTTTACCCGGGTGTGTTTAGTATAATTTCAATTAAAAATTCAATTTTATGAGTCATCGCCGTTGCACCTGTACCGTCCAAAAGCCAAAACATTCGTAACGTGACAGTGCCCTTTTGCTTTCAAAATCTTCCTACATGTGATTACTGTACGCGAAGCGTATTGGCATAACGCCAAATTCACGAATTATGCAAACGGTCGCTTTCTCTTGGAAAGTTCGTTCCGTCGTGCCGTACGGGGCATTGCAAACCGACTGTGCACGACAGTAAAGCAAAGCTAATCGATATTGATCGCTCAACTGTCAAGGGACTTTTGCCCAACAGCTATAGTAGGACGGCAACGGACAAAAAATCAATTATGGTATACCCTTAAATGCACGTTTACGCCGCAAGTTGGTTCACTGTTTTGCTCAAATAACAGTAAAAACAGGCGGGTAGATCTGGAACAAAATTTACCAACAACGAAAAAAATGCTTTCAAGTTGCTAAATGTCTGATTTTATTTCATCTATGCCTATACATCAAGCGTAATAAAATTATTTCTTCTGTCTGTCTCTGTTGCAGGAAGAGCAGCGCAGTGCAGCAGGCGTGCTCGCGGCAGCTTTGCAAAAAGTACCACAGGAAAAAGGGCTTCCTGAAACATCGCACCTGCAAGACTTTCCCAAAGGTCGCCAGGACTCAACTGAAAGCGAAATTTCGACAATATACTCTCAGTCACAATCGGATGCCTGCCACAAGATGATGTAGGTTTTGTTTCGTACTCGTTTGTAGTGATTGGGTTTCATTCCTTAGCATTTGGGGACAAAACAAATCTAACGATAGGAGCGCATCTGATCCCTTACATTAGGGATACGTCTGCACAGTATGATTTTTAATTATTAAGCATCTAAAAATTCGTTTGTTGCAAATTCGAGCCTATTTGAGATATTGCCTGCTCCATTTTGGCTTGTTTTTGTATTCGGTTCTAAAACCGTATGATAACACTCACCTACCCACCGTCATGCTGCATATCCGAGCAGCGTTTTGGTGCAATGGTTCATTCAAGAATGGCTGTGCGTATATGGCTGTGCGTATATGGCTGTGTGAATATGTATGTACGCATGGTACCACTCTCCGCTCTGCCAACGTCATTCCAGCGAGAGGTAGCAGGCTTCGAAAAGGATCGCTACGGTAGTGTTGGGATAGTGAAATGAACACAAACAAAAAAAGGAAAGAAGGAAAACTCTCTCTCTCTCTCTCTCTCTCTCTCTCTCTCTCTCTATCTCTCTCTCTCTCTCTCTCTCTCTCGAAAACTCAGTGTTTTCCAGCTCGGAGAGAATAGTGGCACTTCGTCGGAGCGCTGTGTCAGTGGAGAACGCAATGAAATAAACATCATAGGACAAGAAAATTCAATGCGTTCTCAGCGTTCCGTGTTGTCGCAACGTCGTGTTTAGCTTCCGTCTTCGTAAATGAAGTGTTATGTAAAAGTGTGAATTATTATTTATTTCGTTTCCGGTTTGGTGTCTAGTGGTGTCAATTATTCGACCGTGCGTGTCTGTGTGTATGTGTGCGTGCGTGTGCGTGCGTGTGTGTGTCCGGTGTCATTGTGTTCATACATGTTCAATTATTTAATTGATCCCGATCCGTCGTTAGCATAACGTGAGAAGGAAAAACGGTACAATAATTAATGTATTCGAAATGGTGACTTTGCTGGTGGACGACACGCCGAGGCTTGTGATGGCAACGTCTGCAACGATGATGGTGTTTGGTGTGGTTTGGTGGGGCCGTTGGGGCAGTGGATGATTGTTTGCTCGATTCAATTCAATACCATCCGTGCTGCGTCAACGGCACTGAAGCACGGTGGACCAGGATATCCTTTGTTGTTACATAAGCATAATTATCCCTAAGTTATTCATCGTCAGAGTTGCGTACCTGCAACGGAAATCGATGCTGGTGCTGGTGTGTAATGCGGTGCCGTGTTTCTTGTGTGCCGCATAGGAGCAAGTGCGACAGAAAAGCCCCCCGCTGCTGTAACGGTGACGTGGTGAGAAAAATCAATTTCAAATTCACAATGTCCTTCAAAACGCATGGTGATTGTGCGGTTTTCCTGATGTTTGGAGGTAAAATAAAAAGAAAAGAAAAAACAACACACACTCACGCCATAATCGTGTGAAACGTGTACGAAAAGTGAGATCGTGCTTGATATGAAAGAGATAGCCTCTATGAAAGAGTCAAAATAGCACGATATAGCGAGGAAAAATAGAGTGTTTCTTTGTAGTTTGAATGCTGCAAAACAAAAGACGCTAATATTCGACAGCGAAATGCTCTGCCAGTGTGAAATTGGGCATGAACTAACATCAAAAAGTACCGCAGGATAAAAATTGCAAAGCAACAGAACACGTTCCGGCGGTTCTCATATCCAATGCTACTTCTATTTTATCTTTTATTACTTATCCTCTAACAAACTCTGTCTCCTTTTCTCTATCTCCCTCTCTTTCTTTCTCTGACTCTCTATATTTTCAATGTTTTTTTTTCTTTTTTGCTTTTTGTATTTATCTCCTTCCCTTGTTTTCCTATTTGGTTTGTTCATGTCAATGTGAAAATCAAATTTTTCTCAGCATTGCGATTTTTTTCTCTATCTCTCTCTCTCTTTCTCTCACACAAGTGCATCATTTCGCTTTCTCTTACTATTTCTCTCTCTTTCTTATTATTTTGCCATTCTGCAACGCGCTTGCCATAACCATCCTAAAGATCCTTTGTATATTTTGTCTTCTTTATTTTCTTTTTTCTCTTTCTTTCTCTCTCTCTCACACACACAAAAACGCACACACACTTTCTCTCTTTCCCTATTTCTCTCTTCTCTATATCCCCTATCCCACTCTCATCACCCAATTTCTCTCTCTCTCTTTCTTTTGCTTGCTACATTGCTCTCTGTCAATCCGCATTTTCACATTGTTCTCCGTTTTATAATCTCTCACCGGTCATGGTTTTGCAGCTCTTTTATCTCTTGCCGCGTGTTCGTGCCTTGTCTCGCTGTGTGCTTTAGTGCACACAGGGCATACTAAGTTTGTCACTCTTGCCCTCAGGCCGTCGGTTGGCAAGCATGCGATCTGGGACTTTTCTCAGGCGAAAAGATTCGTGCTGTCGCGCTTCGAAAAGTAGTGCAGTTTTACTCGTATGCGACACTTTCCGACTCCTTTCTGGTGCTGCAGTAGTGTGATTTTTGCAGCGAGATCCAGTGCTCGCACGACGGGACGGAATATCTGTCTAGTGGTGCCCGGTACGCGTTCATTCGACCCGAAAAGTAGGTGCCGTTTCGTGCGTTTGTGTTAATTTTGTGAATCTCTCGGTCGGTCTCTGGCCAGCGATACGGCTAAAACTGTCGCACACTGGCTGGTACAGAGCCGTACTAATCAGCTTCTGCTCGTCGGTCTCGTCCTGCCTCGTTCCCCATCTTCATCACCTTTGTCGTCGCCGTTACCACCGTTGCCGTCGTTGCCGTCGCCGTTGCCTTCACCACCAGCCACCAGCCACCATCATCGACATCAGTGTCAGTTCAAATTTTCTTTATACCTTGATCACCTAGACACGACGATAAGTGAAGTTTGGTGGAAAAAGGAAATTTTGTAGGAAAAAAACGGACATTTCCGGTATGTCGATCGTGTTATGTAATGTTGCTTCAAAAACTAATAACGACAATAACGTTAACAATGACAATATTAGTGAGGATTCAAATCCGGTTACAATCTACAGGTACAAATTCCAACAAATGGATCCGTCCGAATGACGGCAGTGCGCTCACGGGGAGGGTGGTGTTTGTGGACACGGTGAACTTTTTTTTTGTCATTACAAATGTCGCGCTGAGCTTGTCGGGGAGGAGATAGCATACGATTTGTGTGTCGATGTGTGTGTGGGCAAAGTTGAAAAGTAAAGGTACACCACGGCCTATGAAATACCGATGGCATCACATCAATTTAGTTTGCTACCGCTTGGTGGAACCACATACAGCACTTATGCGTGATTTTCACGGGTGATGTTCGCAGCAGAAATCAAAGTTGACAAAAAATGTTGGGTCATAGGAGTGAATTCCCATCATTTTGCGTTACCTTCCGTTTATAATTAGATATGCTAAGCCGCGGCGGCCAGAGTACGGTAACATCGGTATGGTTAATATTAGCTGCCGCTAGTCGGCTGATCTTGCTTTTGGTGAACCAAATGTTCCTAGGAATGGTTGACGTTACTATTTAACAAATTGGAAAAATCTTCACAGTTTGGCATTCGATTCGGCCCTACCGCCATGGGGTAGATTGATTTGGTAGAATGCCGTTTTTTGTTCAATTCTGCAAACGAGATTACCGAACACTGTCGGTTAGTTGCGATTGTTGCAACCCGGCGAAGGGAGGGAAAACTTATCAGCACGTTCACACTTTTAATTGGAATACTAGAAACCAATCTCATCCCTCTCCTTTCACGTAGAATTCCTCCACGAGCGTAAAATTGCTCACAGACACGAAAACAAGAATCGAAAGTAATTAAACTGACCAACTGGTCTATATCCATCCATTCACGCTCTTAATATGATCTTAGCCGCGTTACGTACCGTACTTAATTATTAGAGCAACAGTAATTAATTAACTTCTTTTCCGTGACCCTATCCATCCCGATATTCCTGCGGTCCCGCGTTCCACGCAATTCCCTTTATTGATCACCTTTTTACAGGTGCCGAGCTCCTATAGCTTCACTGGATTGCATGGAGGAATTTAGTGGCACGACTGCTCAGCTTGATTTTGGTAAGTCTGTGAACAGAATTCAATCTTTATTAACGACAATCACGAATCATTCCCGGCTTTGGGTGTATCGACCATGTGAAAATGAAGTTGCAATCAACAATATTGGTTTTGTAGTCAAATATACTTGGGAGAATATAAAACTTGATCATTAATGTCTGTTTAAAATAAGCTTTACATTGTGCATCTTCTCTCTCATCAACACTTGATCAGGTCGTTCCACAAGTTTGGGGTCGAATCCGGCCATCCAGATACGCAGCAATGCGACCACAACGCCTGGCTTGCGCTACAAAAATCTCGGCAAGAGTGGCCTGCGTGTGTCGAACGTTGGTCTCGGCACATGGCCCATTTTCTCGCCGGGCGTTTCAGAGGAGCAGGCGGAAGCCATCCTGCGTCTGGCCGTCGATAGCGGCATCAACCTGTTCGACCTTTCCGAAGCGCACTCAGGTAGGCAGGGAGTGCATGTGTGTGTGTGGCTAATGCGTTCCCAAAACGGAAACGAGCCGCGTCGCTGAACCATATGCCATATTGTATTGTAACCTCTATCGCCTCCTCCCTCCCCCTAACACACCAGGTACACGTGCGGAAATAGAGCTGGGCAAAATCATTCAAAAGGCAGGATGGAAACGGACCAGCTTCGTCATAACAACCAAAATTTATTGGAGCACAAAGTAAGAGCGCTGCCGACGTGTTGCAGCATTTCGCAGATGAGTGCGTGCATGGAGATCTATTTTTAATATTTTTACCATCGGTTGTAATCTTTTGCCAGATCCGAAGAGCGCGGATTATCGAGAAAACACATCATTGAAAGTGTCCAAGCGAGCCTGCAAAGGTTGCAGCTGCCGTACATCGACGTCATACTGGTGCACAAGGCGGACTCGATGTGTCCGATGGAAGGTGAGTTTTTTCTATTTCGTTTTTTTCCCACCCCGCATTCATTAATGGAATGGTGCCGCCAAAGAGGCCGAACCGTAGTTCGAAAACGGAATGCAAAACTAATGGCTGTTTGCGTTATGAATTGGTTGCAGAAATTGTGCGAGCAATGAATTACGTCATATCGCAAGGATGGTCAATGTATTGGGGAACGGCGCGCTGGTCACCGGTTGAGGTAAGGTGGAACACCGTTTACACCGTGCTGTTTGCATTGTACAGGCATAGAATATAATTAATTCAACCGTGTACTGTTCCGTAGATCATGGAGGCCTACACCAACTGCCGTCAGTTTAACTGCGTAACGCCTATCGTAGAACAGTCGGAGTATCACATGTTCTGCCGGGAAAAGGCGGAACTCTACCTGCCGGAGATGTACAACAAGATCGGGGTCGGTTTTATGGCTTGGGGTCCACTGTCCATGTATTTGGGTGATGCCCAGAATGGCGAGAAGCTCTGGATACCGAAGGGATCGTTGAAGAGCAAAAGCCAAAGCTACTCCTGGATTGAGGACGAAGTAAACAAAGAAGTAAGTGAACGATCCGCGACCAGACCGCACTGTAGCGTACATATCTGTGTTCTTTTCTTTCTATTTCTCCTCCATCTGGCGGTTATGTTGCATTTGCGCAAGGATCTGCAGGACGAAGCACGCCGGCTGTACGACAAAGCGCGTGACATTAGCAATCTGGCGGAAAAGCTGGGCTGCAATGCGGTACAGCTGTCCATTGCGTGGTCGCTCAAGCATGAACCGGTACAGTGTTTGCTGCTCGGTGCAACTTCACCCGAACAGCTGCACCAAAGCCTGCAAGCGCTACAGGTAAGTGTGATGGATATGAGGAGGGTTGTCGCTATACCGATATTGAATCGTTTTTTAATAAATAAGTACGCTTGCACCTGAGTCCATAGCCAAGAACAGCTTGATAGCTTTTTTACACTGTATCTTGTTTACAGACAGTGATTTTGGGTTGAAGTTTGTCGTACAATAATTCAATTTTGGGTCACTCAATTTACAGTTACTGCCACGGCTATCGACCGGTGTGATGCTGGAAATAGAACGCATCCTCGAAAACAAACCGGTGCGTCCACCGCCGATATCTACGCTTGCGCTTCGGTGACAATCAGCCTGCCCCCCGGGGCCTCCTAGCGAAAGCGGAGTTCCGTGTGGGGCAGAATCGCCTAAAGAGGAAGACATTAGCATGGGTGAGGAGCAGAAAGAATCGCAAAAGATTAGCTTCTGCGAAATTCAGTGACAAAACGAGAATTTAGTAACCAGTAACCAATTTGTAAACGTCGTCACTAGTGTTACGGAACGTAGCTCAACACTAACGCTTCAAGACCGCTGCCAAACACCAGCAGCACAGCAGCAACAGCAACAGCAGCAGCAGCATCAGCAAACGCATCAACAGCGCCGGCTGTCCGGCTATCCACAGCAGCCGCACCAGCCACAGCCTCAGCAGCATCAGCAGTATCAGCAGCGTCAGCAGTGCAATAATCAACAGCAGCGAATGCAAAAGCAGCTTGTAAGGCACCCGAAGCTTTGGAAGCAGCGGAATGACCGAAGCGTGCTGAAGCCGAGCCTGCTAAGCCTGGAGTCGCTGAGCGTTAGTTTGGAGAGTCTGTTTTTCGAGCAGAACGGTTTAGATAGCAAATTTAACAATTCCTCCACGGCAACCGGTACGATGCAGTCGACAAGCAGTACGGTTAGCACTACCAGCGAAGCTACTGGGCTGGCTGAGGACAAGCAGCAGGCACGCCAATTAGTAGACTGCTTAAAGTCAATTGACAACACGTTGATGGGTGAGAAACGAATTAGGTATAAGATTTCGTACAGCTTCAAATCGCTGGACAGCAATTGCAAATCGTTGTTCAACATTCTGCGCGGCAAAGGTAGCGCCAACGGGGTAGCACCTGCTAAACAGGCACCGTTGCCGGAAGATTGTAAGCAGCCGACGCCATCCTCCAACGCACTCGTGACTGCACGGCACGTACACCAGAATGGGTTTCGAATGCTGTTTAACCGTAAGCTGTTGAGTGATCGCAGGGACAGTGTCCTCCTTACACCCTGCGTTGACG